>NC_030829.1:36560939-36863969 GCF_001704415.2 Capra hircus
TGCAAGAAGACAAAGTGGTTGTCTGAGTAGCCCTTACAAATATCTGAGGAAAGAAGAGAAGCAAAAGGCAAGGGAGAAAGGGAAAGATAGACCCAAATGAATGCAGAATTCCAGAGAATAGCAAGGAGAGATAAAAAGGCCTTATTCAATGAACAATGCAAAGAAATAAAGGAAAACAACAGAACGGGAAAGACTAAAGATCTCTTTAAGAAAACTGGAAATATCAAAGGAACATTTCATGCAAGGATGTGCATGATAAAGGACAGCAAAGGTAAGGACCTAACAGACACAGAAGAGATTAAGAAGAGGTGGCAAGAATAGATAGAAGAACTTTACAAAAAAGATCTTAATGACCCAGATAACCACGATGGTGTGATCACTCACCTAAAGCCAGACATCCTGGAGTATGAAGTCAAGTGGGCTTTAAGAAGCATTACTACAAAGGAAGCTAGTAGAGGTGATGGAATTCCAGCTAAGCTATTTCAGATACTAAAAGATGATGCTGTTAAAGTGCTGCACTCAATATGCCAGCAAATTTGGAAAACTCAGTAGTGGTCACAGGACTGGAAAAGGTCAGTTTTCATTCCAATCCCAAAGAAGGTCAATGCCAAAGAACGTACAAACTTCATATAGTTGTGCTAATTTCACATGCTAGCAAAGTTATGCCAAAAGTCCTTCAAGCTAACCTTCAGCAATATGTGAACAGAGAACTTGGAGATGTGTAAACTGGATTTAGAAAAGACAGAGGAACCAGAGATCAAATTGCCAACATTTGTTGGGTCATAGAAAAAGCAAGGAAGTTCAAGAAAAAAAATCTACTGCTTCATTGACTAAGCTAAAGCTTTTGGCTGTGTGGGTCACAACGAACTGTGGAAAATTCTTGAAGACCTGGTAGTATTAGACCACCGTACCTGTCTCCTGAGAAACCTATATGTGGGTCAAGAAGCAACAGTTAAAACCAAACACACACACACAAAAAACCAAACACAAAACAACTGTCTGGTTCAAAATTGGGAAAGGAGTATGACAAGGCTGTATATTGTCACTGTGCTTATTTAATTTATATGCAGAGTACATCATGCTGGGCTGGATGAATCACAAGCTGGAATCAAGATTGCTGGGAGAAATATCAGCCACTTCAGATATGCAGATGATATCCCACTCTAATGGCAGAAAGTGAAGAGGAACTAAAGAGGCTCTTGATAAAAAAAATTGCAAATCAATGCATACTCTAAAAAAATGGAAACAACTAAGGAGTATTGGATACATATTGGGTTTTAGGTGGCTTTAAGGTATTACAGTTAATTTATATCTTATAATAATGGCATGATTATTGCTTCAACAAAAATACCTTTATATGTTAAATACACAGTGAAGTATTTATGGGTGAAATTATTTACTTCAAAAGAATATGGTTTTTACAAAGATTAGATGAAACCAGAATGGCAAGATGTTTATAAATTTGATGAGTTGTATTCTTTTCTTGACTTTTGTGTATATTTGATATTTCGATAATAAAAAGTTAAAAATAAAATGAATGAGAGAGACATTAGGAAGGAATAGTCTTCACCCTCTTAGGTTGGCTTCCCTGGGAAATTGGCTTAGGGATTTGCATGCAGGTCTCTTGAGAGTAAACCCTGTGGGAGATTACAGGAAGTTATGCTGGGCCCAAGAAGATGCTGGAATACACGGTAGGGACAAGGAAGGTTTCAATAACTTCCAAGTAGAATGGCTCCTCAGGTCACCTGATGTCAGGGAGCCATGACTTTATACACCTCTCTCAGCCCTTCCCTTCACATATACATACACATATTGACCTGTCTTTGAATTGTGAGCTGTCTCCAGAGAACAGGTATAACCTTGGAAAAGATATTCTTTATATCACCTCACACTGGTCACAATGGCCATCATCAAAAAGTCTACAAGCCATAAGTGCTGGAGACGGTGTGGAGAAAAGGGAACCCTCCTGCCCTATTTGTGGGAATATAAATTGGTACAGCTGCTATGGAGAACAGTGGAAAAAAAAAAGTTAGTTGCTCAGTCATGTCCGACTCTTTGTGACCCCATAGACTGTAGCCCACCAAGCCTGCCAGGCTCCTCCATCCATGGGATTTTCCAGGCAAGAATACCGAAGTGGTTGCCATTTCCTTCTCCAGGGGATCTTCTTGACCCAGGGATCGAACCCAGGTCTACAGTATTGCAGGCAAACGCTTTACCATCTGAGCCACCAGGGAGGCCACTATAGAGAACAGTAAGAGGTTCCTTAAACTAAAAATACCATATGATCCAGCAATTCCACTCCTGGGCATATATCTGAAGAAAACCATAATTTGAAAAGATATATGCACCCCAGTGTTCATTGCAGCACTGTTTACAATAGCCAAGACATGGAAGCAACCTAAATGTCCATCAGCAGAGGAATGGTTAAAGATTATGTGGTGTGTGTGTGTATATATATATACATGATGGAATATTCAGTTCAGTTCAGTTCAGTCATTCAGTCATGTCTGTCTCTTTGCGACCCCATGAATCGCAGCACGCCAGGCCTCCCTGTCCATCACCAACTCCCGGAGTTCACTCAGACTCACGTCCATCGAGTCAGTGATGCCATCCAGCCATCTCATCCTCTGACGTCCCCTTCTCCTCCTGCCCCCAATCCCTCCCAGCATCAGAGTCTTTTCCAATGAGTCAACTCTTCGCATGAGGTGGCCAAAGGACTGGAGTTTCAACTTTGGATTTCCTTCCAAAGAAATCCCAGGGCTGATCTCCTTCAGAATGGATTGGTTGGATCTCCTTGCAGTCCAAGGGACTCTCAAGAGTCTTCTCCAACACCACAGTTCAAAAGCATCAATTCTTTGGTGCTCAGCCTTCTTCACAGTCCAGCTCTCACATCCATACATGACCACTGGAAAAACCATAGCCTTGACTAGATGGACCTTAGTCGGCAAAGTAATGTCTCTGCTTTTGAATATGCTATCTAGGTAAATTCCATTTACAGTAGCATGGTGGACCTAGAGATGATCATACTAAGTGAACTATGTCAGACAAAGACAAATATCACAGCTTATTTACAAAATAGGAACAAACACACAGATTTCAAGAACAAACTTATTGTTATCAAAGGGGAGATGTGAAGAAGGAGGGATGTTATAAACTAGGGGCTTGGGATTAACATACACAAACTACTACATATAAAATAGATAGCCAACAAGGACCTACTGCTTAGTACAGGAAAGTCTACTCAGTATTCTGTAATAACGTATATGGGGAAAGAATCTGAAAAAGAATAAGCAGATGTATAACTGAATCACTATGCTATACTCGTGAAACACAACATTGTAAATCAATATTGCAATAAAAAATTTTTTGAAAAGATACTACTTGGCTGATAATTCCCAGAGAGAGGGACTCCAACACATGCTGAGCTTTCAGTCATTAGAGTAATAAGAACCTCAGTCTTCATCCTGGGAATCTGGGCAGCTTACCCTGGTACCCATCACACTCTCCCTTTTTTTTAAATCCATAAACATTTACAATGATGACATTTTTCTCCTGTGTCTCATACACTTGATGAGGGTGTCCATGTTTTGTTTTGTTGGCTGTTAGAGAAGTGGTGTATTTGCATAGAGAGAGCATGTGTTGACATGCAATAGATCTATTGCTTTAAATGCATCTTGCAAGTGGTTTTCATTGAAATAGCAGGAAACTAATATCCTTTTAAAACTTTATTAAAATCATGTGGGTATGCTCAGTCTAATAAAAGCAGAGTACATGGCTGCTTGACTTCCTATAGATTTAGATATGGAGCAGAAAGAGGCTTAAGTAATATCCTACATTTGAAATTGTGTAGAAAGATATGTTATTGGCCTCAAAAAAATATGTCCCTTACGAAGTAGATTCACAACTAGCATCCCTGCTCCATTTCTGTTCGCATGACTTTTTTGAATGTCTCTAGCATTCTGTCCTACTTGGTATCTTCATTCTCCGTGTGGGTTCCTACACATCATTGCTATTCTAGAATTGCTGCCTTTCCTTTTTCAGTCTAAGACATTTCACCTCTCTACTCCAGAAAGGTCGTTTCTGAAGTGAACCTTTACAAAGAGCTGTATCACCCTGAGCCTCAGAATCATTTCAACTTTGTCCTCCAAAAATTTGACCCTTCATCATAATTGAATTCTACTTAGTCTAACCGTTTTCATGATTAATTATAGATGGGAACTCTGGGCAGAATGGGGCAGCCATGTTTAATGAAGTCACTCAGGTGGTCAGGATGCTTTCTAGGGCACTGTGATCTTTTACTTACTTTTGGCAAAAAAAAAAAAAAAAAAAAGCATCAAATAATTTATACTGTGTTGTTGAGTTACTTTAGAGAAAATGACACCAGTGTTCATTAAGGATGTAAATGCCTATAAATCCACTTAAACACATGCCATCTACATTGAAAGCCACCCTGGAACCTCGATTATGTTTGATTTTAGGGCTTTGAAATGCAAAGCAACACACTCAACACTGTTGGATGAAACTGTTCTGAAGTAGAGATCTAGGAGTAAGTCTTAAATAACATTACTCCAGCCAACATACACAAACTTAACATTGCTTTTTGAACCTATGGCCATGTGCATTAAAGATGAATATTTTGCCTTTGAAAAATTAATGTCCCAGAGCTCTTGCAACCATTGTTTTTTTGTGAAATGGAGTATGCAAAATGTCTTTTAAAAATGTGACCTTTTGGTGAATAGATTGTCTCTCCTCTATTTTGGCTGTGTTACTCATTGGAAAGGCCCCTAAAGGAGCATTAAGCAAATGAGCAAATAGCTTTAAAAGTCCTGTGACCATACTCAGAGGAACCTGGAGACGGATGGAGTCAGTGAGCGAGACCAGTTTTCGTCCTTGTGTGAAACAAATAAAGTGTCTCTTTCTCCTCTTTTCTTTTCTTGATCTTTTAAAAATGTAAAGGCTCACTGCTTTTTCTTGTTTAACAGATTGAAGTTTAAACAAAGAAGGCTTCTTTGAAAGGTCCAAGTAAGAAATGCCAAGCTAAGGAGAATGGAGCTGGCCTGGGAGCTTTGTGAGTTATCAGGTAAATGTTATGTCTGGAGTAGAGGCTAAGATAACCAAGCCTCATGGGGTCTTGGATCAATTTAATTTTGATAAATGACCAGTTTGGTAAATATTATTTACATTACTCCATAAGTCAGGTCTGTTTCTGATCCACTCATGTTTGAACAACTCGCATCATCGACTGTGGAAATAACTTCTCAAGTAATCCCCATGGGCTGGCTTACCCCACTGTTAGCCCACAATTAGAAGGATAATTAAGAATGAGGGTGCTTGGCTTTTGAACTAAAAATGAAAACATGAGCCAACGGCTTAGTAATCTAGATTTGAAGCAATTTTTGAGCCGCAAGAACTCAATATTCCCAACAATCTACAGAATTTTAAAATTCTGCAACTATTTTAAAAAATGACATTCTTAAATATTACAAGATTTGAAAACAAAAACAGTTTTTAAGCATAGTCCTATCCCTTTAACACTTTTATTTATCTGTATTTTCTACTCTTTATCTATGTAGGTTATATGTTTATTGATTCATTCACTCCTTCATTCTGCAAGTGTTTAAATACTTAGAATGCATCAGTTAGTAGTTTATGCCAGAGATTAACCAACATTTTCTGTAGTGGTCAGCCACATAGTAAAAGATTTAGGTTTTGAGGGCCACCCAATCTTTGTCACAACTGCTCAGGTCAGGTGTTACAGGGCAAAAGCAACTAAAGACAATATGTAAACACACAGATCTGATAGTTTCCCCATAAAACTTTATGTACAAAGCAGGCAGTAGGTTGGATTTGGCCAGCTGGTCACAATTTGCTAAACTGTGGCATAAAACCATGGCATCCAAGAGCCAGACAAAATAGATAAAGTCCCATTGAACATACATTGTAATTGGGGAAGGCAAATAGTAAATAGCAAATAAATGGTTTCAGTGAATAAATAGTATAAATCAAAGAAACTACTAGGTTGGTGCAAAAGTAATTACGTTTATGGATACTAAATTTTAAATCACCGTAACTAGGCTCAAACATATGTTTATTAATCAAAATTAGAACCATTATAATCAATACATTTTTGCCAATGAGAAATTAATTTGTTTATTACTATAGCATAAAAACCTATGCTTTGGAATTCAGCAAACTCTTGGATAGCTTTTTCTGCATCCTGCTGATTGTGGAAGCATTTTCCCTACAAAAAGTTGTCAAGATGTTTGAAGAAGTGGTAGTCAGTTGGACAGAGGTCACATGGATACTGCACCTGAGACAAAAATTGTGGCCCAGATTGTTCTTTTGAAGCATTGGTTGGGTGATATGCAGCCAGGTCACAGAAAAGAATTGGGCCCTTTCTGTTGACCAATACCAGTTGCAGGAGTTGTAGTTTTTTGGTGCATCTCATCGATTTGCTGAGCATACTTCTCAGATGTAATGGTTTCACTAGGATTCAGAGAGCTGTAGTGGATTAAACTAGCAGCAGACCACGAACAATGACCATGACACTTTTATTGGTGCAAGTTTGGCTTTGGGAAGTGCTTTGGAGCTTCTTCTCAGTCCAGCCACTGAACTGGTCATCACTGGTTGTCACATAAAATTCACATTGTTGTTGTACAGAGTAAGAGAAAATGACACTTCTAAAAGACTGTTTGTTTGATTTGCAGTCAGCTCTTGAGACACCCACTTATCGAGCTCCAATTTGCTTCAAATGCCAGATGACCATAGAATGGTCGATGTTGAGTTCTTCAGCAACTTTTCATGTAGTTGAAAGCGAATTAACTTCAATGATCCTCTCAGTTGGTCGTTGTACACTTCCAATGGCTAGCCACGGCACTCCTCATTTTCACGGCTCTAATCTACTTTGCAAAACTTCTTGAACCGCCAATGCACTGTATGTTCATTAAAAGTTTCTGGGCCAAATGCATTGTTGAAGTCACTAGTTGTCTCCACTGCTTTATGACCCATTTTGAGCTCAAATAAGAAAATCATTTGAATTGATTTTTGTCAAACATCATTTCCCTAGTCTAAAATACATATAAAATAAACAGCAAGGAATAATTCACTAGCCAAAAATAGAAGGCAAGAAATGCACATTAAAATAATGTATAACAAAACCACATTTATTTAAGAATGTATTCTAATATCAAATGGCAAAATTCAATAATGCAAAACCAAAATTATTTTTGCACCAACCTAATATTCCATTAAGTGGGAAACTATCCCACATAATCCTTCCTCTGTGTCATACATGCAGCTAAATCTAATTGATGAGCATATATATGAAGGAAAGATATCAAGGTAATAAAAGATATCAAGATAATAGATAATAAATTTTTTCTAAATTCTTTGTTTCTGCTCTGGACAGAGAAACCCAAGAATTTTAGAGTAGAAAAAAAATCACAAGCGAGGAATGTAAATGTAAAGAGTGTTTGCCTTGTGGTAAGAAAATTTTTGTTCGCTTTAGGCACCCAGCTTTCTGGGTAATCCTGAAAGTTGGGGTCTGAAGAAAGGGAGCAGACAAATTGGAACCTCGTACTTCCTGCTCAGGGCCTATGTTTTGCCACTCGACAGCAGCCCTTCATAATTAAGTCAGTTAAGAAGAAAGGTAGCTCAGACATAAAAGCTCATGTTCAAATCCATCACTCACTGATTGTAAATGGCACAGTGCATGCAAAGCATAGTACATGATAAAACATTATAGAGAGGATATACTGATGAATGTGACAGATCCCTGTCTCTGTAGTTGAAGGGAGAGACAGGGACCTGGCAGATAGGACAGATTCAAGGCCAAGGTATCAAGTGATAGAGTAGGGTGTGTGTGTGTGTGTGTGTGTGTGTGTGTGTGTGTGTGTGTGTGTGTGTGTGTGTGTGTGTGTGTGTCAAGGCCAAGGTATCAAGTGATAGAGTAGGGTGTGTGTGTGTGTGTGTGTGTGTGTGTGTGTGTGTGTGTGTCAAGGCCAAGGTATCAAGTGATAGAGTAGGGTGTGTGTGTGTGTGTGTGTGTGTGTGTGTGTGTGTCAAGGCCAAGGTATCAAGTGATAGAGTAGGGTGTGTGTGTGTGTGTGTGTGTGTGTGTGTGTGTGTGTGTGTGTCAAGGCCAAGGTATCAAGTGATAGAGTAGGGTGTGTGTGTGTGTGTGTGTGTGTGTGTTAGTTGCTCAGTAGTGTCTGACTCTTTGTGACCCCACGGGCTGTAGCCCACCAGGCTCCTCTGTCCATGGGATTCTCCAGACAAGAATACTGGAGTGGGTAGCCATTCCTTCTCAGGGGATCTCCCCAACCCAGGGATCAAATCCAGGTGTCCTGCATAGCAACTACCAAGGAAGTCCATGATAGAGTATATGGGAGGTCAGCTCCTACTCTTCCCTGATATTCAGCATAGAGGAAGGGCTTACCCCTCATCCCATGCCTCAGGAAGGCAATGCACTGGAAATATGTATTCCCTTCTCTTTCAGAAATATTTTCTCTTTGTATGCTCTTCCCCTGGGGAAGAACAGTAATCTTTCTGGTAGATGAGATTGGAAAAGTATAGAGTGCAGCGTTTTCTGTATTCTTTTTTTTCAGATGCTGGTCATGGCAAACATATATTTCTACATGCCAGATACCAACATTCTCATTTCTTTAATCCTTACAGCAGTCCTGTGAGGTAGCACTTTATCATCCTCATCTTCTAGGTGAGGAGATTAACTCATAGAAACTTGGAGGCACTTGTATGTCTGCTTGGCTGATGAATGGCACAGCCAGGTTCACTCACTCACTCAAACTCCAGGGTCCTCGCTCTCAATTTCTCCCCTCTCTGGTTCCGTGGAAGAGTGAAAGTGTACTGTTCACTTCTTCCATTACATAAGCACACCTGAATCAGGGCAGGGTCCTGGTCTTGCTCAAACCCTCTGTGTTCCTGATGGAGGCCCAAGAACAATTTTGAGGTGTAGATATGCAGGTTTACTTCAGTTAAGGGTATCCATTGCTAGATTTGGTGCAAGTGGGCAGAAAAGCCAATCATATTCTTAAATTCAGTGATATTGGTGATAAAGCTAATATTTTTATCTCTCTTCATTTAACTGCTGCATCTCTTTCCCAAAATTTTGGTGCCCAGCCAACTCAGAGGAAAAAAGGTGATTAACTCTCACCCCAGACTCCCATCATAAGTATGAATAAAGCAGTAGTAAAAAATACCCAACAACAAATATGGTACAGCAGACATTGTGATGAGTGCTTTAGGTATGTATCATCTCTTTGCATCTTCACCACAATCTCAAACGAGTAGATACTCCATGTTATAGAAGAGAAAAGAGGGATTAAATTTTAGGTTGTCAAATAGATTTCTGATGAAAGAGAGTGTAATGACTATTTTATTGTCATTATGACATATTAATAGGCAAACCCAACACTAGATTTCAATGGTCTTTGATGTTAACTTCAAATAATTCTGCTCTTCACAGAATCACTCACAACAGTTGATGTTTAATACTGTCTAAGAGCATGCAAAGGTCAAAATAATTCACACTAATGGCCAACAAATAGCAGAATGAAGTTAGGGTAATACATTTCAGTAGAAAACCTCTTTTATCTGTCTACTTCTTCCCACCTTTTCTAGCATTGCCCTAGACAAGCCACCATTGTCTCTCACTTGTTCTACTGAAAGAGCCCTCGTATCATCAGCCACATGTATTTATCAGTGTCACGTGTCTTCTCCATAATGCACAAGCATGACCTCACTACAGGGCCCTGGCCCCTGACTCCCTCTCCAGTCCTGTCTCCTCCATTTCCCAGCCACACTTCAATTCCTTGGCTATTCCATATCCTTCGTGATGTGATGTGTTGCTCTTGTTTTTCCTTTCTGAATATCCTTCCCTCTTCCTGAAACATCCTTTGCTAACCCGTTTTCACATCCATAAAGAAAGTTATCCTTTATGCTTCAACTTAAATATTGCTTCCTCTGAATTTCTTTCTTAGTAGCCCTTGTTAGAGGTCCTTGCGTATATCATCCCTATACTTCTACGACTTATCTCAGTTTATATTCATTTGGTTTTTGTAGCTACTCATTTTTTGTCTGACTTCATCTAAAGTAAAGCTTTACAGGGGTAATATCCAAATCTGCCATGCTCACTGCTCTATTCTCAGTGCCAAGCATGTACTCACCCAGTTTATGTTGTTGATCAAACTGAATATGGTTGTGAAGATTGTGTCCTGTACAGCTTCAAGGGCACTATCCACATACATGATGATATCACTGATGCTCCCTGGAAATGTGCAACACATCAACCCTATATTGAATGAAAGAATGAACAAATAAATAAGGGACACCATTATTACAGAATTGCCTTATTGAAGAAAACTATGTCGGATGTCCAGTATTTCCTAGAAACCATAAAATCCCATGTGGTCATATATGCCTGCATGTATGTCACACTGAAGTAGTAATTTTGGCATTTTATGTGTTCCAAGTGAAATCTCTTTTGCCCTTATTGAAATTCTGCATCAATTTTTTAATAATCTTGAACTTAGTCCACAACCCTCCAGGTGCCCATATAAAGTCCCACTTTAGCTTTTTAATTGTACAGGGACCTCATTCTTCACTTGCAGGTGAGAAAAAGCTGAGGCTGCATTCCATGTGTGAATCAAAATACATTTTTAATACAGTATTTTAATTCAGTGGAGCCCCTGAGTAAAACCTGCAGTGTATTATAAAATGCTGGTAAATATATATACAATCATAGAGGGAAGGAATGAGTGACATCCCAAAGAAGGTTATAGATCATAGTGCTGAGAGCTGGGTTACCTGGCACATGGGACTGCTCGTAACTAAGTGTGTATTAGAAATAATACATCTTAACCATGGTGCCCATCTCCAAGTCTTGCCAAATACATGTGTGACTCCAGGCTTTGCTGCAGTAGAAATTGAACTGTGATTACTACTGATACCATTTATTAATAAATTTAAACAAGGCAGCAGTTTAAAAATAGAATGGGAATTTGAATTGAACAAATCGTGGTTTCTTATAGGATATAATTGTTACATCACTTCCAATACTGCCATCATGTCACCTTGTAATTCACATTTGCACATTCCCCCAAGATGCTCTAAGCTCCCCATGGTTCTTTAATCTGTTTTACTATCTAACTTACGCACACTTGCCTTGCACATACAGAGTTTGCAGATCTTGGTATTCATAGGGTGACTGATTAAACAAATTATTAAACAAAACGGTTTCATTAAACCAGACTTAAAATTCTACACCACCTCAGAAACATCACTTTATTGGCTTTTCATACTGAGAACAGAACATTTACTTGGGCAAGTTTCTTACTGGGACTTAACCCATGAGAAGGTAGATGTCTTGATGCACGCCAAGAAACCCCTTCAGGAATGAAGGGCTTACCCATGAACTGCTGGGAGTGCAGTCAGATGGCAACCTTGGTTATTTGGCCCCCTTTGGGAAAAGACTGCTAGGGAGAGCCACCAAGCCCTTCCCAGGCGTTCTCAGCCCATAGGTGGTCAACTCTAGCATGTCAAGTCTGCAGGCTCTTCCTCCAACTCAAGTCAATGCTGCAGAGCCACCTCAGCTCCAGAGCTTTTCTTGGGGTCAGCTGAAGCCTGTCCTGAGAATACAACAGAGCTCAAGTTGTCCCTCTACCCCATCCTCCCTTTTACAGGTGTTGATCCCAAGAGCACACCCTAATAAATCTCCTTAATGCTAGTATTTGTCCCAGAGTTTGTTTCCCACAGAGCATAGTGTATAACCCATGCCTCTATGTTTCAGAGAGTTAAAAGACAAAGGAATCAATTCAAGGAATATTCCTCCTTACTAGAACAATCTCAAAACAAGTGGCATTATTATTTGTGAAAGCGACTGGGTCTCAGTAGCAGCTGCAGCAGAGAGCTGGGTCTGTGCTATTCGTGTCATGAACAGAAACACTCTCAGCAGCATTGGCCTTCATTGCATGGGACCACTGCTCCCAAAACAACACTAGGAATTTAGGAAATTATGGTGGTGGAACAAACAGACACTTAATTAAGGGCAGTGTCAGAGTTCTTGCATTTTTTAACTGACCTCCAGAAAACTATATTCCTCTGATGCTTGGTTATTGTTTGATTATATTTAATTTCCCAAAATGTGCGGTAACAAGACAACATTTGAAGAAATCTGTAAGATCTAGAGGATTAAAAAGTCATACATTTTCCTTAATAACTATTATAACAAATGTAACTCAATGATACTGTAGTATAATTATATTTAATAACATATCGTAATTACTGATGAGGCTTTTGTATAGAGGAGTCAGTGAACTACAGGTTGAGGGAGAAGCCTAGCGCACCATGGGCAGAATTTGGCCACAGCCATTCATTTAGAGATTGTCGCTGGCTGCTTTCATGTCACAGTGGCAGAGTTGAGTAGCTGGCGCAGAAACTGCACAGCCCACAAAATCTAATCCGTTTATCATTTAGCCCTTTGCAGAAAGACTGCTGACCCCTGCTCTCATGTAGTAACATTTAATGATCCCAGTATAGTATTAAATGAAAGGAGAAAAATTTGTTGAAGAAAAATAACATTCCATATGTACATATACACACATGCGTGTGTGCATGCGCACACACGCACACACAATATGTTATCTCTGGTCATTGAGATTAGAGGTGAATTTTTGTATTTTCTTCTTTTTGTTTTTTGTATTTTCCATAGGAAACATGCATTTTTCTAGTAATAAAACTAATAAATGCTATTTAGTGTGTAATTTTTTTCTTCAGAACCATTTAGAATTTTATTAGCTAGCTGTCTGTATAAAAAAAAAGTCATTTATCTAATCCAATTAGAAAGCAGCTCTGAATGTGTGCATACTGAAGGATTTGTACAAAGGATTTCATAATACTACTCTATGTCTAAGGAAAATATGCAAACCATGAAATTGCATATTCATAGAGATGCTTGCCCAGCTACTGGATTAAACATCCAGTTGGCGATCAGAAGCTTAAAAAGAAAAAAAAAAACAACAACAACCCTGGGTTATTTTGTGACAGCTGGCTCCATTTGGTAAGCCTGTACACATTGTGCTAAGAAATACGGTTTATTCAACTTCTGGTTTGTAATGCTTTTTAAACTCTCCCATCAATTTTCTTGTGTGTTTCAAGAAGAAAATGCCAAAAAAGCTTCCATTTTCCAAAACCAGGCCATTTCTAGACTATAAAAATAAGACAGTGGTCATTAAAATAATATAGCTAATCATTCTTGAACCATTTTCTTAATAAATAACAAGACTCGAGTTCAATGCTGTCTACCAGTATCCTGTTTTTTTTTTTTTTAATTGGGATATAGCTGTCTTACAACATTATGTTAGTTTCTGCTGTGAAATGAAGCACATCAGCCACGTGCGTGCGTGCATGCTAAGCTGCTTCAGTTGTGTCCCATTCTTTGTGACTCTATGGACTGTAGCTTGCAGGGATCTTCTGTCCAGGGATTCTCCAGGCAAGAATAGTGGAGCGGGTTACCATATCCTCCTCCAGGCGATCTTCCTGACCCAGGGATTGAACCATGTTTCCTGCGGCCCCTGCACTGCAGGTAGATTCTTTACCGCTGAGCTACTGGGGGAGCCCCTAAGTCAGCCATATGTGTGTGGGTATATGTATCTCCTCGCTCGTAGACCTCCTTCCCATCCTCCCCCATCCCACCCGTCTAGGTCACCGCAGAACAATGAGTTGAGCTCCTTGCCCTGTACCGCAGATGCCCATTAGCTATCTATTTTACACGTGGTAATAGATACACTAACATGTCAACCGCATCCTCTTAACATACAGGAAATACTCTTTCAACCTAGTTTCAGATGGGGAAACTGATCCTCAGTCAGGTTGAGTAGATATCCAAAGGCTCACCAGTCTAATACATGACATAGCCAAATGTCCAGAGGTCAAGCCAGCTCTCTCTGACTCTAGAAATCTGAGTCCTCACTCACCAACCTGTGTGGCCTTCTGACCATCTGCATGTTTCAAAGCATGATATAATCCTAGCACCCATTTCCGTGGGAACATGTAGTTGGTATTCAACAATATCTGTAGAATGACCAAAAGACTGTGCGGTTTAGTCCATTCAGTAAAGCCTGGCACAAAGAAGTAGGAGTTGTAACATTAAGAAATATCAGGAGATCTTGGTTTTTATGTATAAAATTATTTGGGGAGAGTATTTTCAGTGTGGGTATAAAGCACTAGCAGACTGCTGTGTAATATTAGAACACTTCTTATTGGAAGTAACTTCAGGAAACTTTTGTATGCACATTTTTATAAGTCCAAATTGATTTAATTCAAATAAATATTAAATTTTGTATAAAAACCATTTTTGCTTAACCTGATATAATATTACATGTCAGTATCACATAGAAAAATATCAGAATATGGTTTTTATTTCCATTTTCTTCCACTTTCTTAGGCCTTTATAGACTGCTATTCCAGTGCTTTGCTCACTGGAAAACTGAGGTTTTTCTGTTTAAAAAAAAAAAATCTATGAATTAAAGCAAATATTATTGTATTTCTGGCTTAGAAACTGTGGGTCTGTGTAGATGCTGAAAAAGGTATATCTTCATAATGCATCTTTTCCTGTTCCTAAATCAAAACAGAATGAATTTTTAAGATTTGGAAATTAGCATCACTTAATCACACCAAATAAAATTCAGTTGTTGCCAAATATATTTTCTAAATAAAATTATGCATTTTTTATCCTTCCATTGTGTATCAATATAAAGAGAAAGTAAAAGTATGGGCTTGGAACTAATATTTGAAAGTTGGCAATTACCCCCTGCCCAAGTTTTGGCAATTTGTATTTCCATTTGAAATACAGTAATTGGTGAATTGGGGCTTCCCTGTTAGCTCAGCTGCTAAAGAATCCACCTGCAATGCAGGAGACCATGGTTCAATTCCTGGGTCGGGAAGATCCCCTGGAGAAGGGATAGGCTACCCACTCCAGTATTCTTAGGCTTTCCTGGTGGCTCAGCTGGCAAAGAATCTGCCCGCAATGCAAGAGACCTGGCTTCAATCCCTCAGTTGGGAAGATCCCTTGGAGAAGGGAACGGCTACCCACTCCAGTTAAAATATAATATAATGTTTTTAAACCTTTACAAATGCCAGGCTTGACAAAATGCTATCCATGTAGATACTTTATCATTATCTTCATTTGACAGAAGAGAAATTTCTAAGGCTCAAAGAAATCAAGAAACTTACTCAAGATCACACTGCCATAAAAAAGCAGAGCTGGGATGTGAATTCAACTATCGCAGCATCTAGGGTAGAGTTGCTCAACCTCAGCACTACTGACATTTTAGACTGGATAATCCTTTGCATCGGGGTGGGGGCCTGTCCTGGGCATTGTAGGATGTTTAGCAGCATCTTTGGCTTCCACACATCAGATGCCAGCAGTACCTCTTTCTCAACAAGTTGCAACAACCCTAAATGTCTCCAGACATTGTCAGATTTTCACTGGGGAAATAAAATCAGTCCTGGTTTATAACCACTGCCCTAAGACTCCTGTCCTAACTGCTGTGCTTTTCTGCCTGCCTTTCAATTTAGGTCAAGATCACCCTTCCAGAATGAACCCCTAGCAAGCGTGTCATAGTCCATGCATGTCTGGGCCTCAGCCAATTTAGTTTCTCTCTCATTTTACGTAGGAAGGAAATGCCAGGCGCCCACAACCTGGAGTGATTTAGGATATGTACCCAAAGCTAAAATTAATTAAAAAAAATAATGAATTGCCTTGCTCTCATTACCAGAAATTTGAGCCAGAAATGGATCCGTGTGCTTGGGATGAGATTGTAAAAAGGGGAGGGGAATAGGAAGACTTATTCAATCTCAGAGTGCTCACTAATTTCACTCAGATTAATTTGATGAAGAACTAGAATAAGAACTGCAAAGTCATCAAAGATGATGGCTTTTCCTTTATGACCCTTGGCACCAGAACAAAGAGCCTATTTTTGTGGGTTTTGGGGTTTCCAGAGTAAAGGGAATAAAATGTTTAGGTAATGTTTGGATGGTTTAGAGACTGTATGTACATTAGTGATAGGTCAATTAATATCTGCACAGTTCAAAGAGGCAATTATTTTAATTTATAAATCACTTCAGAGGTAGGGAGCTGCCATCCATTAATGTGGTTTTTACAAATAAGAGTGCTCATTGTTATGTGTTTGTGTATGTGCTTTTCTATCCATGTCATTCTATCTGGCCTGAATTTTCCAACCAGATCGCATACCTCTGTGATTATGTATTTGTCTCTAGAGCACTGCCAAATACATAAAGCATTGTATCTGCAATTTGACCCTTGGCTGAGACCACCCTCTTTTTCGAGTTTTCACTGTGCTAAAAGGTACCACCACGCACAATGTTGCTTCCAGAAAAGGACTTCTTATATTACACTCTAAATGGCAGAGTCTGGGACTAAGCCTCCCCAGGGGGTGACAGTGCCTCTTGGTAATCATTCAAAAAGGAGAGAGGGCCAAAGTGATTCTGGGCATGGAGGGCTTATTAGACACTTTGACAACTGGCAAAGAGTTTCCAAGTGTCAACACAGAGATTTCCTTTAAAACCATGCCATAAGCATCCCTTTATTTTGTCTAATTTTTTAAATTACTAAATGACAAGAAGTATCAAGCATAGTGCTCAATTCTAGGGGAATAAGAGTATGTAAGACAAATACACCTGATGGGGGAGGCAAACTAGGAAGCTGGGATAAGAGTGTAGACTGATGGTTGCAGTAATTAGTAAATGGCTACACAGGTGGCTCAGTGGTAAAGAACCCACCTGACAATGCAGGAGATGCAAGAGACCCAGGTTCAATCCCTGGTTGGGAAGATCCCCTAGAGAAGGAAATGGCAACCCACTCTAGTATTCTTCCCTGGAGAATCCCATGGACAGAGGAGCCTGGCAGGCTACAGTCCATAGGGTCTCAAAGAATCTAACACAACTTAACGAATAAGGTGGAGAAGGCGATGGCACCCTCTTCCAGTACTCGTGCCTGGAAAATCCCATGGACAGAGGACCCTGGTAGGCTGTGGTCCATGGGGTCGCGAAGAGTCGGACACGACTGAGCAACTTCCCTTTCACTTTTCACTTTCATGCATTGGAGAAGGAAATGGCAACCCACTCCAGTGTTCTTGCCTGGAGAATCCCAGGGACGGGGGAGCCTGGTGGGCTGCCGTCTATGGGGTCACACAGAGTCAGACACGACTGAAGTGACTTAGCTGCAGTAGCAGCAGCAACGACTAAGGAGCAAGAAAGATACTAGAAAAGGTATTGTGGTTGGCAAAGCTTCCAGAAGGAAGTAACATCTTCTTCAAAACTGAACGATGAGCATGTGTTAGTTTGGTGAATTGGAAGAGGGTGTGTTCCAGGCAGAGGGGTGAAGCATGGAGAAAAGGCCCAAAGGCAAGAGAGAACACGGTGATTTCAGGAAACCAAAGAAAAAATGGAAAGATAGACCAGTGAGGGGCAAGCAGTGAAGCTCAAGATCTGAGCACAGATAGGATTGCAAAATGTTTTCCAAGTCATGTTAGTTGCCTTTATCCTAAGGGCACTGGCATGTAATGGATATGTTTTAAGCTGGAGAATGATATGGTCAGATTAGGAAAACCAACAGGAGGAGACATAAGTGGCAAGGGAATAGTAGAGGGGTTTGGTAGTACATCAGGGAAGATAGTATACCAGTAGGCTCAAGGTCTGGAAAGGAGGGATTTATCAATGATATTTAATGGAAGAGAATTAAATAAAAAAAAAAGATCTTGCTGATAATAAAGTCACTTTGATAACCCTTCCCATTATGTAATACTCCTTCCCCTTTAACGCAGCATACTTCTATTGCAGAAGAATGACAATTATATACTCAATATTTATGACTGGTTTCATAAATAAAAATTACAGATATTATTGAGCATCTCCTACATGCCTGGCATTAGTCTAGTTACTGAAGAAGCTACTATAGACCAGAGGCCATTCCTACCTTCAGTGAGTTTCATTTTAGTGATGGAAACAGACAGTAACCGGCAAGTCTGTTTCTATATCTGAATCTGTTTCTGTTCAGTTCAGTTCAGTGACTCAGTCGTGTTGGACTCTTTGCGACCCCATGAATCGCAACACGCCAGGCCTCCCTGTCCATCACCATCTCACGGAGTTCACTCAGACTCACGTCCATCGAGTCCGTGATGCCATCCAGCCATCTCATCCTCTGTCGTCCCCTTCTCCTCCTGCCCCCAATCCCTCCCAGCATCAGAGTCTTTTCCAATGAGTCAACTCTTCGCATGAGGTGGCCAAAGGACTAGAGTTTCAGCTTTAGCATCATTCCTTCCAAAGAAATTCCAGGGTTGATCTCCTTCAGAATGGACTGGTTGGATCTCTATGCAGTCCAAGGGACTCTCAAGAGTCTTCTCCAACACCACAGTTCAAAAGCATCAATTCTTCAGCGCTCAGCTTTCCTCACAGTCCAACTCTCACATCCATACATGACCACAGGAAAAACCATAGCCTTGACTAGACGGACCTTAGTGGGCAAAGTAATGTCTCTGCTTTTTAATATACTGTCTAGGTTGGTCATGAATTTTTTTCCAAGGAGTAAGCGTCTTTTAATTTCATGGCTGCAGTCACCGTCTGCAGTGATTTTGGAGCCCCCAAAATAAAGTCTGAGACTGTTTCCACTGTTTCTCCATCTATTTGCCATGAAGTGATGGGACCAGATGCCATGATGTTCGTTTTCTGAATGTTGAGCTTTAAGCCAACTTTTTCACTCTCCTCTTTCACGTTCATCAAGAGGCTTTTTAGTTCCTCTTCACTTTCTGCCATAAGGGTGGTGTCATCTGCATAGCTGAGGTTATTGATATTTCTCCCAGCAATCTTGATTCCAGCTTGTGCTTCTTCCAGCCCAGCATTTCTCATGATGTCCTCTGCATATAAGTTAAATACGCAGGGTGACAATATACAGCCTTGGCATACTCCTTTTCCTATTTGGAACCAGTCTGTTGTTCCATGTCCAGTTCTAACTGTTGCTTCCTGACCTGCATACAGATTTCTCAAGAGGCAGGTTAGGTGGTCTGGTATTCCCATCTCTTTCAGAATTTTCCACAGTTTATTGTGATCCACACAGTCAAAGGCTTTGGCATAGTCAATAAAGCAGAAATAGATGTTTTTTTGGAACTCTTGCTTTTTCCATGATCCAGCGGATGTTGGCAATTTGATCTCTGGTTCCTCTGCCTTTTCTAAAACCAGCTTGAACATCAGGGAGTTCACAGTTCATGTATTGCTGAAGCCTGGCTTGGAGAATTTTGAGCATTACTTTACTAGCACGTGAGATGAGTGCAATTGTGCGGTAGTTTGAGCATTCTTTTGCATTGCCTTTCTTTGGAATTGGAATGAAAACTAACCTTTTCCAGTCCTGTGGCCACTGCTGAGTTTTCCAAATATGCTGGCTTATTGAGTACAGCACTTTCATAGCATCATCTTTCAGGATTTGAAAGAGCTCCACTGGAATTCCATCACCTCCACTAGCTTTGTTTGTAGTGATGCTTTCTAAGGCCCACTTGACTTCACATTCCAAGATGTCTGGCTCTAGATTAGTGATCACATCATCATGATTATCTGGGTCGTTCTTCCGTGTATTCTTGCCACCTCTTAATATCTTCTGCTTCTGTTAGGTCCATACCATTTCTGTCCTTTATCGAGCCCATCTTTGCATGAAATGTTCCCGTGTTATCTCTAATTTTCTTGAAGAGATCTCTAGTCGTTCCTATTCTGTTGTTTTCCTCTATTTCTTTGCATTGATCGCTGAAGAAGGCTTTCTTATCTCTTCTTGCTATTCTTTGGAACTCTGCATTCAGATGCTTATATCTTTCCTTTTCTCCTTTGCTTTTCGCCTCTCTTCTTTTCACAGCTATTTGTAAGGCCTCCCCAGATAGCCATTTTGCTTTTTTGCATTTCTTTTCCATGGGGATGATCTTGATCCCTGTCTCCTGTACAACGTCACGAACTTCAGTCCATAGTTCATCAGGCACTCTATCTATTAGATCTAGGCCCTTAAATCTATTTCTCACTTCCACTGTATTTCTGTTACATAGTCATATTTTAGATTCCACATACAAGTGACATTATATGCTATCTGTCTTTTTCTGTCTGACTCAATTCACTTAATGTGATAATCTCTAGGTCCATCCATGGATTAATAATTAATTTATTATTAATAATAAATGGCACTATTCATTCTTATTTATGGCTGAGCAATATTCCATGGTATATATGTACCACATCTCTTTATGTACTCATCTGTTGATGGACATTAGGTTTTTTCCATGTCTTGGCTATTGTAAATAGTGCTTCTTTGAACATTGAGGTACATTTATCTTTTCAATTAGAGTTTTGTATGGATATATGCCAAGGAGTGGGATCACTGGCTCATATGGTAACTCTGTTTTTAGTCTTTTGAGAAACCTCCATATAATTTTCCATAGTGGCTGTACCAATTTACATTCCTACCAACAGTGTAAGAGTGTTCCTTTTTCTTAGAGGCCGTCTACTTTATGACTGGACATTGTTAAATCCATTCCAGTGCTTGGAATAAATAGTCCTTCCTGGAACTATGGCCCCTCCCAGGATTCACTGATGAAAATGTTTTATTTTGAGATTTCTGCTTTCTTCCTTGGGATGATAGCCTTGTCAGTGCAATACACTTTCTGGGGAAAACAGATCAGATGACCTAGGTAGAGCCTTCCCTGGAGAAATGATTATTTATGTCCAAAGACCAGGCTGCTGGACACTGACCAATTGTCAAGCCCTTTCTCAGAGGAAGAGCAAAACAATACTGCATGCTTTCCCAGCGCTCCACTTAGAGGGAACACATCCCACATGAGTGGGATTTTTGGTCTGTGCTGGCCAGCCACCTTGTCAATAATTAATTCAGTTCCTTAATCACAGGAAAAGTGTTTAGGAAACTGAAATAATGAGAGAGGATCATCCTCAGGATCATGAGTGTTCCAAGGACTCCCTGTGCACTGCCAAGTTTCCTTCTGCCTGAGCACAGAATGATGGCAAAGCAGTACCTTCACTAGCAGACGGGTGTGGACGTGTGTGCTCACTGGGTTCCGCTCCCTGTGGATTCTGTGGCCTTAGTTTCCTGAGTTTGTAAAATGGAAATCACACTTGGCTCTTATGTCTGTGATGATAGGGGAATTCATTAGTCTCCATAGAGTAAATTTTCTCTGGTTTATGTGGCAGCTTTGCTTCATCTGGGCTCCACTTAAAAAAAAAAAAAAAAAAAAAAACAGAATATCAGGCTTAATGGCTTCCCAGGTGTCTCCATGGTAAAGAATCCACCTGAAATATAAGGGTTGGAGCCCTGGGTCAGGAAGATCCCCCGGAGGAGGGCATGGCAACCTGCTCCAGTATTCTTGCCTGGAGAATCCCATGGATAGAGAAGCCTGGCAGGCTGCAGTCCTTGGAGTCACAAAGAGTTGCCCACAATCAAGCACACATGCACGTCAGTCTTTATAGCCTTCAAGGGCTGCAGTCCTTGGAGTCGCAAAAAGCTGCACATGACCAAGCGCGCATGCACATCAGTCTTTATTTCTTCTGCAGCCCCTGTCTTCGACTGGCAGTGTGAGCAGAATGTTATTAACATGGCTTCATCTTATCATCACCAAAGAGTGGCAGTGAATCAACATGCTGTTTATAAAGGAAACCTTGAGATTGTCTTTCTGATGAAAGACTTACCTAAAGGCTAAGGTTTGTTATTGAAGTAATATCAGTGCCTAGTAAAATTTAAAAATACAAAACAAGATGAGGGTTGGAGCAAGAGAAGGTAGAGAAGGAGGATTCTGGGAGAGGTTAAATTATACTTGGCTGGTCCTTAACATGTTACATCATATTGTTATGAAAACATCATGGTCTTATAAAACTTTTGTGAATGTACCATTAATTGTTTGTAATCTAATGGCACTATTTCAATCATATTAAAATGAAGAACATTTGCTGCTGTGACAGATATGATAATAGCTTTCTGCTGTGAAAGGCATTCATTTTGAAACTTTTCAAGTAATTATTTCTGAGGAGAGGGTACACGTCAGCATAATACCTTCCACTTTTTACATCTAAAGTTATATTTTATGGCAGCTAATCTCAGTAAACAGAGGCAGTGGGAGGCCATGTAATGTTGAAAGAACTATAGAAAAGGATTTGCTTTGTAATTAACTCTTAACACTTCATGAATGAAAATATAGTTGCACAGATGACATCTGGGCTCTGGAATTAGAAAGGCTGAGATTCCAATCCCAGTTCTAACTCTTACAGCCAGATTGCCTTTTAGGACAGATTGAACATTGTCTCTAAGCCTGTATTTCCTTATCTGTAAAATGGAGATAATAACAATACTATTTACCTTACAAGTTTAATTAAATTTAAATCTATAAGCCTTATAACAACAATTAAAATGGTACCTGATACATAGCAAGAGCTCAAAAAACATTAACCATTGTTGATATTAACTGTGTTACTTTTCGCAGGTTCCTTTAGGAACCTAAGCTTTAAATTTCTCACTTTTAAAATAGGAGATTTGGACTAGCATCAGTGTTTCCCAAAATTAATCATTCAAACATAAGTGTTCAAAGTTTTTGCCTTTTGGGGGAAAATATCATGAAATATAACCTGAAAAGAATAAAGCCGTACACACAGATATTCAGAATACCTGTATAAATCTGTAAATTTAAAATAAATCTGTAATTTAATATAGGTACATTGGTTTTAATTTAATTAGCGTAAGATATCATCATACCCATCCTTCCAATGTGATATGATAGAAGGTGTTGTCACTGAAGGCTTGACTTATTTATGAGCACATTTGGGTATCATATCTATACCAAATGGACTAGCAGCACCTTCTATACTTTACGCTTATCCAGAGTAATAACAGCTTGTTATCTTTTTGTTTCAAATATACATTGATAGATACATGTGAAACTGGTAGGTATGGTAGCTGAGAGCACAGACCTGGGAGCCAGAAAACCTGGGTTCAAATCCCAGCTTTGCGAATTGCTAGCTTTGTGATGATAGGCAAAACATTTAACATCTCTGTGCTCAGATTCCTCTTCTGTAAAATGAAAATAATAAGAGTGTCTAATCCTTAACTGTTATTGTGAAATTTTTAGATAAGTTAGTAATGTAAAGTGCTTGGAACAGTGCCCGATAGCAACGTCTGGTTAAGGAACTTTACCTACCGATATAGGCCAATATTGCACTTCAGTGAACATTGTCGTGTGTTCCCTGTATTTTCCACTGTGGTTCTGAATTCTTCAAGGGGTTCAGAAGGGAAACTGGATCCTCATACTTGGAGTAGACCCCTGATGCTCTGGCTCAGATTTTTCCTTCTATAAGATTATTATAGTATTATCTCTTTCTAGGTTCTTCCTAAAAATGGTAAGGTCTAGGGAGGTAATGAGTTGGCATTTGAATAGTTTTAAATTCCCCAACACTTGATGGTTTCTACCATCCTATTGTTAGCTGGTGGCCTGTGATTCTTTATCCTGAGCAGAGAGGATCAATGTAAGAACCAAATGTTGGTTGGTGACTCTCCACTGCTTCAGATAACCACAAGGGAAAAGAAAGCCATTTCTCTTGCTATGGCTTTCCTGCCAACAACATTGAAGAAAATGAGACATAATGTGAATACCATATGTCTAAATATATTACTCTTCCATTTGGTCATAAAAATATAAGTCTCTCTGGCCTACCATATTTAAAACCCAAATCATTTATATCTCAGACTCCAATCCTTCCTTTAAATCTTCACACACCTGCAACATGATGACATCCAAAATAAGCATGATTCATTGAAAAATGGGAAATTTCCATCTAAAAAGAAGCTCTACAAGGAAAAGGGAATTTCTGTGCCTAGAGATTGGAAGTAAAATGTGCAAATGGGGATAGTGTGGCGTAGATCCCAGCCTCTGTATGTGCTGGGAGAAATTCACAGGGACAAATCAAGTGTCTGAATTACTCAAGTAGAATTATTGTGTTTTTAATTATTATGTCTCAGGTGATAAAGTTTTGGAAAGTCACACTGAACTGGTAATTATGCTCTTAGATGCACTACAACCAGTTTCAGTAGCCCACAGAGACCCCTGTACCTCTCAGCTTGAAGGCACTCAGGTTTCCTCTGAGTAGCAGGCAAGTTCTTGGATCAGAGCTGTAAGCACATGGACAAGTCTAAACTAAGGCAACAAGAAGGGATGATGAGTAGGGAAACCAAGACAACGTATATAGTTAGGTTTCGCTTAATCTATTACCAAGCTGACCACCTTTGGGACAAGAATTACCTCCTCAGAGATTATCTGTATATCCAGAATCCATCTATAGGTTTCCAAGTGTGAACTGACCATGGTTGTGATTTGGTAATTTTTTAGATAGGAAAGTCATAGTATATATTGTCTGCATGCTAAGTCATTTCAGTCGTGTCCAATTCTTTGTGACCCTATGGACTGTAGCCCGCCAGGCTCCTCTGTCCATGGGATTCTCCAGGCAAGAATACTGGGGTGGATTGCCATTCCCTTTTCCAGGGGATCTTCCCAACCCAGGGATCTAACCCATGTCTGTTAAATCTCCTGCATCTGTAGGCAGGTTCTTTACCACTAGCGCCACCTGGGAAGCCCTAGTATACTTTATATGCTGTGAAATTAAAACCCATCCCCTAAATTTGACATCATATTGGTCTGTGACTCATATTGGGAAAGTGTAACACCCTCCTCCAGTACCTGCTTTGGAAACCAAATCTATCTTATAGAACTCTGTCAGATTATTAACTAGAATGACACTGTCTTTCAGTCTCAATGCTTCATCTTTTCACCAATTTCCTTTCTGGGATGACCTTCTCCTTTGCGCTCCCCATCTTTCAAGATCTGGGCAGGTGACACTACGAAGTGTTCTCTGCAGGCATCAGGTTCTCAACTAATTCTGAGAGGTTCTTCAAAGGCACCCTCACCACCCTTCTAATAAAATTCCTATTTTGCTCAACTTAAGGAAAGTTGATTTCTGTTTCTTGTACCCAAAGAAGCCCATCTAATATGATAGTAACCAAAATGACATATATATACATACATATATAATGTATATAGCATAATATATAATATACATTCAATTCAGTTCAGTTCAGTCGCTCAGTCATGTCTGACTCTTTGCGACCCCATGAATTGCAGCACACCAGGCCTCTCTGTCCATCACCATCTCCTGGAGTTCACTCAGACTCACGTCCATCGAGTCCATGATGCCATCCAGCCATCTCATCCTCTGTCGTCCCCTTCTCCTCCTGCCCCCAATCCCTCCCAGCATCAGGGTCTTTTCCAGGGAGTCAACTCTTCACATGAGGTGGCCAAAGTACTGGAGTTTTAGCTTTAGCATCATTCCTTCCAAAGAAATCCCAGGGTTGATCTCCTTCAGAATGGACTGGTTGGATCTCCTTGCAGTCCAAGGGACTCTCAAGAGTCTTCTCCAACACCACAGTTCAAAAGCATCAATTCTTCAGCGCTCAGCTTTCTTCACAGTCCAACTCTCACATCCGTACATGACCACAGGAAAAACCATAGCCTTGACTAGACGGACCTTAGTGGGCAAAGTAATGTCTCTGCTTTTGAATATGCTGTCTAAGCTCTTAACATGTATTAACTCATTTGTATTTACAAGTTTACAAAGGTATCCCTTCTCTACCAGCACTTCAGTACTTCCATTTTTATTCCCTGCTCTAATTTTTTTTCTGTTTTCAGTGTACTTCTCTCTTTGCAACACACATTATCATATTCTTATTAGGTTTATTGTGTATCAGTTTTCCTGCCACGCACTAAAATGTAACCTCACGGATATGTCTTAGGTGCCCAGGACAGTGTCTGATGTATGGTAGGGGCTCAATAAATATGTGTTTCATTAATTAAATAATTAATGAGCTCATGTTACCATATGGTTTATTATGAATATTCTTTTCAATCAGCAACCTCCTCCCACCTACCTGGCAGGACCTGCTTAGGTACAATATCTGTTCTCTTCTGTAAAGTTTTTTAACTTTGGGCTAGATTTTCACATACGTGCTCTGGTCCAGCAACAGGGGACTAGATCAAATGACCTCCTGAGAGCTGTCTGGCTCTTGACAATCAGATTCAATTCCACTTAAATGTTCTAAAAGCAATTTGTGGAGAAATTCTTTTCCTCCTTCTCTCCCCAACTGGAGTGCACATTTATCTAATTATTTTCTTAGGAGGTTGACCTAGCTTTAAAGGAGTCCCATGTCAGCTCTCCTGCATTTTCTCTAAGCACTCACTTTATAAAACTAAGAGACTAAAGACTCAGCTCTCTAGGGAATTAAATTTCATTCAAATAAGATTAAGGATTTTTGACTCACAAAAGCAAGGACAATCAGAGGCTAACTAAAACGAGGCAATTGTTCAGCAAACTAATCCAGACATGTTATTCACAGAGACTCTCACAATTGGCCAGGGAAGAAAAATGCCTGTGAAAGAATGGGTGGGCTGCACTGAGTTAAGGGAGCCTACTTCCTTCTAATGCTTAAAGCCCAGTCCCTCACTTCCTAGCTGGTGAATATGTTTATTTTCTAAATTTAGTTGATTGTAGCCCAAATCCTCCAATTGAACAGGATTAGATTAGAACCTGAGAGGCAGCCTTAGATTAGATCTTGAAAGTCAGGCATGCATGGTGGTTAGCTTCTCTATGGAAGCAGTGGATTGGTGATGTGGTGACGTGGTGTCAGGAGTGGAGAAAAAATGTTGATGTTGATTTACAGAAGTATGTCTGTCACCCCTAGGTTTAGAGCATGGGTTCTTAATCTCTTGTGGGGCATAGACTCTTTCTCAAAATGTTTTTGATTGTGTAAAAATGAGCATGAAATTGCAAAGCAAACTAATTACATTGAAATGCATTTGTCAAAATATTTTTTCAAAACAGCAGTAATTCATGTATTTATTAATATATTAAATATCAGAGCTGCAGTAGGCTTGATAATTACTGTAATTTTAAAGTGGTGATGAGTTTAAATCATATATCTCAATAGCTACAGTGTGATATGAAAACATATACAATTTATATAAGTGATAAAGTCACAGGTACAGCTAATAATTTTGTGGTTGATTCTTTGCAGTCATAATTGAAGGAAATGCTGAATTTCAATTAGAAGTTAATGAAAATAGTGTTATAATTTCTCAGATGCCCCCCACCATCTACCCCAGGTTAAGAACTCCTGGCATCGAGACTAAAGTGAAACAGTCCATGAATCACCATTATTAAATATTGTGCCCAATGTCATGGGCGAATGCCCACATTTGTGGGCATTTGTTTCAACTAATTCCTAGCTTAGGAAAATGTTCTTTCTGGCTCACATTAACAATGAAAAAGATTAAAAAATGGAAAAAAACATTACTATCTGCCACATATATTCTGTACCTAATGAAAAGATCTCTTTAAACTGGTGGGCAAGGGCCCCAAGTTGCCATAACAGAGTATTAGAACTCTGGCATTAGGGTGCCTAACTTGTTCCCATTTGCTCAAGACTGTCCCTGTTTTAAAATGAGAAGTCAGGCTCTAGGAACCCCTTAGTCCTTGGCAAACATGGATGGTTGTTGAGTGCTTTGGAGTCAGAAATAACATAGTAATTTTGATCAACTCGAGAGACGAACAAGTTGTCTATTTGTCAGAAAAGACCCTGATGCTGGGAAAGATTGAAGGAAGGAGAAGAAAGGGACAGCAGAGGATGAGATGATTGGATGGCATCACCAATTCAATGGACATGAGTGTGAGCAAGCTCCGGGAGATGAAGGACAGGGAAGCCTGGCTTGCTGCAGTCCATGTGGTCACAAAGAGTTGGGCACGATTAAGTGACTGAACCACAACAACAAAAATGTCTTTCTCGAGTCTCAGCATCTTCGTTCCCAAATGAAAATGAGAATATCTTTCCTACAAAGTTGTGATAAGTGTTAAATGAGGTTATACATATAAAATGCTTTGCCACATTATAAGCACTCAAAAACCAGTGACGACTATTATTATCATTGCCACTGCTGTTATTATAAAGTTAATTCCCTTCCCTTTACCTGACTCCGTCCTCTCAAAAGAATCTCACCTTCCTCTCTGCCTATGTACATTGTATACAGTCCTCAGACCTCTCCTGAACTCTTACTTTTTCATGAAGAATTAATTTGCTAATATCACATGCAGTGATGAAATGGTGCATTAGGTTGAACTTTTTGAAACTGATAGTTTTGTAAGTCAAAAACAAATACTGATATACAATTCGACCTAATGTGTGTACGTCCTAGGCACGGGGTGTGGCTTACACAAGACTGTCATTCATAAATGTTGTCCTTTCTTCCTCAATGACTCTGATATTCATGGGCCTCTCCTTAATTCTTCCTCCTGTAAGTGTCCTAGGTTTTCAAAGAGATTTGATTCCATGTCATTATATTATTTTAAATTAAGATGATCTATTAAATGCTTAAGTAAAATGATTTTTTAACCTTTCATAAAACTGCGTGTAAAAAATTCACAAATCAGAGGAAAACTTCTATAGTTTTGGAACCTTATATTTGCTCTAGATACAGTTGCTATTATATATCCCTCGCTTTTGGTGATATATAATATACTGCCTTGCCTTTATCTTATGTGCATGTGTCTTGAACCTAACCTTGACCATGTTATATTATCCTTTTATGATATCCAGTATTAGAAAGAAGCACATTAATTACAGATAATTGAAAAGGGGGCTTTAAATATCATCGAAACTAGATGGTAAGTTTACATCAGTAAGGTTTCAGACTCAAAGGAACATCATTAAAGAGAAGGGCCCCAAATAAATTTCTGGAGCAGCTGGTAGTCTCTATGCTTGTGTGGTTATTGAACCCTTGAAATATAGTTGGACCAGATTAAGATGTGATATAAATATGAAATACATACTATAACCCAAAAGCTTAGTAACAAATAAAGAACATAAACTATGCTCTTAATAATTTTACATGTTGAAATGATAAAAAGTTGGATATGCTAGGTTAAATAAAAAATGTAATTAAAATTAACTTCACTTTTTACTTTTAAATGAGACTCCAGAACATTTGAAAATTCATACATAAAATCACCCAAATGCCAGTCAAAAGATGAATGGATAAATTTAATGTGGTATATACATACAATGAAATATTTTTCAGCCTTAAAAGGAAGGAAATTCTGATACATGCAGCAGCATGGATGAAACTTTGAAAATATGCTAAGTAAAATAAAAGTGAAAGTGAAAGTGAAGTCATGTCCGACTCTTTGCGAACCTGTGGACTGTAGCCCGCCCAGCTCCTCCGTCCATGGGATTCTCCAGGCAAGAATACTGGAGTGGGTTGCCATTTCCTTCTCCAGGGGCTCTTCCCAACCCAGGGATGGAACCCAGGTCTCCCGCATTGGAGGCAGATGCTTTAACCTCTGAGCCATCAGGAAAGCCAAATAAGGCAGACATAAAAGGACAGATAGTGCATGCTTCCGTTTACATCAAATACCTAGAATAGGCAAATTCATAGAGACAGAAAGTAGAATTGGAAGTGACCATGGACTAGAAGTAGGGAGAATGGAGACTTGGTGTTTAAAAGGTAAGGAGCTTCTGTTGTGGGTGATGAAACAGTTCTGGCAATGGATAGTGGTGATAGTGACTACTTAGTACCAGTGAATTCTGCCAATTATAAAATGGTACATTTTATGTATATTTTACCACAAATTTTCAGCATTCTCATGTGGTTTACATTTCTTTTGGATAGAGTTTAGAGTTTAAACTGGCTCCAGAGGTTAATGAAAAAGTAAAGCAATACTGGTGGCATTTGAGAGCTGAATCTTTGCAGTTAGATGTAGATGTTAGGATTCAAGTTCCAGCCCTGCCCCTGACCACCTAAGAATCCTTGGTCAGTATCACTGACTACCTTAGTTTCTTCATCTGCAAGTGGGGATTATAAAGTGTACCACATAGGGTTGCTGTAAGTTTAAAAGATGATACATATACATTGAGTAATGTAAACATAAGAGGTAGTTGAATAAATGGTATACCTTGTTGCTATTGATGGAAGCAGGATCTTCCATTTTTATTGTTATCTAGCAATTTTGCTAAATCTGAGGCATAATCCAAAAGGCCAAACAGTATTCCATTCACCTGAGTGAAGCCTAGTCAGTAAATGTGATCCCCTTTCTGGGACTGTGGGAAAAGAAGTTAGTTCTACTCTATACAGTGTTCATTTAGAATGTCTCTTTCCTTATTGTCTCTAGGTATATAACTCAGTGTATAATATGCATTCCTAAAACATCCTCGTGGGCAAAAGTATTCACTGAAAATAGCTAAGACTATGAAGCAAATCGGAGAAGGCAATGGCACCCCACTCCAGTACTCTTGCCTGGAAAATCCCATGGATGGAGGAGCCTGGTAGGCTGCAGTCCACGGGGTCGCTACGAGTCGGACACGGCTGAGCAACTTCACCTTCACTTTTCACTCTCATGCATTGGAGAAGGAAATGGCCACCCACTCCAGTATTCTTGCCTGGAGAATCCCAGGGACGAGGGAGCCTGGCGGGCTGCCGTCTCTGGGGTCGCACAGAGTCGGACACGACTGAAGCGACTTAGCAGCAGCAGCAGCAGCATGAAGCAAATACTGTTAGGGGCAGATCACTCAAAACCTACACACTTTTGCAGCCAGAGCAGTAACAAAAAAAACTGATCCATTGGGAAACAACTTAGCCAGCTGAGGTGGGTAACTCAGCTTGGCTGGAGGTGGCCACAATGGATCTAAAAATTGCACACACACACATGCACACCTGCACAAGTAAGTAGGAATGTTGGCAATGCCTTAGCACTAGAACAGGACTGGAAGGTGTGGAGACGATAGAGATGAAAGCAGATCCCTGAGTAGTGGGGCTGCCATTAAGGGAGGAAGTACAACCTGCCCTGAATTAGGAACTGAGTAAGTCTGGTGGGTGCCCATGGCTGGTGAAGAAACCCAGGCATGGGGCTTACATTAAAGTATTCTTTAAAAATCCCTTAATGTTCTGCTTGAGGACATTTGCCTCTCTTACTGAAGGTTCTCATTGCTCTCCTGCTAGTTCAGTTGCCAGTGCCTAGGGAAAAAAGAAAATCACGTATGAACCAGTATGTCTTCTACATTACATAGGTAGCTGTCCCCTTTTTTAATAACATAGAGCCTAACTCATATTTCAGAACCATACATACCTGCATTCTCTTTGTGCCAGGGAGAGGGCTACATACACTGCCATATTTGGGGTTCACCTGGCATTATTACATCCATTACAAAGTTGATTCCCTTGCTCAAAGATCCCCCAGCAAGTCCATACCACTAGGATTTACATTGGGAGTAGTATCTCAAAGCTCATTCTCCTATCCACTACAGTCTATCACCTCATAATTTTAGGCTATTTGCTCAGTTGTGTCCAACTCTTTGTTGGACTGTAGCCACCAGCCCATAGACTGTAGCCCACCAGCCTCTTCTGTCCATGGGGCTTCTTCAGGCAAGAATACTGGAGTCAGTTGCCATTTCTTTCTCTATTGGCCTTTTAGATGTTGAAAAATGTAACCAGATACCTTAGCAGATTTTAGGCTCAGCCTTGGGTAAGCTCTCCCCTCAGAATACTTCATTTCTGCTTCTTGAAATTCACCTTGTGTAGTATTAGTAAACAGCGAAGAAGTGATCCAGGCATATTTCTTTTCAAAAGTACCTGGGAGAAGTGGAAAGTATAATGTCATTTTCTAAGATCTCTAGCTCTGAGGCTATAATTGTGAGTTTATCTTCTATCAGGTATGAAAATGAAAGTTATAAATGAAAGTTATAGGTTGTAAGTTTTCTTTGTCTTACTAAGGTTTCAAATGGTAAGAGTGTCCAAGAAAAACTGGTTATGCCCAATAGCCAGATCAGATACTGTTGGGATTCTTAGTATCAAAAGTAGTCTTGAAAGCTAGCACAGACTTTGATGGGAAAGATTCTTGGATGCAGCTCAGAACTTGCTTCCCCTCCTGGGACATTCAGTTAGTAAATAACAGAGCAGCCATACTGGTTACTAAGACATAGGTATTTCTGTAATGGGGGTGCTTCCCCTGTGGCTCAGTGGTGAATAATCCGCCTGCAGTGCAGAAGAGGCAGGAGACGCTGGTTCAGTCTATGGGTTGGGAAGATCTCCTGGAAGAGGGCATGGCAACCCACTTCAGTATTCTTGACTGGAGAATCCCATGGACAGAGGAGCCTGGAGGGCTAGAGTCTATAGGGTTGCAAAGAGTCGGACACAACTGAAGCAACTGAGCACTCACACATGCATTTCTGTAGTGGTGGGTAAACAGTCATGCCTGAGCCCTCCACATGCCTCTCTTTACCCTAACTTCCCTCCCCTCACCCCAGGTCCTTCCAAATCTCCTCACATTCCAGAAACTAATTGCCTAGTTTCCTAAGGGGGCTCTGGTTCTTCGACTGGCATCTGTTCTCACTGAAGTGCCTAACCATGCTGCCTCTTAAATATCTCCACATTCTACAGCTAAAGCATTAACTTAATTCCTGAGACTCTATTTGCCCATCTTTGTATTGGTGGAGTAGGAAGTATAGATGGAAATGAGAAACTGGAAAATAACCTGACTCTGCTGAATGATTCATCTATTATTTGAGTAAAAGAATTTCTTTTAAAGAGCTTGAACTCATTTTTAGAAAGTCTCTAAATCAAGAGTTGAAAATTCCTGTGGATTGGCCAAATTTGGACTGCAGATGATTTTTTTTTAATGGCCAGAAGTGTGTAAATATACTGAATTCAAAGATTAAGCCAAAAAAGAACTGTTCATCCAACTACCCTCTTGTCCTATTGCTCAGTTGTACATTTAAAATCCCAGCCTGTTCCCTGACAGCATTCAAATTTGAAACCTCTGGTCTAAATTCATACAACATCATCTCAATTCTACTAGTATTTACTCATCACCCAATCATACAGTCTATCACTTAAGGTGTAATGTTTCTATTTTGTTTAAGAAATGGATGCAAAGCTACTTTCAGAGGTAGCCAATTAAGATTAATTAAACATTTCACCAGACTTAACAGGTCTAATTAGATTTGATTCATCTGTAATTTTATTACCAATGAGATATCTGGATGACTAAATTATATTTTCTTAACTTCATGGGAGCCAAATGCTCATCTCTTCCCCTTGGGCTTTTTTCCTCCCTTTAAGGGATGTGATAGTGAGTCATCATCCATATTCTCCCTGCCTCCTGGTGCCATTAAGTAAAGCCCATCTGAGAGCCGATGATGGAATCTGGGGCTCTGGGGCAGCTTCTGGCTTTGGGCCACCTCCCTGAATTATTCATGTGGAGCCAGGGAGGGTAAATGTCCAGCCACAAAGATCCAGAACCAATGCCAAGGGGGAGATGCTGGCCTAAAATAATTGAGGAAACGACCACTGGCGCCACTGACTTGGAAGCTCCAAGTAGAACCACATGGCTTCAGCTCAGGTCTAGGTGGCCCTTGACCCCCCTCCACATCCCCCTCCTTCCTGCCCCAGCAATCCTGTTTTAACTAAGAAGGAGCTCTGAGGAGCCAAGATGTCTCTCTGACCCGGCATAAACCCTGTCCTTTGAGTTATTGCTCTTAGCAACCCTGCAAGAGGTTTGGGATTTTTCAGGGTAAAGAGCAATCCCCAGCCTCTAATTTTCCCCCGGCAGCACTCTTGTAATTATCCCATTGGTGTTAAGTTGATTGTATGTTTTTAGTATATTTACTGAGTATGTATTATGCACAGAGCATATGGTGGCACTGGTAGGGGGATGCAGAGGGCAACAGGGTACAGATCCTGATCTTTAAGTATAATAAGTAAGTTTCATTTGGAGTCAACTTCATGGTGGCTGTTGGAAGTGATGTCTTTTGAAGAATTCAAAGTCTCCAAGGAGAATCAGTGGGAAAGAGTGCTGTGATCAAGTCATGATGTCTCCTCTAGCAGAGTACAGAACGATTTCATTCCTGACCAGCAGTCTAATAAGAAAAATAATACTGTTTTCTAGTTGTCCATTTATCTATAATGCCTTACATAACAGAAAAAAAAATCACTGCCATTTACTTGGTCCTGAATATAAGCAAGACATTAGGTAGGTGCTTAATATACATTTACTCTCTTTTAAGAATATCTGGTATTGTTTTGTCTTGATCACCAGTGACTACTTTTAGACCTGCGATTTGGCCTACGTGGTCTATGTGGTTATCCCAGCTCTAGAGGCACAGACACAACAATTTACAGTGTGGTGTAGGAAGAGCAGTACATCAGCAGTTGGAAAGCTCAGATGCTACTAAGTGATCTTAAATCTACAGCCCTCGTTTTCCAAAATGTAATATATTGGGGATAACTTGATTTTTCTGGCCCCTTTTCAACACAAGTCTGGGGAAACCTGGCTCACTTCACTGTTGTATGTATGGACTTAAAGTAATTAACAGAAGATAACCCAAACCATACACATTTTTTCTCTTCCATAAACATCCAAAAGGATTGGTGCTTTGCTGTCATCCTGAGAAAGGAAAGAGATGCTGCTGGAGTGAAAGAAAAGTGAAACTGGTAGTTGCTCAGTCATGTCTGACTCTTTGCCACCTTGTGGACTGTAGCCCACCAAGCTCCTCCTGTCCATGGAATTTTCCAGGCAAGAATACTGGAGTGGGTAGACATTCCCTTCTCTAGGGTATCTTCCCAACCCAGGGATCAAACCCGGCTCTCCTACATTTCAAGCAGATTCTTTAACATTTAAGGCCCCAGGGAAGCCCAATAAAGGAAAGGGATGCTGTTGGAGCAAGCCCACACAATTCATCTGGGTAGATTTTGGAGTCTTCCAGATTTGGACATGATATAGTCAAGGAAGTTCCCTAGGGTATAGTGACTTTAGTACATAAAGTAAAACAGGAGATTTGTCTCTAGTAGCTGTGACCAGGTCACTGAAGGTATGCAAGGGGAATATGTTCTGATAAAGGCTACAAAATTGTTAACACTTTTAATTATGTTTGGGGCACACAGCATTATAGAACCAGCTGACTTGGCGTTATTGAAAACCTTGTCAGCTGCCATTCAGTGATTCAGCCAGCCAAGGAAGCTCTAGGGAAAGTTTGCTCATTTCTTTATTCAGGTTGTTTGTCCATCCATGTAATTTTAGAAGTATTCTTTCGAAGAATCCAGCAGCCGTTAATCCTAACAAACAATAGCTTTTGAATTCCAGTCCATCCTTTATCACATAATAGTTAAGGTAGAGAGAGTAGTGGGGAGTCTCCTAGTTATATTTTGCCATCCTGTCCAGAATACAGATGTGAGGAAATATAGAAGTATTTGACACATGGAAGCAGGAAAATAGTCATTTTTTAGATAAATGCCCTAGAGGGTTTTCATTCAAAGTTAAACTGTGTTGAAAAACACATTAAAACTTAAAGACATGGAGGTCATCGTTTGTTTTATTTTGTTGCATATTTTATTTGAGCTCAACTCACAATTCCTTATGTTTAAAAGAAATGGTTTTTAAATCTACGGAATTCCAAGTGCAGTATTAAATTTTGTAGCTAAAGGAAGTAAATGTGTACCGTTACTTATATTCTAACAGAAATAGGAGAGAAAAGCCCCAAAACTCGTCTTGGTAAAGCCACACATTGGTAATTGTGCCAGGGAGTTCATGCTGCAGAATGTCTGGTGTAAGTAGTGGCTGACCTGTGATGAAATGTTTAATTTCATATCACAGAACCCAGTGACAGCCCATTAAAAGATAATCCCTTGGTGTTTAAATCTCAGAAGTTCTCCTTTGCCAGTCAACTTGTGGTCGGGGTTGTTCAAGACAGATGGACCATCATCCCATTTTAACAGTGTATACTGATGTTTGCCACTTGCCAAATCCTTTCCCCTGCACACATCCTTTTCTATGAGATAAAAGAAATTGTAATCTCTGGACTCTCCCCTGCACACATGCTTTTCTGTGAGGTAAAGAAATTGTAATCTCTGGACTCATCTGATAAATTTATAAACCTACTTAGGATAAAGGAAACTTCAGAATTTGGTTCAATCCCTATCGGTCTGCGTTGAGAAAGAGAGAGAGACAGAGATGAAGACAGAGAGACAGAAGGAGGGAGGTGTCCATTCATATGTACCATACCTTCCATGGTCAAGCTAGTCATTTAATTTAAGATGCATGGACCTCTCCTGAAAATTTCCTCATGTGTATAATAATACCAGCAACAAGTTACATCAGTTGAGTGATTGAGTACTCATTGTATGCCAAGGAATGGGGGCTGAGTGCCTTGGGATGTCAGCATAGAAACTGTGTGTCTGGCTAGGTTCATGTTGAACCGTTAGCTCCCCAACGGATGAGGGAAACCTTCAGAGGGAAGTCAGAGCCAATGAGGCAGCCCTTAGGGACAAGGTCAGTGCAAGTCCTACTGCATTGTGGCAAAACAGAAAGAGACGGAGGAGCAATGCGATTTGCAGTGCTTCTCACGCTTGTGGGAGTTTTTCCCCCGGAAAAACATCTCAGTGTACAAAAGTTTGTACATAGTTCCAGGAATTGTTACAGAAACCTTGAAATCTAATCACAGGCAGTTTGGACTCCTGGATTAAGACAAAAAGAGATAGGAGGAGAAAGCATCTGATTCTTACTAGGAGCCTTCTGTATTGCAGACATTTGACATACATATAAACACACCTTGATAATGGCCATGAAAGATATGGCTTGTGGGCCCCATTTGGTAGATCCAGAATCTGAGATTCTCAAAAGTTAAACATCCACAGAGATCATGTGGCTAGCAAGCACTAGGCAGGCATTTAAAACTCTTTCTTCCTGACTTCCCAGTGTTAGCATTTGAGTCAAGCATGAGAGAGAGAGCGAGCCTAAAACACAACAGAGATGAACCTTTTTATAAAAGATTATTGATGTTAGAAACTGTACATATCTCATGATAGGTACATTAAATATACCACAATTCATCCATATAATGGAATATTATGCATCATTACAAGCCATATTTTCACAAATTTTTTAATGATATGAGGAAATGTTCACAGTTGCAAGGTCACAGAAGCAGGATTCAAATATGCATATTTATCATAGCCTATATATGTGTGTGTGTGTGCGTGCACATATATAGATACGAGAAAATTGATGATAAAAAACGGGAGTTTTGTCTTTTTAGTCATTCATGTTTGCATTATAATGATCATTTGTTAATTTTATAATCAAGAAATAGTCAATCTTTCTAACAGTTGAAGTATATTACTTAGATGTTAACTGTCTTAAAATAGAGCATAAAGGAGCTACGAGGGATATAGCACTATCCCTTTTTAAAAATTTTATTTACTTATTTATTTTTTAAATTGAGTAGTTGATATACAATACTATATTAGTTTCAGGTATACAGCATAGTGATTCAATATCCATGCAGATTACTCTCTGTCATAGGTTATTATAAAATAAGAACTATAATCCTCTGTGGTATGCAGTATATAGGGGCTTCCCTTGTAGCTCAGTCGGTAAAGAATCTGCCTGCAATGGAGGAGAACTGGGTTCGATTTCTGGATCAGGAAGATCCCTTGGAGAAGGAAATGGCAATCCACCCCAGGATTCTTGCTTGAAGAATCCCATGGACAAGAGAAGCATGGCAGGCTACAGTCCATGGGGTTGCAAGAGTTGGACACAGCTTAGTGACTAAAGCACCATGCGGTGTATCCTTGTTTCTCAGGTTAGTTTGTATCTCTTGATCTTATACCCCTAATTTGTCCTTCCTGCCTTTCCTTTATGCTTTGGTAACCACAAGTTTATTTTTTATATCTGTGATTTTGTTTCTGTTTTGCATATACCTTCATTTGTGGTTTCATTTTTTTTAGATTTCCACATATAAGTGATTTCATATGGTATTGTTTTTCTCTGACTGACTTAATTTTCTAAGCATAATATTCTCTAGGTCCCTCCGTGTAGCTCCAAATGGCAGAATTTAATTCTTTTTTATGGCTGAGTAATATTTCTGTGTGTATGTGTGTATGTGTGTGTGAGTGTGTGTTACATCTTAATCCAGTCCTCTGTTGATGGACATTTAGGTTGTATCCATGTCTTAGCTATTATAAATAATGCTGCTATGACCATTACAGTGTAGGTATAATTTCAAATTAGTGTTTTTTTACATATATATCCAGGAATAGAAAGCTGGGTCGTAGAGGATCTCTATTTCTAGTTTTTTGAGGACCCTCCACACTGTTTTCCATAGTGGCTGTGAAAGTGAAACTGACTCAATTGTGTCCAACTCTTTGTGCCCCCATGGACTGTACAGTCCATGCAATTCTCCAGGCTAGAATACTGGAGTGGATCCCTCCTCCAGGGGATCTTCCCAACCCAGGGACTGAACCCAGGTTTCCTGCATTGCAGGTGGATTCTTTACCAACTGAACCACAGGGGAAGCCCAAGAATCCTGGATTGGGTAGCCTATCCCTTCTCCAACAGATCTTCCGGACCCAGGAATCCAACCGGGGTCTCCTGCATTGCAGATGGATTCTTTACCAACTGAGCTATCAGGGAAGCCCTAATTGCTCAGTCGTGTCCGACTCTTTGCACCCCATGGACTATACAGTCTATGGAGTTCTCCAGACCGGAATACTGAAGTAGGTAGCCTTTCCCTTCTCCAAGGAATCTTCTCAACCCAGGGATCAAACCCAGGTCTCCCACATTGCAGACAGATTCTTCACCAGCTGAGCCACAAGGCTGTACAAATGTATATTCCCACCAGCTGTGTAGAAGAGTTCCCTTTTCTCCCTTTCCAACATTTGTTATTAGTAGATTTTTTATTTTTGTACAGCCACAAGGCTGTACAAATTTATATTCCCACCAGCTGTGTAGGAGGGTTCCCTTTTCTCTGCATCCTTTTCAACATTTGTTATTAGTAGATTTTTTGTTATTAGTAGATTTTTTTCGACCCAGCTTTCTATTCCTGGGTATATATGCAGAAAAACACTAATTTGAAATTATACATACACCTTAATGGTCATAGCAGCATTATTTATAACCGTTAATAGGTATGAGGTGATATCTCATTCTTGCTTTGATTTGCATTTCTCTATTAACTAGTTGTGTTGAATCTTTTTTCATATGCCTATTACCCATCTGTATATTTTCTTCAGAAAAATGTGTATTTAGATATCCTGCCCGTTTTTTGATTGGGTTGTGTGGGGTTTTTTTATATTGTTATATGAGCTCTTTGTGTATTTTAAATACTAGCCTCTTGTCAGTCCCATCATTTGCAAATATTTGTTCCCATTCCATAGATTGCCTTTTTGTTTTCTCAGTGGTTTCCTTTGCTGTGCAAAACCTTGTAAGTCTGATTAGGCCCCATTTGTTTATTTTTGCATTTGTTTCTTTTGCCTTAGGAGACTTATAAAAAAAATGTTGCTACAATTTGTTAAAGACTGGTCTGCCTATGTTGTCTCCTAGGAGTTTTATGGGCTCCATTCTTACATTTAAGTCTGTAAACCATTTTGTGTTACTTTTATATATGGTGTGAGGGAATGGTGCAATCCCTTTTTAAATGGTGGGAAGACTAAGATTAGATAAACATGGCCTAAAATTAAGTAAGACTTGCATAATATTGGTGGAGATGTTGTAATTCATAGTATAGCCTTTCATTTTTTTTTCTTCTTATGTGCTTTATGAAGAAGTACAACCTTATCTGGAGAAAAATGTTCTCACAGTGAAACAATGCTTTTGATCTCTGGTTACCATGTATATGTGAACTCTGAAGTAGGGCTCTGCTCAGAAAGACAGATTGCCCAGATCCCTGCAAACTGTCTGTCTTCTGTTCCTCAACACCTCTTGCCAAGGGGACATCTAGCCTTACCCCACCCAGGATTTGAAACCATGAGAACAGGGATTCCTACTTCTCTCCTGGAAGGTAATTTACTGAAAATGGCTCCTTCTCCTGGAATCTCCCTCCTCAGCTCATCTCCTAGAGCCTGAGCCAGAAGCCAAGTCGAACACCCCACTTCCTCAGCGGAACCCACCCACCAGAGACTTTCTGCCAAAGGTTTACCATGGAAGGATTTCAGCCTCTGAGGAATATTCAAATATATGTACATTTGTTTCCCTAATTGCCCATAATATTTACATTGTTGTTATCAGTAGATTACATTATATATTTATTTAGAACTATCATTTGCAGTGTTATCCCCTAATTAGGAAAGGAAACAGCTGTTTGGCATGTAAGAGAATATGTCATGTCCCCTTTGACTGATCACTTGAACAGAACAGGGATTATAGGTATTTACTTAAGGATTTCTAAAGTAGGGCTGACCAGATCTAGACAGAATGAAAATGATTTCTCAGGAATCTTCTGCTATAACAGATTATGGAAGGAGGGATGAATGAAAGAGCAGGTCTTTGGGGTTAAATGGTATTTGTCAGCAATTTTAATGGGATTGGACAGTGGTTTGTTTGGTGTTTCAATTTGAATTGTGCTGTTTACTTGATTAGGATCCTTGCTTTTGGGTATGTAATGGTGATGATATAAGTCTCAGAGTCACTCCTTGACTAGTTTGTCAGTGAGCTGCTCAGAGGAAAGCACTGCAAAATTGCCTGTTCATTTTAAAGGGGAAAAAAATATCTCTTTTAAGTCATTTTTTGCCATTAGTTCAAATTATAAAAATGTTTTTAAAAAGTCAATTTTTAAAAAATAACTAATTTTTATTATAATCTTGGATGCAAATGGAAAAGAAAGATTTAAAACTAGGTTTTTAAAAAATTAAACTAGTTGTACAGTCAACATTTCTGCTTATATGTACCTATAGGAACTATAAAATGCATGATAAATTTTGGCTTTTTCTGGCATTGCTCACATAAAATATGTTGCTTATATATGAAAAAATGATTATACTATAGGGGATAAACTTAGAGTTCACCCTAAGTGTAGCTGTGTTAATATAAGAGGAAAGACTGTATTTACTAATACCATTTCTAGTTAATAGTGTGTGAAGTTTAATTATAAAATGCTATACAAGGAACTTATTGAATACAATTGGGGTCAGTTAAAATAACTTTCTTAAAGCACAGCAGATTTAAATAGATTTGTGTCAACATAGCTTTCCAGTCCACTATCATTATCAAATTATTCCATATTATCTTCAAGGGGAAATGGTTTTAGACCCAGTGGTAAACATAGTTTGGTGCTCTACTTTGAAGGCAGGGGTCGTGTGTGAGTGCGGAAATAACTTAGCACTTTAGTTCACTGTAGTAGACATTTTTGAATAATAGCCAAAGGGTTCTTGTCAGTTTCAGGAATTTACTGAGTACACACTTTCACTTTTCAGAAGTGGGCCTGGAATCAAACTCTTAATAGAATGAGATAACAGTCAGTGTCAGAGACTCCAGAAATGACTTGAGGGTTCTTTATAGAATTTTCACATATGAGGAATGTTCAGAAGAGTCAATAAAATTAAACTGGAGCCAAATAGTCATGGTGGGAAATGTCCACTTATTAATTGCCAACAGAAAAGACAAGCATATAGATCTTCAAATAATGATCAAGCAATTAGGCGTGGGTCAAAGCATAGCGGACCCAGGGTTCTCAAGGGGTTCCAAGTCGATAGTTCTCGACCAAAAGCTGGACTTTTCTTCTTACTTCACTTGTGACTTGGAACAGATCACATCATTTCTCTTAAAGTGATTTATCTTTGCAATGAGTACAGTAGCACCAGGTGCTTTCTTTGGATCTGTAGCATTGAATGCAGCTGTAAATGCTACATTTCTTTCTGTGATACTTGCTTAAATATTTGTCTCCTCTTTTAGACATGAAGTTCCTTTGCTCACCCTTATATTCCCAGCATAAATCACATGCCTGGCGCACAGCAAGCGTTCAATGACAATTTGTTGAACAGGACCTTATTTCAATGGAAAATTATGGAGGACATATGAAACAATTCATGCGGAGTAGTTAGCCATGTGCTGACACTGAGTAAGTCTTCAGTGCATTTGAGACACCCTGATTGTTGTTATTATTATTATTTACATTGAATAAATGTTTTTAAATAATAAGTTCTAGGCTCTTTCAGGATAAACCTCAGCAGGTAACTCAAATCAGTGGGCACTGCTGCTACTGCTAAGTCATTTCAGTCATGTCCGACTCTGTGTGACCCCATAGACGGCAGCCCACTAGGCTCCTCCGTCCCTGGGATTCTCCATGCAAGAACACTGGAGTGGGTTGCCATTTTAAGAAACTACATTTTATTAGGTCATGTCATATTGGTCAAGTCTAAGGAAACCTCTAAAATTTGGCTTCTCAGCCAGAAAGGCAATTCATCAATTTACAATAGAAGATATTTTTCCCCCACCCCAGGGGTCAGGACTTCCTGCAATCAGTGTCTTTGGAACACAGAATTAGTTCTAAATGTTGCTTGTAAGCTCTGAATCAAAACAAAAGGAGCTGTCTCTGTGGTCCTGTAGGGTTTGAGATGTGGGCTGGAGACTTAGTTCCACCATTCTGGTACCTTTCTGGTTGCTAGAAAGGTGTGTAAAACATGTCTGTCAGCCTCTGTTTCTCACTGTTTCTCTTCCTTTAGAGAATGAAGGATAAATATGACAGTTCTTCTGTCTGTATCTAATATAATTTTGAAACTGAAAGAAACCTTGGTGGTGGTTTAATTGCTAAATCATGTCCAATTCTTGCGACCCCATGGAATGTAGCCCACCAGGTTCCTCTGTCCTTGGGATTTTCCAGGCAAGAATACTGGAATGGGTTGCCATTTCCTTCTCCAGGGGATCTTTCTGACCCAAGGATCAAGCCTGGGTTTCTTGTGTTATAGGAAGTCTCCTGCATTACAGGCAGGTTCATTACCAACTGAGCCACCAGGCAAGCCCTTAAAAGGAACCTTCAGTTCAGTTCAGTTCAGTTCAGTTCAGTCGCTCAGTCGTGTCCGACTCTTTGCAACCTCATGAATCACATCATGCCAGGCCTCCCTGTCCATCACCAACTCCCAGAGTTCACTCAAACTCATGTCCATCAAGTCGGTGATGCAATTCAGCGATCTCATCCTCTGTCGTCCCCTTCTCCTCCTGCCCCCAGTCCCTCCCATCATCAGGGTCTTTTCCAGTGAGTCAACTCTTCGTATGAGGTGGCCAAAGTGCTGGAGTTTCAGTTTCAGCATCAGTCCTTCCAGTGAAATCCCAGGGCTGATCTCCTTTAGGATGGACTGGTTGGACCTCCTTTGCAGTCCAAGGGACTCTCAAGAGTCTTCTCCAACACCACAGTTCAAAAGCATCAATTCTTCGGTGCTCAGCTTTCTTCACAGTCCAACTCTCACATCCATACATGATCACAGGAAAAACCATAGCCTTGACTAGATGGACCTTTGTTGACAAAGGAATGTCTCTGCTTTTGAATATGCTATCTAGGTTGGTCATAACTTTGCTTCCAAGGAGTAAGCATCTTTTAATTTCATGGCTGCAGTCACCATCTGCAGTGATTTTGGGGCCCAAAACAATAAAGTCTGACACTGTTTCCACTGTTTCCCCACATATTTCCTATGAAGTGATGGGACCAGATGCCATGATCTTCATTTTCTGAATGTTGAGCTTTAAGCCAACTTTTTTACTGTCCTCTTTCACTTTCATCAAGAGGCTTTTTGGTTCTTCTTCACTTTCTGCCATAAGGGTGGTGTCATCTGCATATCTGAGGTTATTGATATTTCTCCCGGCAATCTTGATTCCAGCTTGTGCTTCTTCCAGCCCAGCATTTCTCATGATGTAGTCTGCATAGAAGTTAAATAAGCAGGGTGACAATATACAGCCTTGAAGTCCTCTTTTGCTATTTGGAACCAGTCTTAGGGAGCATCTATTTTCCTAAACCCAACATCTTATTTATCTATATTATAGATGATAAATGTGAGCCTTGAGGAGGTGACTTTCCCTAGGAAATACAGATAGGTTGTAACAAAGCAAAGGCCTGACCCTGGTTTTCTGGAGAATTTTTATTCTTTCCAGTTCCCTATCCTGCTTTATCTAACATTCCCTATTGTTGTGTAGTGTGGGAAAGGACCCTCAAACATTATTCACTCCTGGTCCTGAGTATCTGTACATGTTGCTTTATATAAGAAAGTGATGGGAGATTATCCTGGATTATAATCTAGGAGCAATCACATGTATATTTGAGAACTAGGGAAAGATGAATCAGAAATACACAATGGAAAAGGTGATGTGAAGACCTGGCAAAGAGAGATTTGAAGATGCCGACCTGGAAGACTGGAGTGATGTGGCAACAATTCAAAGAATGCTGGCAGATACCTGGAGCTGGAAGAGGCAAGGAATGGATTCTCCCCTAGAGCCTCTGGAGGAAGAAAGACACTGCCAAGACAGTGCCTTTGATTTTGGCACACTGCTACTAATTTCAAACTTTTGGCCTCTAGAACTATGAGAAGATCAATTTCTGCTATTTTAAAGCACCAAGTTTGTGGTAATTTGTTATAGCAGCCACAGGAAACGAATATACCTATGAAAATAGAAGTCTTATTTTCCTAGTTAAAGATTTGATTTATTTGCTGCCCCAACCCCACCAATAACATTAGCAACAAGGTAGCTTCAGAATTAAAATTTAAGTGAATTCCTGCTTTTTTGGCAGCAGTTTAAACTAGATCCTACTGTTTCCCTAGTTTATTTGAGCAAATAAACTCTGGACTAATATGATTTCATTTCATTTGCAAAAAATTATGAATTTATTATATGACTACAGGGCAGATTACTTCATATATAGACCATCTTGGAAATTACACACACTTTTTTGTCCAAGTCACCTTTTATAACAATGTCTCAGTGTTAATTGGACTACAGTTTATTTTGTATTTCACAGATATTTTGAAGGGATTCATACTGATAAGATTTTTCTTTAGATGGCCTTAGGAAAGACCTATCTCTAGTAAGATGACAATCTGCAGACATAGAGTATCATTTGGTATCTAATTTTTTCAAAAACTAATTTCATGATCCTGTGTTGGTTTGTTTTTTTAGCTTTATGTTCAAAGAATGATACTTTTTTTTTTTTTCACTTTCTCCAAAAGCTAGACATACACCATTTAGGAGAACTGCAATCCCCAGACACTCCCCATAGCAATAACATTTCATTGTCTTCCTATGTATGGATTTACTTGTTGCATAATCTTTCCTTATATGTAATTGTCCTGTGTTTTTGTTTGTTTGTTTGTTTTAACCTTAAAGCCTACATCTCTTTCTAAGCTTAAATCTTCAAAGTGTATAAGATAGCACTGGAAAAGATGGGTTAATATTGACTGTAGATTAGTAGGCTACCCTTTAGTTTTATGAAGAAGCACAATTATTTCATGTAGATGGCAGAATAAAAGGGTACTTATTATTAAGACCAGATGTTATTTTAAATAAATGTTAACCAAAAATAGAATTTTCAACACCAACACAGTATTGGTCTAGAAGCTTTTGTGATCATTAATAGACAAGTATTTCTAGGCATTAGCTTCTAGCGACAGGTGAGTTCTTACCTTCTGGAGTTGGATTAATTTGTGTATGTGTTTATCAAAAATCCCCATCTAGTAAATTTAGTTACAAAGCCGTAACAACTCAATTAATTCAATAATAAAAAATTAAATATGGTGACCAAGTTTGTGTGCACATCTATCAGATATTTAGTTAGAGGAACTAACAGAGAAAATGTCTCATTTACCACTAAGGTAGGAGAAATAGCTCTCAAAGAACCAGGATATAAATGAAGATCATGTTCTCTTAAAAAACAGCAAGACTCATTTATTAGTTGAACCACAGGACAATGCCTTCCATGTGTCAGAAAACGGTGAGATGATAGCAGTTTCTTATGATTCAGCCTAGTTGTTTGCTTGCAGCTGGTTGGTCCTGGATGTTATAAAAGTGACCCAATTCAAAGACACCACTCCTTATGACCTATTTCCTCATTTTGTCCCTTTGAATAATTTTACCTTTTTAAAAAAAAATACTTCCCATCTAAATTTTTACATTGTATTTGTTTATTTTGTTTTTGGCTGCGCTGGGTCGTCATTGCTGCTCAGTCTTCTCTCTAGCTGTGGATGCAGGGGCTACTCTGTAGTTGCGGTGCACTGGCTTCTCATTGTACCGGCTTCTCATTGTAGTTACGGAGCATAGGCTCTAGGGCATGCTGGCTTCAGTAGTTGTAGCACATGGACTTATCTGTTGTGGCTCCTGGACTCTAGAGCACACAATGGTTATGGTACATGGACTTAGTTGCTCCACAGCATGTGGGATCTTTCCAGACCAGGAATCAAACCCATGTCTCCTGCATTGGCAGGTGGATACTTTATCACTGAGCCACCAGGGAAGCCCTCAAGCTTATTCTTGATGCCAGGGTTAGTCAGGGCTTCACGAGGAGAATCACAGTGTCGTCAAATTGGGTAATTTAAAGAGAGATTAACAAAGAAGCCATTAACGAAGATGTGGACAGAGTAGAGAGATTCCACAGGGTGTTTTGCCATACCATTGTGCTAGTGCTATAGACTGAATGTGTGTATCCTGCTAAATTCATATGTTGAAAATCTAATGGTCAATATGATCATACTTGCAGGCAGGGCCTTTAGGTAGTGCTTAGGTTATGAAGGTGAACCCCTCACCAATGGGATTAGGGTCCTAACAAAAGAGGCTCCAGAGAGATCCTTTGCTCCTTCCACCATGTGAGGACATAACCCAAAGATGTCCATCTGTGAACCAGTAAACCCTCACCACATATCAGTTCTGCTGGCATCTTCATTTTGGACTTCCCAGCCTCTAAAACTATGAGAAATATATTCTTTTGTTTATAAGCCATGCAGTCTATAGTACTTTGTTATAGCAGCTCAAATGAACTAAGACAGTAAAGGTCAGGGTGCTATGCACACTTCCCGGCCTGAAGAGCAGAAGAGAAAGAGAGAAAGGAAGCGGAGGAGATAGAATAGGAGGTGGGTAGAGAAGTCTGTTGTCTGTCAAGAGCTGTGACATCTCTACAGGAAGGAAATCTGGGGGAATAAAACTCCAATTTATTTTTTCCCCCCTCCATTTCTTTTTGGTTTATTTTGTTGAGCCTACCATTCCCCAAAAGAAAATCAGTTAATCAAACCTCTATATGCCAGCCTCCTAGAAGACAGGCAGAGTGGAGTGGATCTGGGGAGAGAAAAGGAATTATCCAGCGCAGCTCCTGGATTCTGATGATGTTTGCTTGAACCACTTGGTTTATTTAGCCAGGGCTACTCCGGGCTTTCCAAATATATGAGCTGATAGGTTACGTTTTCAGATACTTGCCATCATAAAAGTAGTCTAACTCTAAGTGCCTCACAGAGCATCTGGTAGACTGGAAGTGCTCAGAAAATATTCATTGAACTAATTAAATGGAATCCTTGCAAACTGAGGTTTGTCCATGTGCCAAAATCCTAAAACTCAAATCAAGAAGATGATCAGGTCTCACACCCTTGCCTTTTGTTTTAAGACAGTCCTTGAAATGTGTTTGCTGAAGACAGAACTTTCCCTTCTTCACCAGCACATAACCCAGTCAGAGGAAGATGCTTTGTGGTTGAATAATGCATGAGATAGCAAGGCCCACGCCTGATGTTTTCAAGGTGTTAAAAACTTACGATGAGCCTGTTGATTTTTTTTTTCAACCCATCTGCTGAGTTGCTCCTGAGGATCATTTGACAGTTTCTTTGGGGAGGGGTACGGGGAATGTTTGGAATATTATTCCCTACTCTGCAGGAAAAATAAGAATTAGACTTTTGCTTTTTCATGCCCTGTTATTTTCCCTTTTCCAAATTCATCTGGCCCTGAGCACTCCTACAATTGTAGATACTTTTTGGAGTTTCTGAGCTGCGATGATCATTCCTTTAGTTTTCATCTGACTTAAAGCAATGGACTGACAGCAGCCATGCTGGAATTTCACAGCCAAAAGGACCAGGAGTGAGAGCCTGAGGTGAACTAGATCAGTTTTTCCTAGGGATTTGGAATTAGAGCAAAGGGCTAGAGAATCAAATTGTTTATGTCCTCCCATCCAGGCATCTATGCCTGGAACTACAACATGTGGCCTTGGGAGCTGTGGGTGGGCATCTTTACTCCACCATGTGGAATGAGGAGCAGAGATGAGTTTTTGCTGAGACCAAATTTTAAAAAAATGAAGCAAATGTGCATATACAAACAAAGATGGAGTGAGTGTACTCCCTGCTTTCTGCTCTCGCTCAAGTTCATTCTTTTTAGTCTTTTCTGAGCCCTCTCTGCATTCCTGCATATCATTCCATTATTACATTGTTGCATCTGTATATTAGATCCTCATCTTCTGAGTAAAGTTACCTAATTTGATTTCTGTTCCAAGCAACCAGAGCAAACAAACAAAAACAGAACATCATACTTAGCCAAAAGCTTCTTAAGATGGGGAATTACCTAGGCTGGAAGGAATATTCCAGTTGAGAGAAACAAAACGAACATTATCAAGAAGAGTTGGAGACAGTCATTCTAAAAGCATTAAAAAGATGTCTCTCTTAACATGGAAACTTACATTACCATATGTAAAATAGATAGCCAACGGGAATTTGCTGTATGGCACAGGAAACTCAAACGGTAGGGATGGGATGGGAGGGAGATGGGAGCGAGCTTCGAAAGGAAGGGGATATATGTATTCCTATGGCTGATTCATGTTGAGGTTTAACAGAAAACAACAAAATTCTGTAAAGCAATTATCCTTTGATTAAAAAAATAATTAATTTTTCTTTTTTTAAAAAACATGTCTCTCAGCTCTGAGATGAGAAAAATAAAGCTTCTCTTTGGGCTTACATGGTGGCTCAAATGGTAAAGAATCTGCCTGCAATGCAGGAGACACAGGAGTTGCTTTTGTTGTTTTGGATTCCCCAAACAGTCCTCCTTTTCTTTGGGGAAATAACAGAACAGTTGACCCCTGAACAATATGGGGTTTGGTCCACTTATATGTGGATATTTTTAATAAAGGTATACTTAAAATACTACATCTATGTGGGCTTCCCAGGTTGTTCAGTGGTAAAGAATCTGCCTGCTACTGCTGGAGACACAAGAGATGCTAGTTTAATCCCTGAGTCAGGAAGATCCCCTGGAAGAGTAAATGGCAACCCACTCCAGTATTCTTGCCTGGAAAATCCCAGGGACAGAGGAGCCTGGTGGGCTACAGTCCCTGGGATTGCAAAGAGTCAGACATAACTGAGCAACGTTCACTTTTCAGCTAGCTATGCAGAAATGAAATAAAATAGCCCTGCTCCATGGAATCACATAATCATTAAAAGTGAATTTCTTTCTGAGGTCTTCAGCATGCAGCTGAACCCTGAAATGTATTCCTAGTTAAAAATTCCTCTTCAAGCCCTATCCCATGACTTCATGAAGTTCTGTGCGCATAAGAGCGACTCTCCAGCTCAGAGATGTCATGTTTGTATCATCACTGACATGGAGACAAGTGTTTAAATGGTCCATTAAGTAAATGCCCCTCACAAGTCTGGGGCATATCTGTAATTTGATAGCCCCGCCCTGCCTCTATTTGGTTGCAGATCCTCAGCTTGGCTTACTAAGAAGAAACAGGCACAATTATTATGTCAAAACACATTAATGTGTTGTATTCTGCCATTGCTTTTGCTTCCTGGTATTTGATGAAGCTAGAAGACTTTAGGTTATAAAATGTGTGTTTCCTCTTGGTCTTTGTTTAGAAAGTATGTGTGGTATAATGTGGATGAGGAACATCACTTAGGCTTCTGGCCAATTCTCACCAACCCGTAAATGGAGTGGCATCCTCAAAAAAAAAAAAGATCTATACCTGCTCCTTTTTTCTTGAGTATTTTCTGATCTTCTGAGCAAAGGAGCTATTGAAGAAAACAACATAAAGCCTGTCCCTTTTCATCCTTTCATTTGTTTTAATTGTAAAGTAATTATCTACGTTATTGGACATCCTTTGGAAATATTAGGACAAAAACACAAACAGCATGTTAATGAAATCTGCAGATGATACTAAATTGGGAAGTACTGTTTTCACTATTAATGACAATGGATCAGGCAGCCAAACTCGACACCAGCATCAGTAAGAGGGGAAGGAGGTAGTGGAGAGAGTTACATCGGTGGAAAAAGCAAAAGAACTATAGAAAATTGAAGTGATTCTAAACCCAGATGCAGTGTGAGTGGTAGACAGGTGAGCCTTGAATATTCATTTGTCAATTCAGCATGGACATGAGTGGAAGGCCAGCTAGAGATCCCTGAACACTGGGAAGTAAGAGCTATTTTTAGCTCCATAAGTAGAGGCATTGTGTTCCAAAACAGATAAGTCTTTTCTTCCCAAACTTTAATAAGACTGCACCTGGAGTAGGGTGTTCAGTTCTGGAACTGCACAAGAATGATTTTTAGGAAATACTCTTATATGTAATTTTTCAGGTGGTGTTTTTTTTTTTTTTTCCAGGAAAGAAATACAGCCACCTCAAATCTTTTTTTAGCAATTCCTAACAATATAGCAACTGTTTTTCCTGATTTGGACCATCCTTGGGTATTATCTAAACAAATCTGGATACCTAATAGGCATCCTAAAAATTAACATATTCAAACCTGATCTCTGTTCTCCCTACTGCTCCCAGCAAACTTGTTCTTTCCTGAGTTGTCTTTGTCTCAGTTATCGAAATTCATCCTAGCAGGTATTCAGGTTTAGAGTGATCCTGAATTCAGTTCTTTTTGTCAAATCACACATCCCATACATCAGCAAATCTTGTTGATTCTAGTTTCAAAATAGATCTGAAATCTTCCCATGTGTTACCACCTCCATGGCTACCCTGTAACCCGAGTCATCAGGCTCTCTTGCCATATTTATTGCAAAAATATCCTAGGTATAGACTCTCTGTGTCTGTCAAAATGAAGGTCAAAGCATTTCACTGATCTTCCCAAAAGTCTTTAATGGCTTTCCAAGTCAGTGTGTAAAGGCCAACAAGACCTTTTGTGGTCTGGCACCCCTTACCTCTCCGATCACATCTTCTCCTCCTGCCTTGCCCACTCAGTTCCAGCTGTACGTGCCTCCTGGCTGTCCCAGTAACATGCCAGGGATATTCCTCTTATGTCTTTGCAGCCGCTACTCCCTCTGTCTGGCATTCTCTTGCCCAGATATCCATATGGATCACTCCCTCAGGTCTTTACTCCAAAATCACCTCTGCAATGAAGCCTTTCCTACCTACCCTCATGAAAATGCAGCCATATTCATGTCACACATCTTTACCTCCCTGTTTTCTCTTCATTGTACTTAGTATCAGCTAACATGCTATATATTTTTATTTATTCATTGTTTGTCTCTTCTCTGATAGACACACCTAAAATACACATTAGTGCCATCATTCACTTTCATCTGTTTCCCATACCGCCACTCCAGTGCCCCAAGAGTCCTGTGGCTCTATTTGCTGAAAAACAGAATGCAACTCGATGCCTATTGGAATGTTGGCAGTGCTAACTTTCATAATCAAAATACTTGATCAGTCAGTCAGTTCTAAAAAAATATTTAATTCAAATCCAAAGAGCATTTCTAAATCTATAGCCGGTCTAGGTATGCTCTTTAAATAACTTCCTTTGTCCAGACAGTGCATTTAACCTACACTCGAAGACTAAGTAGCATGTTTTCTAAGCTGGCATCACTTCTAGCTAGAATGCTGCACTACTATGTTTTTGATCAGCAGGGACTATATTTGCAAAGGCTTGCAATGGGTAAGCTGAGGGACTTAAAAAATAAATATCAGAAATAAGGAAGATGATGCTCAGAAAAGTGTATCTAGTGGGAAGAACACTGGCTCTGGAATCAGACAAGAGCTAATATCTACAGGAAATGTTCTTAGAGTGTATCCTTACTAGCTTGTTTAGCATTCACAAGGAGATAGGAACTATTGTTTTCATCTGCATGATATAGATGGGAAAATAAGGCAGAGAGAGTGGGAATGATTTTCCCCGGATGCTTTATCTCTTACGAGATATTGGTGAGGCCAGGAAGATCTCGTCCTGGAATCTATCTTCTTATACCAAGTGTCCTTTCACTTCTGGACCTCTTTATACTCATAGAAAATATGTTAAGGATCCCAGAGTTCTTTGCTTCTGTGCATTGTGCCTATAGATGTTTACTGTATTCAAAATCAAAACTTAAACTATTTAAAAAATATTTCTTAATTCATTTTAAAATAATATCAATAAATTCATTATATGTTAACAGAAGTAATTATATTTTTCAAAATAGAAAATGTTTGGCAAAAAGAGTAACATTATATGACATTTAATGTCTGACTTAATAGCAGATAGTTTGATGATCATATTTGCTTCTGCCTTCAATCTGCTACATGTTGTTTTGATTGAAGTTCATAAAGGAAACCCAGCTTCACACAGATACACAATTGGGAAAGAAGGGAATAGTTTAACAGCTTTTCCAGATAATTATAGTTGTTCTTCTTTGATAGTACACAAAATTTGACAAGTATTATTTTCATCAATTTAGTTGTAACGTGGAATCTGAAACCGTATTGACTGACTTTTCAGACTTTGTTATAGTAAAATCCACAAGTCCATGTTGTATTTCCAGTGGTTCTTTTACCCATGCATCTAAAACAAACAAAACCACTCTGCACTGGACATTTGGAAGGTACCTAGTGCACTGAGTTTTGCAGATCTTCCAAGATCTTTTGTTTTAAAGGCTCATTAATGTCACAACTCTCATTTAAAAAGGGGGGGTGGTACTTTAGGAATTGGAAAGTTAACAAGCTAATGGCGATAGGTACAAGTTTTCAAAAATTCTAATTTTTCCCTGAAAGCTCAAAAACTATATTACGGGCAAGATATACTATCAGGTTATCATACCAGGGGCCTTTTTGATTATTGACATAGCACATGTTTCTAGACATTAGCTTCCAGTACAGTTACGTTTTGATCTTCTGAAACTTTGTTGATTTATTGTGACTGTATTTATCAGAAGTACTCATACACCTTGAGGAAAAAATGTTACTTAAACTTATACAATTAACATCACTAATAAAAAATTATTTGGAGGCTTTCCCTGGTGGTCCAGTGGTTAAAGTTCTACACTTCACTGTGAAGGGGGCACCAGTTTAATTCCTGGTTGGGGGACTAAGCTCCCTTCATACAGTGAAGCATGGCCCCCAACAGTAAATATAAATATATATATATGTTTTGCTAAGACACCAACAACTTTTTTCACCATTGCTTTTGAATCATTAGTGCAAATGTCAACACAGTATTAAAAGATAGATAACTAATATCTACATGTTAGTTAGTATACAAAGAGTTTTGATCCCCCGAAAAGGCCTTAGACATATGTTCTCCAGAAAACTTTGAGAACCATTGAATGATCTCTCCCATCCCTGGCCTAACTCTTACAAATTTTGACACTTTAACTTCTCCTTCAGTTTCCTCACCTATAAAACGCTGATATTAATACACAACTGTGATCTGACAAAAATTATCCTGAAACTTGGGGATAATCATATGTTCAGCTCTTGGCAGCATCTCAGGCACACAGTAGGTACTTGAAACGCGGCAGCTGTCATGGCTGTTGCCTAAACCCAAAGCCTATTATTGGCAAAGCTAGAATGCCAAATCCTGTTTTCTGATTCCTGCTCAGAACTCTCCCTGTGACATTGTGTCAGCAAGAGCAGAACAGATCTCACTGTGGCTGTTTTTATTTTTTTTTATTTTTTATTTTTGAATTTTATTTTATTTTTTTATTTTTATTTTTTTTTTATAAAATTTTTTATTTTTTTTTAAATTTTAAAATCTTTAATTCTTACATGCGTTCCCAAACATGAACCCCCCTCCCACCTCCCTCCCCACAACATCTCTCTGGGTCATCCCCATGCACCTGCCCCAAGCAAGCTGCACCCTACGTCAGACATGGACTGGCGATTCAATTCTTACATGACAGTATACATGTTAGAATTCCCATTCTCCCAAATCATCCCACCCTCTCCCTCTCCCTCTGAGTCCAAAAGTCCGGTATACACATCTGTGTCTTTTTTCCTGTCTTGCATACAGGGTCGTCATTGCCATCTTCCTAAATTCCATATATATGTGTTAGTATACTGTATTGGTGTTTTTCTTTCTGGCTTACTTCCACTCTGTATAATTGGCTCCAGTTTCATCCATCTCATCAGAACTGATTCAAATGAATTCTTTTTAATGGCTGAGTAATACTCCATTGTGTATATGTACCACAGCTTTCTTATCCATTCATCTGCTGATGGACATCTAGGTTGTTTCCATGTCCTGGCTATTATAAACAGTGCTGCGATGAACATTGGGGTACATGTGTCTCTTTCAATTCTGGTTTCCTTGGTGTGTAAGCCCAGAAGTGGGATTGCTGGGTCATAAGGTAGTTCTATTTGCAATTTTTTAAGGAATCTCCACACTGTTCTCCATAGTGGCTGTACTAGTTTGCATTCCCACCAACAGTGTAGGAGGGTTCCCTTTTCTCCACACCCTCTCCAGCATTTATTGCTTGCAGATTTTTGGATCGCAGCCATTCTGACTGGTGTGAAGTGGTACCTCATTGTGGTTTTGATTTGCATTTCTCTAATAATGAGTGATGTTGAGCATCTTTTCATGTGTTTGTTAGCCATCCGTATGTCTTCTTTGGAGAAATGTCTATTTAGTTCTTTGGCCCATTTTTTGATTGGGTCGTTTATTTTTCTGGAATTGAGCTGCAGAAGTTGCTTGTATATTTTTGAGATTAGTTGTTTGTCAGTTGTTTCATTTGCTATTATTTTCTCCCATTCAGAAGGCTGTCTTTTCACCTTGCTTATATTTTCCTTTGTTGTACAGAAGCTTTTAATTTTAATTAGATCCCATTTGTTTATTTTTGCTTTTATTTCCAGAATTCTGGGAGGTGGATCATAGAGGATCCTGCTGTGATTTATGTCTGAGAGTGTTTTGCCTATGTTCTCCTCTAGGAGTTTTATAGTTTCTGATCTTACATTTAGATCTTTAATCCATTTTGAGTTTATTTTTGTGTACGGTGTTAGAAAGTGATCTAGTTTCATTCTTTTACAAGTGGTTGACCAGTTTTCCCAGCACCACTTGTTAAAGAGATTGTCTTTACTCCATTGTATATTCTTGCCTCCTTTGTCAAAGATAAGGTGTCCATATGTGTGTGGATTTATCTCTGGGCTTTCTATTTTGTTCCATTGATCTATATGTCTGTCTTTGTGCCAGTACCATACTGTCTTGATGACTGTGGCTTTGTAGTAGAGCCTGAAGTCAGGCAAGTTGATTCCTCCAGTTCCATTCTTCTTTCTCAAGATTGCTTTGGCTATTCGAGGTTTTTTGTATTTCCATACAAATCTTGAAATTTTTTGTTCTAGTTCTGTGAAAAATGTGGCTGGTAGCTTGACAGGGATTGCATTAAATTTGTAAATTGCTTTGGGTAGTATACTCATTTTCACTATATTGATTCTTCCGATCCATGAACATGGTATATTTCTCCATCTATTAGTGTCCTCTTTGATTTCTTTCATCAGTGTTTTATAGTTTTCTATATATAGGTCTTTAGTTTCTTTAGGTAGATATATTCCTAAGTATTTTATTCTTTTCGTTGCAATGGTGAATGGAATTGTTTCCTTAATTTCTTTTTCTACTTTCTCATTATTCGTGTATAGGAATGCAAGGGATTTCTGTGTGTTGATTTTATATCCTGCAACTTTACTATATTCATTGATGTGGCTGTTTTTAAATACAACAAAAAGGAAAGAGCCAATTCATTAGATTCAATTGATTCAGTGATCTTCGTAGTTATTGTCCTAGGTGATAAACGGAAGCAGTGGAGTCATTGAGACTATGTATTATCTGCATTGGAGTCATGATTAGCTCTGTTCTAGCTGTGTGACCTCTATAGGTTCTCTGAGCCTCAGGCCTCTCTTCTGTAAATCTGGATAATCATAGCACCTACCTTACAAGGTTGCTGTGAGGATTCAATGAGATAATGCATGGAGATAGTAAGGTACCAGCCCAGTGTAAGTGTTGAGTAATGGGTGACTTCTTTCTGTGATAATAATAATGACTCTTATTATTCATTACTCAACTCAATGTCACTTCCTCAGGGAAGTCTTTTCTGACCCTCTAATAAAGACACCACATTTTAAGATCTTATCACCCCTGTACTTCTCCTTCATTGGACTTAATATAGGTGCAGTATTAAATTTCAGTATGTGATTATCAGATTAATGTTGGTCATATGTACTAGGGTCTTAACAAAGGGATAGTGTCTGTTAGACTCATCATTTTTTCCCCAATACCAGGCACAGACCCCAGCACAGCGCAGTTTTCATTAAATACTGATGGAAGGAATGAGTGAAAGAATTCATTTACTAGCCTAGCAAATCATAGTGTTACTCCACTCTACCATGTATTTGTAATGATGAAGCTTCCTCTAGCACATGTTACTCTAAGTATGATCTGCAGTCTAGGAAAGAAACCCTAATCTGGAAGCTTGTTGGAAATGCAGACTCTCAAACCTCACCCCAGACCTGCAGTATCTAAAGCTGAACAGAATCTCCAGGAGATTCATATGCTCATCAAAGTGTTAGAAATAAAGACCTCTGTCTACTCTTCACCAATCCCTGTGTGTGTGTTGGGGGATGAAGGTGGAGAATAAGGAGGAAGAGTGGGAGAGAGGAGCGAAAATGAGGGAAGAAAAGTGAAAGAGGAGGAGGGGAGTTAAGGAGGGGAGGGGATGAAAGAACAGACAGTCAACTAAATTTCCCGAGTAAAGCTGCACTCCCTTCCACAATCCACATCTCATTACATTCCCAATACAAACATTATTACAAATATTACCATTTCTAAAAACCAGATGCGTTTTCCTTTTTTTTCAGCCTCAGCCAGGTTGTTCTTATTTCCTATTCATATATGATTTTTTCCAGAAGACTATTTTGACCTCAGTTGAATAATTTATTTCAGAGACTTTACATCCTAAAATATTCTCTAGAGGAGACAGAAACACCGACTGTGCCCACTCTTGCAAAAACAGTCCCAAACCATGAAGTAGGGGTGTCATTTTAGTTAGAGTTGCAAAATCCAAATGCCTGCTTGTCCACCACAACCTCAGAAAAAGGAGAGAAAACTACATGTCAAAATTCCTTCTCCTATAACACCAAACCAGTCCCACTCCAACACCCCAGAGATTATAAAAATATGCATGGTACCCATCTGACCCCTAGAAAAATTACAGCCTAGCTTTTTTTTTATGAAGAGGGTATCATTTTTAGAATGTATCCCCATTTTTGAATAGTCAAACCCACGCATCATTTTTTAACAATATGCAAGAACTCAAAGAGATTCAGTGAATGATTCATTTGCCTGTGTTTATTCCTTTACATTTTGTGGGATCCAATTTTGAAATTCCCTTTGCTATGGTGTCGTCTTCTCCCAAGGGAAGAAATGGGCGGGTCAGAAACAACATAGTTTCACTCAGTTGGGTCCCCTCTTCTCCCCTCTCCTATCAGTGGAGTGAGCTTGTCAGGACCTGAGTCCGAGAGCTGATGGTTGCCAAATTGTATTTGAATTTGCTGCTATGTGTTCTCCCATAGCTTCTTACTTGCCCAGGACTTTCCTCTCTCTGTCTCTCTGCCTTCTGACTCCTACAGATATCGGTAAGATACAGATATACCTTGTTTCTCTGCCTCAAGAAATAATGTAGCTGCTAAATCTGTAGACTGAAACCCCAGAGTGAGTCTGTGCCTGTGGTCATTGTGTTCCCTCCCCTAGGGTCACAGGCATTGTTGAGAAAAAGCTGATTAGTTAGGGTATAAGTTAGAGAGCCATGCTTAAATAACAGTTGTCCTGATGGTCTAGTCTAATAAGATGGGCCAAGGGGTCCAAATGGGGTCTTCTTCCCCTTCTGTATATGCACAAAATGTAGTATCATGAGTCACTTGGAAGAAGGCATTTACCAGCCAAGCCCAGTGTAGTACAAATAACCTGGGCTCTAGAATCATCTAGCTCAGAATTTGAATCTTGGTTCTCACACTTGCTAGCTATGCCTCCTTAAGAAAATTGTACTTTACTATTTGATCCTCTTTTCCCATACATTTTTTTATTATTGTTTTTGCTACACCACACAGCTTGCGGAATCTTAGTTTCTCAGGCTCTCGTTAGTAAAAGTGTGGAGTCCTAACCACTAGACCACCAGGGAATTCCCTCATTTTCCTTATTTTTAAAAAATTATATGTAATAGTCCTTCGTGAGGTTTTGTGGGGATTAAAGGAGATTACATTCCATAATGCATGTGGCATGTAGGCAGTGTTTGTATCTGACTTGGTAGATTTGCGTGACCCTGAATATGCTGATAGGAAGACAAAAGAAGAAATGGGGCCCGGGCAAGGGAACATAAGAAAAGGAAAAGAAGGAACTAGGTGACTTAAAAAATTAATTGTCAAAACAGTTGTGGTTCTTGAAGTCCTGGTTAAAAAAAGTCTCCATATAAAGTCTACTGTTTCATTTTTCCCATTCACTATTTTAGCGTTTTTCACCCCTTGAAAGCCATTGGTGCCTCTGCTACACATTTACTATTGAAATAAATTGTCTGCTGTCCAGACACATCATTATTGGCTCCAACCAGAGTTTAGGAAGAGGATTAACGTGGCAATGGGACCCTCTCCCAAGAATCCACCACCATACCATCGTACTTGGGCTGCTTTATCAGAGAAGTGATGTCAGAGAGATTGATGGGGAGTCAGGAAAAGGAGTTTCAATCCACAGAGCTCTTGGTGCCAGGCAGAGACAATCCCTAAATTTTAGGAGAGAGAATAGCAGCCTCAAGATGTCAGTTGAATGTTTGAGCAGTTGAAAGTCTAGACTGATGTGGTGGGTATCTTCCTTTGGTCCTTTGGGGTTTGTGGGTAGATAAAGAGTGAAGACACCAGGAGGGAGCTGTGAAACTAACTTGAAAGCTAAGGGCAGCTCAGCAGCCACAAATGTATTGGATATGCTATTCCTGAAAGTTCTCTGTATCTTTTTGAATATCTGAAACATCTTCCTTAAAGTCAAATGTTTTATGGTGTCAAGTACCCCATGAAGTGTAGACAATAGATCATCCTAGAGCTTTGACCTTTTTCAAATTCTCACATTTATGTTCATGCTTTGTACACCAGGTGCCGTGCAGGTTGTTAGTGATATGATAATGATGATGATGGCGACAATGCTAATGTTGATATTATTATAATTAGCAATAACAACAAACATTCATTAAGTACTTCCTCTGGTCAGGTGCTGTGGCTGAGCACTGTACGCATATTTGTAATTCATTCACCTATTAACACAAAGTGCTACCCATGTTTTCTTACTATGAATGAGATTATGTGTGAAAGTCACTCAGTCGTATCCAATTCTTTGCGACCCTATGGACTGTACAGGCCATGGAATTCTCTAGGCCAGAATATTGAAGTAGGTAACCTTGCCCTTCTCCAAGGGATCTTCCCAACCCAGGGATCAAACCCAAGTCTGATGCACTGTGGGCAGATTCTTGACCAGCTGAGCCACAAGGGAAGCCTGTGAATGAGATTAAATACTGTTAAATAGTTTGTGCACAGTTGTGGGTTACGTAAGTAACGTGTCAGAGGTGAGACTTTAAGCCTGGGATTTGCAGTCTCATGCAAATGGCATGCAAAAATGAGTTGTATAAACGAGGCAGTCTCACTTTTTAATTAAGCTTTTCGTTATTTTATGTTGACATCACCAGAGCTAACACAATGATAAGCTTGTGATACTTTGTATGAACTATTTGCTGAATTAGACATTTTCCTATCCTCTCAGCCTGGTGTGGAAAACACATACAGGATGATTATAATATAATATATTAGTGGCTGTCTGAAGTGTTGTCAGAACACAAATAAGGCAATTGGTTTTGCTTAGTGGAGAAGATGGTGTCAGGAGAGGCTTACAAATAGAGTAGGGTATTTTTTGGAGGCCTTTAAAGACTGACTAGGAGCCTGCCAAGCTGGAAAGAAAGAAGCATATCAAATGAAGGGAACAGGAGGACCAAAGTCACAGGTATAAGAATAGGAATTGTGGAGAAATGATCAGCCTGTATAGTGGTTCTCAAAATTAAGTGTTCATTGGACTGTTGGGTCCAACCCTCAGAGCTTTGAATTCAGTAGGCCTGGGTGAGACCAAGCATTTGCATCTATAATGAGTTTTCAGGTGATGCTGATCCTTTCTGTCCAAAGACCACACTTTGTTGAGAGCCCTGTTCTACAGAGAAAGATCATCTGGAAACCGCCCCCCTCCCCCGCCACAGCGTGTGTGTATATGAGAGGCATGCCAAAGCCTGCAAGATTTACACCAAAAGAAAATTCCCGGAAGAGACGAGGATTTCTTCTTTTCCTGCAAGGAATGGAGGTTAAATTTCACTGTTGGTTTTGGGAGGAATTCATGCTGAAGCTGGCCAGTGGGAGGAAGCAGAGAAACCACAACTCAGGACTGAAATGAGGGCACCTGGGATTTTATTGCATTTCTGCCCCATCAGTGCCCCTATTCACGCGCCAGTGAGGGCCTGCAGCTACAGGAGTTGAAGCACACTGCTTCTTTTGTATTTGGGTCCAATTGGCTGGGAAGATGGCATTTTTTTCAGAGTTCTTCCTCCCGTTTTGTCCTGTGTCTGCTGACCAGAGGTGAGTTTCTGTGTTTATCACCCACGTGCTCTGTTGACCACCAACAGCCTTGAGAGGTGGAGTGGCTGAGTGTCAGGATGCTGTCACAGGCAGAGAACTGTGAGGATCCCAGAATGTCAGGCTCAGCTGATGGAGGTGGGACAGATGGCATCTTTGTGAAATTCTTCCCTTTGCTCCACTTCTAATGCATTACCATGCTTTGCTTCTCTTATTTTCCAGCATGGAAAAACCTATGTTGTATCTGCCCTTCCTTTCCAGCCTCTTCAAATGGGCTGAGTAGCCTTGACAGGCCTTCCTCCATTACTAGAATCACTCTCTCTCAACTCCTGACCTATGCAGGCCAGATACAAGCCAATCTGGAGATTGTATTTGTCCAATAATTAGGGAACATGAGGCACCTAGCTCAACATCCCTGCCTTTTTTTTTTTTTTTAATAGTTTGCTTTGCCAATGGATAGCCAACAGCTGTGTGTGACATTCCTGCCTGAGGCCCTTCCAAACCCCAACATTACTGCCAGGACTAGCAGAGACGAGTGGGAATCCCCAGTTAGAGAAAGAGAAAGGAAACAAGATTGTGTTGTTCAGATCCTGTGTGTTAGCTCTGCTCTTAGTTCTCATTGCAGTTCCCCATTACTCTATTGCAATCTCCTGAGAAACTTGAAATCAACTTAGTAGTCCAGTTAGTTACTGGCCTATGTGGTGCTGGAGATGATGCTCAGTTTTCATTTCAGAATTTTCATTTTCTTGTTCTTGGCGACAGGAAGGAGGAGAATGAGATGATGGTCTAGAAAGCAAATATGACCTGGAACCAATGAATCTGGTGCCAAGGGTGTCACTGGAGGCCTGTGTTCCATTTCTTTGGCTGGGGGTGAGAGCTTTATTATCAGTGTTACTGATGAGACTCGGGCCTCTTTTCCAGAGATGAAGTCTTTTTGTCATCATGTCTATTGTTCCCCACAAATACCCAATTAGGGAAGATTGCCTCAACAGAGGAGGCTGATTAAATTCACAGATTTATTGCAAAACCACTTGGGGAGTTGTGGAAAATGAGTTTCACTGCTGAACTTTTGCGTTAAAAAGGGAAAAAGAAAATCAAGCTGCAAGCCTGCGCCTTGGATGATCCATCTCTTGCAGATCATAAAACATCCACAATCTTGCGTGTACTTTACTCTTCTCCAGAGAGGGTCCAGATGCTTATTCCAGGTTCCCAGCACCTCCCCAAGGGAGGTGAGGTGATGGCTTCTGTGTTCATGGGACACAAGGGGAAACGGACCGAAGCCTGCTGCCCTGGTAGGGATCAAAAGAGAAAACTGCTTTGCAAATCTTGCAACCAGTTTGAACAGGCGGTTCTTATTTTTCACTGGGTCTCAGAAAGCTACTGTTAGTAGGCATGATGGAAATGAAATCTGATTTTCCACAGAAATGAGGGCAGCATGAAGATCTTCCTGACCCCTAACATGATGCCCCAAATGTTACAGAAATAGCCACAAGTACCACTTTAAAACTGTTCAATTTCTAACGAGAACCCACCTATCCAGCCTAAGTCTTCAGTTTGCTTATTTAAGGCAGCTTTTCCACACTGTTTTCTGCAGAACATTAACCTCACTGGATGCACTGGAATAGGAGGTTTCATGGCAGAAAAATGGGGCAACACTGCATGCTATGTGCCCTTTAATTCACACTCCTTATTAACGTATTAAAAATAACTGCCAACTCTTTTAATTCTATGTCTGTCTGAGCCAAGCATTACCAAGCACTTTTATATTTTATCTTAGCAAGTCTTTAAAAGATAATCCTCTGAGATTCATACTAATTCATCCCATCTACACATGAGGAAAGTGAGGTTTGAAGTGTCACCCAGTAAAGGGTAAATGAGCTAGATTTCAAATCCACTCTCATATTTAAGTTTATACTCAACCCCAGCACTTTTCTCCTCCTCCTCACCTTTCTCCCACCTCTCAACTAACTTATCTCAGTTATTAAGATCCCAATAGTGCGATCACTTTCCCACTAACTATATAGATGCGTTCTCACATTTTTTTCATGATTACTTTTTTACACAATTGAGACCATTCTTAACTGAATTAATTGGTCATCTTTTGTTGGTAACTTTAATATTTATTCACATCACCACACCAAGCTGGCTTGGTATCACTTTAGATAATATCTTCCCTAACATCAAGCTTCTGTGCACCAGTCTCATTTGGCCTTTGTCTAACCGCTTCGTTGCACACTTTAGTGGATTTTCATCTGTATCGTTGACAGTTTATGGATAAACAAAGATGTAAAAGAGACAGGATGTGTCTGAGTTTATTTATCCTGCCTTTGGCAAAGGAGTCTTTGTCTGCAAAATGACAGTGGTTAGAAAGTAAAAGTAGGATTAAAAAAAAAAGGATGCCCACAGTATAGATGTAGTAAGCTCTCGTGTTGAATGGGATTGGGATTTCTTGCACCATTAGGACATTAAAAACTATGAGATAAGTTATTGGGTTGAGGGGCAGGAGTGGTGAGAAGGAGAGACAGAAAATGATGCTCTACCCTTCAATTTTACCCGAAAGAAATTGTCCATTAAACCTGGGATCTGGGTTGTTCGCAAACCACCTCTCCAAAGCATGCATTTGCTCAGGAAATGGGCTTTCAGAGAGAAGAGAAGGATGTGAGTTATTAGCTAAGACCCTATCTCTCAACAGGGGCAGAGCCAAAAGGTAGCAGAAGTGATATTCTTGGTTCCATAAGATTGCACAGGGTACCTAATCTGCTCCATCATACTCAATCTCTATTAAGTCGCCTTCCTCCACTGTGTTCTCTGAGAGCTCTCACATGACAGGGTTACCCTCCGTTTACCCTCTTTATCAGTCAGAAATAATTTCATAAGCATCTACTCTGTACTCAGCATTTCCTTTATACACAGGCCAGTTGCCTGATGTGGCTTGGCTGATGTTTCAGGAAGTTTTCTTTGTTGTTGAAACTGCTTATTGCTCTCCCTGGATTATCTGTTTCCATATCCAGAGCAGTCTTACAAGAAAGAGTCTATTATTAATTGTGATTTACAAAAGAAGAAACAGACAGAGAGAGGAGAAATGACTTGTTAAAAAACACACAGCTAATCAAGGGGCAGAGCAGGGATGCTTGCCCCGCTTCCTTAAGTCCTAAAGCCTGTACATCTTATGACTGTCAAATAGCAGAAACATGAATAGGAACTCCACTGCCGCTGTTCTCGTGAACAAAGTGGATTCTATTGAGGAGATGTAAGTAAAGAAGAGAATTGCTTGGTCAAATAAAAATGAATGTCATTGCTTTGTTAAATAAAAAAAAATCTTTTTACTAATCAGGTGAGCAGGATCTCTAATACTGCTGGGGGGGAAAAAAGTCAGGAAATCATCTATTTTCAGAAAAACACTAATTACACACTTATAAATTCTTCTGAGTAAAAATGCCAAGAATACTAGTGTTGTCTGAAGCCTAAATAGTCCTTCTCTAGTTTGGCTGACACTGAAATATTAGAATTTGATCTTCATTCCTCCAGTCTTGAAAAAAAAAAAAGACTGTAATATCATCATTCTGTAATAATTAATTCTTTCAAATAACACATAGACTAAGTCCACTTATAAAAACTTTGGTGAGTACTAGTAATCTCTTAGGTTTATAAAAATGCCAATGAAGGATAAATAAGAGGTAGGACAGCTTTACTCTTGTAGGCTGAAAGCTTTAAATATTAAGCAGGAATTATTTAGCAATTAAAAAAAAAGAGCTCTCAGGCCACGAAAAGACATGGAGGACACTTAAATGCATGTTGCTAAGTGAAATACACCAATTAGAAAAGTTCACGTATTTTGTGAATAATCCCCACTATATGACATTCTGTAAAAGATGAAACTATGGGGACAGTAAAAAGATCTGTGGTTGTCAGGGATTGGAGAGGAGAGAGGGTTGAATAGTCAGAGCACAGAGCGTTTTTAGGGCAGTAAAACAGCCCTGTCTGATGTCGTAATGGTGGATACATGTCTTTATGCATGTCAGAACCCACAGAATGTACATTGCAAAGAGTAAACCCTAATGTAAACTATGGATTTTTGGTTATGATAATGTTGTAATCTTGGCTTATCAATTACAGCCGAAATACCACACTAGATACCAAGATACCACACTAACACACTAATGCAAGGTGTGAATAGGGGAAACTGGGTTGGAGAAAGCAGAGTGAGCGAGCAGATGGTAATTCTACTTTGGATTCATTTTTTCTGTAAATCTAAGACTCCTTTAAAAAAACTTAATTTTTTAAAGCAAGAGACTATCACGCTGTGTTTTAGCATCATAGCATCTCTGTAGATGATAGTCCCTTTGGGGGAATAAAAACAATCCCCTTGATGCATAATACCAACTCAGTGCTTGGATTGTGACAACCAAGGAATATATGAAAGGTCAATTTAAACGTCTCTGGATTGGAAGGACAAAGGGGACTTTGTGTCACAACAGTTCTCATCCCATGGAACCATGGAAATGGCAGGAGATAAAACAATACTCTTTATCACCAGCAGATTAACTAACAGGGGCATATTCTTTCTATTTATCCTATAGGTTCCTAAGGACAATCGGCCTTTTATCCTTACACCTGCTGCAGGGGAACGGAGCCCTTGACTGAGACCGAGTGGGGTTTACCTAAGGCCATGCAGTTCAGATTTCTTGTGTGTCTCTGGCAGGACATCCCATTTGCTAATATGCCTTCCAGCAAAGGAACTTAAAGATGGAGCCCTCAGCATTCAGAGGGAAATAAGCCAGTCTATGGTTACTTGAGAAGAATAGTAGGATATAGAAATCTGTGCTGGAGAGCAATACAATAAGTGTGTGGCATGTTCTGGCTAGGAGCTTCTAGCCAGAACATCCTGCTCTTTCCTGGTCTTTAGGTTCTAACTCAGCACTGGGCACAGAGGGAAGGCTCTATAGAGGTGAGGCTTTGCTGGATGAATGAGCCTCCAAAACGTTGCTGAAGAAAAGGAAACAGCAAAATGATTCATTAACATTAACACCTGATTTTTTTCAGCTCTTTCGCTACAGTGTCCAGATAAACATCTGTGGGCATGTGTGTGTGTGGATGGCTTTCTGTATTCTAAATCCTTGTATGGAGTGGGATCTGTTGAGTTTTTTGATTGCCTTCTTTTGAAAACAACATTCCAGTCTTCTTTGCAACAACCAGCCTTCAGCTTATTCTTAGTGTGTGAAGTTTGAATATTTCTCTTGGCTTGAGAAAATGGTCTGTGGCCGGTGCCCAGTCAGTCAGAGTGTTGTTTCCCTTGGCCTCAGTAAATCCAGAGACAGGCACATAAGTCAAGCTGGACCCGTAAGATTCCTACCTGGGATTTTGTTGGCATGACTGGAAAGAAGTGCTGTTTACCTGCTGGGGTTGAAAAACTGGCAAAACCCAAGCCTAGAGTTACTGGTGGATTAAGGAGTCACCACTTGGGAAAAGTCTCATTGAAAATAAAGCCAGAATAGAAGAAAAACTGAGCTGAAAGATAGACAAAGAACAAGTCTTGGTGGAAATATTTGAGCAACTTGAACCTGAAGCTTGGAGTCAACACGTTTCCTGGACCCTTCAATGAAGTGGGCTCTAAATTCCCCAGATTTCAACCACCTTATCACCAATTAAAATTCACTGATAGATTCATTGGGGGATGGGAGCTTTATTGTCAGTACCGTATATTGAAATTGTGAGTCTTTCCTTTCATATGTCCATGTCCTTCAGATTAGAATGGAGTAGGAAAATCCTATCTGGGAGATGTACTATCCAGAGCCTCCATCATTTCCCTCCACCTAATCAGACTGCCAGATGGAAAAAGATAACATCTGAAAGGAAGAGCCCTTGAAATACCTCTTCCACATCCCAACAAAAGGAAGAATTCTCCTTTGTTAAACATCTCCTTTCACCATAAACTCTAAATCTTTTAGTGGTTTAGCAAAAGTTGGCATGTGGCAGAGTCCTCCTGAACAGATTGAGACATCAGAGACTGGGCCCTTGGCCATGCCTGGAACACGTTCTGAAGACATGGCCCATGTCCCCTCTCCCCCTCACATTCAATGTGCCATTAACACTAGGAGTACAGCTCAAGAACTAAGGCAGCTTGGACTTGAAAAATAACCTTGCAGTTCATGGATGGGTTTGAAGGGTAAATAGGAACACTCCGTAGCTCTTTGCTCCACTCTGGCCATAGTGTAATAAAAAGTAACATCTCTTTGAGTGCTTCTGTACCCAAGCATGATTCTAAATTCTCTTCTTGCATTATCCCTTGTAACCCTCATCTACTGCAATCCTATGTGATAGATTGATTATACTCACCTTTTCACATTTAAAGAAATGGAACCAAGAAAACTTACAGAATAAGCCTGGGATCACTGAGGAAAATTTAACCCAAGTAGTAAGACCCAGGCTGTCAATCACAACACATTATGTTATGTTAAAGAATAAAAACAGTGCCTGGACCATGGCTTGAGAAATAGTGGGAATGAATATTAGGACCAGAAGGAAGCTATCGTGTAACCTGATAGAAAAACAGACTGAAGGAGATAAGCGACTTCCTGAAACTCACATAGTAAGTTAAAGAATCAGGCACTGAAATCCAGCCCTGATGCCCGGGTTCTGTTGGAGTGCACACCTGTCCTTCTACGACGTATACACTGCACCAAATATCAAGTTACTCAACAGACACGGGTTGTTAAAATTCTAAAATATGTCCAGACCAGTGAGCAAGTTGTACCAGCCTGAGGCTGTTTCCCTCTCCCCTCAGTACTCCTGGACCTCCCCTGCAGTTCACTAATTAAAGGGTTAATGTCTGTCTCTGTGACTGGCCTTCATTCTCATTAGCCACCTCATTCCCTTAGTTAGGTAAGTTTTTAAGATTTTTTTTTTTTTTTTTGGATATGGACCAGTTTTAAAGTCTTTGTATTTAATTTCTTGCAATACTGTTTCTGTTTTATGTTTTAGTTTTTCAGCCATGAGACTTGTGGTATCTTAGCTCCCCGTCCAGGGAACAAACCCACACCCCTACAGTGTAGATCAAACCTACATTGGAAGGTGAATTCTTAACCACTGGACTGCCAGGGAAGTCCCTGTTAATAGTTTTTTGTTTTTTTTTTTCTTTTCTGGGCATCAATTTATTTTTTAAATTAATTTATTTCAGTTAGAGGATACTTGCTTTACAATATTGTGATGCTTAAGCCATACATCAACATGAATTGGCCATGGGTATACATGTGTCCCCCCCATCCTGAACCCCCATCCCACATCCCTCCCCACTTGTCCCTCTGTATTGTCCCAGAGCACCAACTTTGGGTGCCCTGCTTCATGCATCAAGCTAACACGTGCTCTTCATGAGCACAGAAACCATCACACAAGCTGTTATCCCTCCACATAACCGAAGCTTCATAGCTGAACTGCAGGTGACATTTGGGATAACATTGCTATCTCAAATAAGTGATGTGAAAGTGTTAGTCACTCAGTCATGTTTGACTCTGCAACTCCGTGGACTGTAGCCTGCCAAGCACTCCTGTCCATGGAATTCTCCAGGCAAGCATACTGGAGTCGGTTGCCATTCCCTTCTCCAGAGAATCTCCCCAACCCAGGGATCAAAATCAGGTCTCCTGCATTACAGGTGGATTCTTTACCATCTGAGCCTAAAAGCTAATCATGCCAAGTATGCCTCAGACAGAATTCAGGGTTCAGAAAGAAGAAAGCTCAGCTGTAGCATTTGAAGTCTCTGTAGAGGTCTTTTCATGCCCTTCTAAGTGTTTGTTAAGAGAAAACTTCCCTGTAGAGATGAGGCATTCAGGCCATCGGAATTGTCAGAGGCAAGAAGAGTCTCACCCCCTCTCTCACTTCCCTTGTTTCCTTTTGGATTGACAGGGGCATCCCTCAAGTCACAGGAGCTCCACTGACAAACAAATGGGAAATACCAGGAAAGCAACGCTTGCCAGCTGCAAAGATGTCAGGCTCAGACTCCTTTTGAAGTCAATAGGAGGTAAGCTGTTCTTTCTCACCCTTCTTACCAGCAGAGATGGAGAAATAAATTGTTAGTGGAAGGGAGGCTCTGATACATAGACTGCCCAGCTGGAGTCAGCCATTGTGTACTGCTAGCCAGTCTAAAAACCATCTAGGTCTCAGTGACCTGCTTCCATGAGATGATGGTTTGCAGGAGACTCACTCAGGCCATTTAAATATCCACACCCCTGTATGCCTTCCCAGGGTTTGCAGATCACCAAGTAATTCTTAAATATTAACTGATATGCATCCAACAACAACATTCTTTTATGGGCCAGAAATTTATTTCAGTGGTAGCCGCAACTTCCTTGTGTAATGTTTGAAGTGAAAGATATTACAGTGGCTGATAGCAAATACAGAAAAAGCCAGAAAACTCCTCATCTGCTGATCTCCTTCTCATTTTCTGAATGTTTGTTTACATACTGTTTCGTATTCCAGGCTCCTTCCCCAGACTAAGCTGTCATTCCGTTAGCACCTTCTGGTTTCCTTTTTGTAGCATTTATTACTTTTATGATGCTTTACTTAATGCCTGTCTTCCCTATTAGACCCTCAGTACCCATGAAAATTGATTGCATTACCCTTATTCATAGATCCCCAGGAACTGGAAAGGTATTACGTGATATAGTGAATATTTACTGAATAATGAATGAACACTGCAGGACTTTGACACCAAGTCCTCACTATATATGGAGGGGGCCTTTTCTTATTGAAGTTGATTTACAATGTTGTGTTCATTTCTGATACATAGCAAAGTGATTCAAGTATACATATATATAAACATTCTTTTTTAAAAATTCTTTTCCTTTATGATTTATCATAGGATACTGAATATAGTTCTCTGTGCTATACAGTAGATCCTTGTTGGTTATCCATTTTCAGTATAGCAGTGTGTACATGTCCATCCCAAACTCCCTAACTATCCCTTTCCTCCACCCTTCCCCTTGACAACCATAAGCTAGTCCTCAAAGTCTGGTTGTTTATAAGTTCATTTCTTTCATTTATTTTTAGATTCCATGTATAAGAGATGTCATATGATATTTCTCCTTCTCTGACTTACTTCATTAAGTATGATACTCTCTAGGTCCATCCATGTTGCTGCAAATGGCATTATTTCATTCTTTTTTATGGCTGAGTAGTATTGCATTGTGGAGAAGGCAATGGTCACCCACTCCAGTACTCTTGCCTGGAAAATCCCATGGACGGAGGAGCCTGGTAGGCTGCAGTCCATGGGGTAGCAAAGAGTTGGACACGATTGAGTGACTTCACTTTCACTTTCATGCATTGGAGAAGGAAATGGCAACCCACTCCAGTGTTCTTGCCTGGAGAATCCCAGGGATGGGGGAGCCTGGTGGGCTGCCATCTATGGGGTCCCACAGAGTTGGACAGGACTGAAGCGACTTAGCAGCAGCAGCAGCAGTATTGCATTGTGTGTATGTGTATACGTGTGTATACGTGCGTGTGTGTATCACTTCTTTATCCATTCATCTGTTGATGGACATTTAGGCCCCAAAAAAGAGGGGGACTCTTAACCATTATTAGAATATGTGGGAAAGGCAGTTAAAAAAAAGAAATAAAGTCATCCTTGCATCCATCAAGTTCTTCAGCTTTACCAGTTTGCATAACACTTTTCAGTGTATCTTGTTTTTCCATTTACTTTTTGAGGAAGAGGGTAACATTTTTTATTGTCTTAACCTTGTTCTATTTTAAAGAAAATTCTTGAGAGCTTGTAAATGCAGATGCACACAATTAATACTATACTTTATAAGTATTCATTATTATTTGTTAATCTTTGAGATAGTAAAACCAAAATAAATGAGTGAACCAAAACTCTGTCAAAAAAGAAAAGATTGAATCTTATGAAGGATGTTTGATGGGCACTCAAAGAAATCAGAAAACTGCCTTGTTACTACCATGGTATGTTTTGTTAATAACTGACGTTTCACACAGAAGTTTGCATTAGTCTAGAGTGTAGAACATTGGATTTTCAAGGGCCATTTTTAAAGATTTCTTAATCTTGGATCAATCACAAAGTGAACTTTAAGATAAAAATTGATTTCATTACCTCAGGTAAATTATACATCTCTTGACTTAAACATTAAAAAATTCTCCCGACTATTTTTTTAATTTTTTTTTCTCTTCCTATTTCTTGAAGTTCATTCTGTCTTACCCCATGAGTTAAGGAAACCTTCATTCCATACTGTAATCTGAGCATAACTTAATTTTCCTCAAACTAGGGTCCACAGACTAGTAGGAAATGATTTACCTTTTATTGGGGTTCTGTGAATTCCCTCTGAAATGTGTAAAGGGATGAAAGCATGCACTGAATCGTGCAGATGAACATTTAAAAATGAAATATGGCCACATGGTGTCCATATCTGGAGGTTTTAAAATATATTGCAAGTTCACTCACACTCCTCCCTTTGAAAAATAAGGTTCTAAGTTTCCTTCCTTTAGATGCAGGAAGTACTTAGTGACTTGCCTCTAATGAGCAGAATGAGGTAAGGTGATCTTACATGACTCCCAAGGCTAGATTGGAAAGAGCAATATGGTTTCCACCTGGCTGGCTGTCTTGGGGCATGCACCCGGGAAAACAGTGAGGCACCATTTAAGAAATACGGCTTTCCCAAGTGGGACCTAATTAAACTTAAAAGCTTTTGCACAGTAAAAGTGAAACAGAGTGAAAAGAAAATCCTCAGAATGGGAGAAAACAATAGCAAATGAGACAACTGACAAAGAATTCATTTTCAAAATATACAAGCAACTCATACGACTCAATACTAGAAAAACAAATAACCCAATCAAAAGTGGACAAAAAACCTAAACAGACATTTCTCCAAAGAAGATATATAGATGTCTAATAAACACATGAATAGATGCTCAACATCATTCATTATTAGAGAAATACATATCAAAACTACAGTGAGATATCACTCACACCAGTAAGAATGGCCATCATCAAAAAATCCACAAACAACAAGTGCTGGAGAGGGTGTGGAGAAAAGGGAACCCACCTGCACTGCTGGTGGAAATGAAAATTGATATAGCCACTGTGGAAGACAGTATGGATATTCCTTAAAAAAACTAGGAATAGAAACAGCATATGACCCAGCAATACCACTTCTAGGAATACACCCTGAGGAAATCAAAACTGAAAAAGATGCATGTGCCCCAGTGTTCATTGCAGCACTGCTTACAATAGCTAGAATACAATAGCTGGAAGCAACCTAGATGTCCATCAACAGATGAATGGATAAAGAAACTGTGGTACATATATGCAGTGGAATATTACTCAGCCATAAAAGGGAACACATCTGAGTCAGTTCTAATGAGGTAAATGAACCTACAGCCTATTATACTGAGTGAGGTAAGTCAGAAAGAGAAAAACAAATATCATTTATTAATGCATAAATATGGAATCTAGAAAGATGGTACTGATGAACCTGTTTGTGGGGCAGCAGTGGAGATGGAGATGTAGAGAACAGATTTATGGACAAGGGCAGGGTGGGGGAGGAAGGAAAGGGTGAGATGAATGGAGAGAGTAGCATGGAAGCAAATACACTACCATATGTAAAGGAGATAGCCAGTGGGAATTCTCTGTATGACTCAGGGAACTCAAACTGGGGCTTCATAACAGCCTAGAGGGGTAGGAGGTGGGAGGGAGGTTCAGAAGGGAGGGCACATACATACATCTATGGCTAATTCATGGCGATGTATGGCAAAAATCAGGCCAATATTGTAAAGCAATTATCCTTCAGTTAAAAATAAATTTAAAAAGAGAAAAAAGAAATGTGGCTTTCCTAAAGCTATCATACCACAGAGATCCAGTGAAGATATTGCATAGAAGCTGGTAGAGGAGCCCCAGCTGTTTGTCTTCCCAGCCCAGCTACTGGGTATGTGAGTGATGAAGACTTCCAACTACAGCCAGCATCTAACTACAACCTCATGAAATACCCGCTAAGTCAGGACTACACAGCTGAGCCCCTGCTGGGTTCCTGACCTAAAGAACCCATGAGAGAGAAATGATTGCTGTTGTGAGCCACTGAGTTTTGTGGTGTTTGTTACAAAGCAAAAGATTAGTACTATGGTGTCTTTCTTTGCAGTTGGGTTTATGATACAAGGGAAACATATATTTATTAGAGAAAAGAGAATAGAGGCAATAAATGCATGTCAAGTGAAGGGTAAAGTAGTTCAAATGGAGGAAAGTGACAGGAAAATTGGTCATCACCCCCAATTTGATGTTTGAGGCGGGTTGAACTCAAAGGAGCCTTTGTTAGGTCAGTATCAGACTTGTGTTGCAAGCAGTTACTGAGCTTGCAGACAGAACAAGCTCAGCAATTCCATTTAACAAATGCAATCAATATTAACTGTATTGGCTTCGCTTCGCTTTTGTTTTTTCCTCTGATTCTATTTAACTTTGCATCTGCTCACATCTAGCTTTATATGTATACATTTTAGTAGTGTTATAATAAAGTCATTGAAAATACCAGAGAACCACAATTTTTCTTTCAAAGGAATCTTAAATTTGAGAATCAATCAGGGAGAAGTATCAGGAAGGCATGTGACACACTTTCATCTCATTAACTGTTGCCAAATGAAGTAATACCTACTACTGTATACCCTGTAACATTCTTCACAATTGTCCATACATGTAATAGTTCAGTTGGAAGGTTAGTGAATCTGCCTATAAGTCTCTCAGTTTAAGTCATGTTTCAAAATGCCTGTTAGTGACGATAATGTTTTTAGTCCTTGTTTCTTAGTATGGCATGACCTGACTTTTTTGATCAGCAATCACTTTTCCTATTTATCCATTTCAGCTTGAAAACTGCCACCTGTCTTTGTTGCTGCTGCTGCTAAGTCGCTTCAGTCGTGTCCGACTCTGTGCGACCCCATAGACGGCAGCCCACCAGGCTCCCCCGTCCCTGGGATTCTCCAGGCAAGAACACTGGAGTGGGTTGCCATTTCCTTCTCCAGTGCATGAAAATGAAAAGTGAAAGTGAAGTCACTCAGTCGTGTCCGACTCTTAGCGACCCCATGGACTGCAGCCCACCAGGCTTTTCCATCCATGGGATTTTCCAGGCAAGAGTACTGGAGTGGGTTGCCATTGCCTTCTCCACCTGTCTTTGTAGTGTCCTTGAATTCATGGGGTCGCAAAGAGTCGGAGACAACTGAGCGACTGAACTGAACTGAACTCCTGAACTTAAATTTTTGAGTGAGTGAGTGAGTGAAAGTCACACAGTCATGTCTGACTCTTTGCAACCCCATGGACTGTAGCCCACCAGCCTCCTTGGTCCATGAGATTCTCCAGGCAAGAATACTGGAGTGAGTTGCCATTTCTTTCTCCAGGGGATCTTCCCAACCCAGGGATCAAACCCAGGTCTCCCACATTGCAGGCTGATTCTTTACTAGTTGAGCCACAATGACATTCTAACCCAGAGCACAGTGAATGTACTTTTGAAATCTGGTACCCACTCATTTTTCTATTATTCTTAAAATATAGAAACTTAATATATAACTTAGGTTAATATATTTAAATGGATATTTTTGTCTTACGGAGGTGATTGATAGATATAATACATAGCTTTCTATTATATGCTGTGACAAATGTCTGAAGTATTTCAAATTTTTAAAAAATAAAACATTATTATTATATTAATAATAGCAATAATATCAGTCATCTGTTGCAGTCTTGAAATATTTGCACAGTACAGTGTTAAACATTTCATCTGTGTAATTTAATTTAATCCACACAATTTACCCAATGATTTACAACTGCCATTTATAAGAGACTTGGAGGAGTGGATGGTCATTTGTCCAAAGTTAACGTAACTGAAAACGGAAGAGCTGAGATTTGAACCCAGATAAAATTTGCCTTAGCACCTCAGTGTTGTAATTTTTCTTAAGTCTTTTGACTGTTCTTACATTGTTTTCCATATTTCAGTAAAGCTAAGTTGTCATAATGGAAGATATTCCATTCTTTATGAGCCAACATAACAAAGACTAGTAGTTAAACTATGACACAGCACTTTATCAATAAAACTTTTCGTTTTATATTTATTTGAAAGTGCTCTATTTAAAAAACAGAGCTAGTTAGACATATATTTTTATTGGACATTACTGTTGTGCATGTATAAAATGAAAAGTGTAAACAAAACAAATGGGAGGAGATCTTTCCTAGAACTTCCCATTCAGAATCTGGCTCTTCTGAATCAGTTTGTGGATGAGCGTCCTTAGGGATATTCTGTGATGTCATCCTCCATGTCAATGAGAACATTGATGATGCAGCGTTTCCAAAAAGAATGTTCCATTATTGGGTCTGGAGTTTTCTTCTAAGCTACTCTCATCCTTTCTAGAAGTTCTGATATGTACATGCAAGTAAAATCAAGACCTCACATTTAAATATTTTAAAATGTGTATGAGAGAGTCAATGGAGTATGATATTAATATGTTTCCTGCAAACTATGTTAAAAAAAATCAGCTATCCACAAATTTAAGCATTATACAGTGTTTTAGTTATACTCAGGCATCTAGATCTGATTTCAAGTCATTAGTCTGCAATGGATCATTACTAGACATTTACATTGCTTTACTTCATTATCTCCTTTTTTTGAAATGCTTTAACATACATCAGTTACCGGTTTAAATTCTTTGCATATGTTAACTCATTAAACCCAAGGAAGTGGCATAATGTCCATTTTATCAATGAAGAAACTAAGACTTAGAGAATTTAAATAATTTGTTCAAAGTCACATTGCTTCTTCAATGGCAAAGCCAGAGTTAGACTTTAATCTCAGCAACAGCAAATTGCATTCTACTAACTGTTTTGTGATATTATATCCACATAAACACACAGCTGCAGTATGAGAATTGTTAACTAATATTAATGATCCTTATTATGTGCTTTGTAAACAATTTCAACTTCACTGAGCCTTCCCTTTACTTGCACATGAGTATATAAAGTACCCTAAATGTAGATTTTTATTGACTACTTTCTTTCCAAGGCCAAATATTAACAGTAACCCTTCAGGGACTGATCTAGTGGTAATGGGCCAACATTTCTTACAGCCTGGCAATGCATCACTCTGTGGCCATCTTGCTTTAAAGATTTCTGAGGGAATTAGCTATAAAATGAACATACTTCTGGCCAGTCACTCTTTACATGGATATAGGTCCATGCATACCTATTTTGCCACTGACTGGAAAATGTCATCTTGACAATCATTCTCTAGGAAACTAATGTTGCATACACCGCATGTTTATGACCCACCATATGAAAGGAAAGAGTATGTGTAGTTGCTTTATGATGTACCTAAAGCAAAATACTATTATTACTAAAATACTATTAGGCACTGCTCAGTGGAGCCATGCTTAGGTAGTTATCTTGCTTTTAAAAAGAAGAAAATACTCACAGAGGAACTCCTACCTCATTTTATAATTGGGGAGTCAATGACAGCAATAGTTAGCCTTGCAAGTAACAAATCCAGGAATGACTTAGAAAATAAAGTGAAGCAGCTTTTGCAATGTTAGGTCATGGAGTTAGGAACTTTTATTTAGGCATTCCTCCTTTGAGGTACCTTGAGACAGCATCTTCACCAGCTCTGTCCAGGTGTTTGGAAACAAAAAGAGGATCTCTGTGTTTCTAGAGTTTGTGAGCCATGCTTTATTGAGAAAATGTCAGCTTCATGTGAAAAGGTTTGTGAAACCCTGTGAACCAATGCTGAGCCAAGGTCTTCTGCATTGTAGGCAGATGCTTTACTGTCTGAGCCACTAGGGAAGTCCGAGCCAAATGAAATGCATTGTAAAAGAAGGTAACTGTGCTTTCTCCCATGTTCTTAAGTCTCAGCATCCAGCACCACCATCCTCCCCACTACCTAAAGTCAAAATCATCATTGATTGGCCTCTCTTATCTGGTCCTTGTATTTAATAAATTTCTGAGTCCTCTTATTTTCCTTCCTCAATAACTCCCTACTCAGCCTACTTCTATCCTAACTGCCATTACTTCCAGTCACCACCATGGCCTGCCTGGACAGCTGCATCAAATATAATTTAACTGAGGTTTTCTGCTTGTGGTTCTGCTGTTTATGAAGCTGATCATGTGATGTCTTGGCTTAAACTCTTCAATGGTTTCTTGTGGCTCTTGAGATAAGGCCCCAAGTCCACAGTGTAGCTCACAAGGCCCCACATGATGAGACCCTTGTTGATTTCCAAAGTACTGTCTCTCTCCTTCCCATGGAGGGCATTGAAAGAAAGCTAAAATATCCTTTCCTTTCCACAGTTAGATTTTACACCTTCTTAAGATGACTTCCTTTATGGCCAGGCTTGTTTCATACCTCCTGCTTTGTGTTATCTTCTTTTTGACGATCCTATCCCTTAGTTAGCTCTGTTATGACTACCTGCTGTTTACCTTTTCTACCAACCATAAATTCATTGAAAGGAGAAACTGGAAGCTGTCTCTTGTTCAAAAGTCAGGGCAGTTGTTACCATACTGCATAGAACACTGATACAAAGGATGACTTGAAGCAGTACACAGATGTTCTCATTTAAACTTTTAAAAACTATCTTACTATATTTTTACATTTATACGCTCTTTGTAACAAATAGTTTGTTTTACTATAAACCTCAGATGCACAGGATTAAATTAACTATAATCTTTATTCTATGACACAGTAATCAGTGGTCTTTTCATAACCCATTTGTATTTATTTTGTTTGTTATTTTATACCTTAATAAGCATCCCCAAATTCATTGTGCAAAACAGAAGCTAAGATCATCACAAAAGGCAGCATCTAGCCATATGATACATGGATTCTTTTCTTCTACATCCTTGTACCTGGCCCTACATACGATGATCACTGTTCTCTCACTTCCTATTTAAATAGTTCACTTTCCTGTATATTTCTAAGCTTTATTTTTTTAATATTGTGGAACATAATTAACAATTCAATTTTTAAATATGTTCTGCTTTTTAAATAAAGTGCATATAATTGCATATCAAAACAATAAAAATATATTTCCTTTTTTAATTGAGATATAATTGATAGAGAGCACTGTATTAGTTCAGGTGTACAACATAATGATTCGATACTTGTATGTATTGTTAAATAGTCACCGGATAAGTCTAGTTAACATCCATCACTAAACATAGTTGCACAATTTTTTGTGTGATAAGGATTTAAAAAATCTACTCTCTAGCAATTTTCAGATTTCTAATATAATATTGTTAACTATAATCATGCTGCTGTATATTCCAAACCTCATTTTCTTATGTTACTTGTTTTTAATTTTATAAAAAGCATACCATGCTTTGGCAATACTGGGAGCTTTCTTCATTTAATAGCATGTTGCTGAGAGTCATCTTATTGTATGCTGTTGTAGTTCACTTGGTTTGACTGCTGTTTTCCACTGATGACTATACCATAGTATAAGCATCCACTTACCCATCAGCGGGCACTTGAGTGGTCATGACGCTTTTGCCACTGTGTACAGCAGTGCTCTGAGCCTTTGAGTACTTGCATCCTGTTGGACATGGACAAACATTTCACTGTAGAACACATATCATAGAGAATGTGAATCCATAACTTTTAGAGAGAATACCAAACTGGAATTTAATAAGATAGCGCCAACTTACCCTCTGACCAGTAATATATATGAAATCCTATGGATCCACGTCCTCTCTGTTTCTTGGTACTGTCAGCCTTCTTCATTTTGGCCACTCAGATATCAGGAAAATGGTGTCTCCTTGTGATCTTCATTTATATTTCCCTGATGAGTAATGATATTGAACATTTCTTTATACATCTGTTGTACGTATGTGTTTTCTCCTCTGTGAGACGTTTACTCCTATTTTCTATACATTTTTCTCTTGGATTGTTTGTGTTACTGGTATGTAGACGTTTTTACATATTTTGATAGCAATTCTTTGAAGACTGTGTACTTATCATAAAATATCTTTTTGAAGTTGGTGACTTATCTCTGTAACATCCTTAAGTTATCCTAATGAATAAAAAGTTCTTAAGATAACATACATATGACATTGAATACTACCAAAGTAGATTTCTGGATAACATGGCAAGGAGTGAAATTACCCAGTTTCATCACTCATGAAGTGAGTTGTGGTATACACTTTGCTCTGTATTTGTGCTGCTTTTGAACTAGAACTTACTGCTTTCCACACATCCATAAGGTATTAGACACATCATAGGCGTTCAGCCAGAATTTACTGGAAAAGGGCACAATAGTAGAACATTCACCCTCTAGGTTGATTAAACAGATGGCTTGCTTTTGAAAGAAGAAAAGAGTTTAAAGAAACTAAAGAACAGGACTGATTTCCAGTTGATTTTCATGGTGTATTTGGCAGACTAGTACATGTAGTTAGATTGGTCAAGTTTCCTCTTTTCCAAGACAGTATTTTGGGGACACACTTGTATAGGTATTTTGTACTGATTCATTGATAGGAGACTTTTGCATATACTATGGAACTTCTCTTTGGAGCTGATGAAAGGGAAGAAATAAGAAAGAAATACTGATCCTCTTACAAGTCATCCATGACCTCAAATTCCCCCAAGTGGACCCACTTATATTTATTTTTCACTCCTTAGCTCTTTCAGGCACAAAGCAGGATGTATCAATATGTACACTTTGATTTGTGCTGATTTTTCATCTTCTTTTTTAACCTACAATATGGTGTCAACCAGTCTCTCTGGGGCTCTTCCTATGACTACCATCCACCGTTTTACTCAGTGTTCCTGCCTCCCATGAAGGCCAAGGCAAAGGCAGGAATACACTGAGTCTGAGAGATGGGGTAAGGATGTCTGTTTTATATTTACATAGCTTTGCAATATGAAAGTTAAGTAGCATGTTTTTATTTTTAAAGAATATTATGTTTTACAATACAGAAAACTGCATCTCACGTATATGTATTATAAGGAACACTATTACTTGTACCCTGGCCAGCTTAAGTACCTGAACTCAACCAATCTGCTGCAACTCCCTCGATGAGCCCCTCGCCCCTCATTTATTTATTTATTCAAGAGCATTTATTTAAATGAGTATTACATATCAAGCACTGTTCTGGGCACTACAAAACAGTAAAATAAAAAAAGATAAAAAGCCCTGACTCATGGAGCTTACATTCTATAAAAGAAAACTACTATTTTGAATTTGGGTTTTACCATAAGATAGCTACAGATCTCTCCAAGCAGTATGTTAGTTTATTATCATGCCATCCAATTTTCTTCTAAGACTTGCTTTTTTTTACTTCATGTATCTATGCATGAAATACTACTTTGTCCATTCTCAATATTTCTAAACTTCTGTTTTATAAGTACTTCACAGCATCTCCATTTTTCTGTTTGTAGATATCAGGATTATCTTTAGATTCTTGCTATTACAAACAATTCTGCTGTGAAATGGTACCCTAAGACACATATCTTTGTGTCTGGATTCTTTTGCTTAACATGATGTTTGTGAGGCTCATTTCTGTTGTGCAAAGCAGTAATTCAGTACCATTTATCGTTGCATGGTTTGTTTGGATGTGTTTACACCAAATTTACTTATACTAATTTATTTCAACAATTTGAATTATTTCTAGTATTTGTTTAACACCATATTTATGTATATGTCTTTTGAAGCATATGTTTGTGTTGGGTATTGCTGGCTCATAAGATACATATAAGTATAATTATAGTAGGTACAGTCACATAATTATCCAAAGGGAAAATACAGTTTGTTCTACCACAGCTATTCTGCTATGTTTCACATTGTGCTTTTAATTTCTATTTGTTTGATGAGTAATGAAAGTGAGCACTTCCATAAAAGTTCATTTGTTGTTTAATATCATATTTATAAAGTACCATCTCTTGAATTGTCTGGCTATTTTTGTTGGTTTGAAAAACTATATACAAGAGTATTCCTGAAGGATAGGAATAAAGGATAAGACCAACTGTATGTCATTAAATAGAAGAGGTAATAATAGGCACATTTGTCTTATTCTCAGTCTGAGGTAAAAGTCAGTATTTCAATTAAATATATTATTGTAAGTTTTGACAAATGATTTATTGGAATAACGATGTTTCCTTTCAATACTGGTTTGCTATAGTTTTTCATGAAAGCATATAGACTTTAAGTGCTTTTCATGCAGCTATTGAGTTACTTATATGCATTTTCTCCTTCATGCTATGATATGTTGATTTATATTGATCAATTTTTGAATGTTAACCCAAGCATGCATCCCTAGAATAAATTCAGCATTTTTGTAGTGTAGTATCCTTTTTGAATATTGCTGAATTCAGGATTCTGATACTTTGCTTAGAATTTTTAAAATCTGTTTTCATGTAAAAGGTTGGCCTATAGGTTTACTTTCTTGGAACATGACTGTCAACTTTTGGTATTAAAGGGTATGCTAGCCTCAAAATCATATTGGGAGATAACACCTCTTCATTCTTGTGATCTGTCTCCCCATACCCTAATTCTCCTTTCACCTGTGTTAACTTCTATTAATCCCATTGATTGGGTTCTTAATTTCAGTTGTTACACTTTTTCCATTCTCCAGTTACCACTTGATCCCATTGTTTTACCGTTGTATTTCATTCATTAATACTTTTACCTATTCATCCTGATTATTTTACTATCCATGTCTGAATATCTGGATGTCCTGTGTGAGTCTATTTTTAATACTTATTATTTGCCCTTGGTTATTAGTTATCTCATCTTTTTGTGTGTTTTGATAATTTTTTGTGCTGAGAATTGACTTTGAAAAACTGTAGAAGTAGTTTGAAACTCTAAACTGTTCCTTTCATATCAGCAAATTTGTTAATGAGAAACGTAATTCAGATTTGAAGCTCCTTTCCTTGGATTTTCACACTCTCTCCAATCCTAGAATTGAAAATTCCTACTGTGTCAATGTTTTCAAGATTTTTTTAAAAATATTGAGTTTCTCTAGTTACTCTTAGAGAGAGAATTTTTCTAAAATTTGTTAGTATGCTATTGCCAGAAGGAGCACTGATTATGTTACTGGATTTTAATTTGTGTTTTCTTTAATTCAAAAGAGTTGAACATTTTTTAATAAGCTTATCAGCCACTGGGGGTTTTCATTTATGCATGTTACTATTAATTCATTTTTTATTGATCTATAGAAATTATATTATCATATAGATGTTTATTCTTGCTGTATTTTAAATTCTTTCTAGTTACAGTTCTTTTTATTCTTAATTTGCTTTGATGAACTTTTAAGTATTTTTAATGTAATCATATTCACCAATCTTTTCTTTTTCAAGCCTTTTATCGTATTTAGAAACTCTTTCCCTATATCAGTATTATAAAGATATTCTTCTATATTTTTCTCTAATAATTAAAATTTTTTTCTTTTAGCTTTTGTCTTAATCTATGTGCATTTCATGTTTGTGTGTAGAGTTAAGTAAAGAGCCAATTTCATTTATTTCCATTTGAATAAATATGTGTCTATCATATGTTTTTCATATGTTATAAACATACCATTTTATATTTTATAATATACCTTTTATTTTTTAATACTTATTATTTATTTGACTGGTCCAGGTCTTAGTTGGGGCACTCAGGATCTTTAGCTGAAGCATGTGAGATTTAGTTCCCTGACCAGGCATGGAAACCAGGCCCCCTGCATTGGGAACAGAGAGCCACTAGACAACAAGGGAAGTCCCTATAATATACCTTTTAATATAACACTGCATAAATATACCTCAGTGTGTTTATCTACTCATCTATTGATGGACGTTTAAATTATTTCCAGTTGTTGCCTATTACAGATAAGGCAGTTGTAATATTCTGGTCCAGATTTTTTCGTGGACCTAAGTCATAATTTCTCTTAGGTAAATGCCTAGGAATGAAATTGCCGAGTCATAGAGAGTTTAATGTTTTAAAAAAGCTGCCAAAGTGTTTTCCCAAGAAGAAGTACCATTTACACGACTGTCTGCAACGTATAAGAGTTCCAGTTGCTCTATATCCTTGCCAATACTTGCAGTTGTTAGAAATTTTAATTTTAGCCGTTTTATTGCTGTCCAGTGGTATCTCATTTGTCTTAATGTGCATTCCCCTGAAGGCTAATATGATGTTAAGTATTTTGTCATGTATTTATTAGCTATATATCTTCTTTTAGAAAGTACCTTTTCAAGTCTGTATTATGTGTTTTGATTGAATTGTCATCTTATTACTGAGTTTAAAAGGACTGACTATATTCCGGATTATATATTCTGGATATAAGGCTTCTGTCAGAGGCATGTGTTGATAATATTTTCCTCTAATATATAGCCTGCCTTTTCATTTTCCTAATGCTGTCCTTTGAAGAGCAAAAAGTTTTAATTTCAATAATGCCCAATGTGTCACTTTTTGATTTACATTTAGTCTTAGAAATCTTTTCCTACTCCAAAGTGACAAAAATTTTATCCTGTATTTTATTCTAAAAATACTGTAGTTTTGGCTTACCTTTAGGCTTTAAGATCTATGAATTCTGGTTTATGGCATGAGGTAAACATAATTTATTTTTTAATATGACTGTCCAGTGTTCCCACCATATTTAATGAAAACAATTCAGTTTACCATAGGTGTGTTAGTTTTTTTCCAGATTATGTTCTGGTCCATTGATCTATATGTCAATACTTTTGTTAGTATTGTATTGTGATTATTGGAGCTTTATAATAGGCTTAAAATCAGCTAGTGTAACTCTTCCAACTTTATTCCTTTTTTAAATCATTGACTAGGATGTCACTAAATCATTAACAAGTGCGAAAGCATTGACATCTTAACGATACTGAATCTACTAATCCATGAGCATGATATAGCTCACCAGCTCTCTTTAAATTTCTCTCAGCAGTGTGTAATAGTTTTCAGTGTAGAGATCCTGCACATCTTTCATGAGATTTATCCTAGATATTGCAGTTGTTTTTAATACAATCACTTAACCTTTTTATAACTTTTAAATTATTTTATAAGAGTTTTAGATTTATAAAAAAATTATAAAACTAGCACAAAGAGTTCCCATAAACCCCACACCCAGTTTGCCCTAATACTAGCTTCTAATCTTAATATGGTACATTTGTCACAATTAGTAAATCAAGACTGATGCATTATTGTTAACTAAAATTTATGCTTCACTCTGGTTTCCTTAGTTTTGAACTAGTGTCTATCTTCTGTCACAGGATCTCATCTAGGTACTATATTATATTTAATTGTCATGTCTCCTTGGACTTCTCTTGGGAATTTACTTTTTACTATGTTCATAATATTATGTTTTCTTTTTTCAAAATGGTTGATGTATTAGATATTCATATGTCAAAGAGTAGAATACATGTATCCTTTCAGACCATGTTTTTCTCTGGGTATATTTCCAGGAGTGGAATTGTAGGGTCATATGGTAGCTCTTGGAGAAGGCAATAGCACCCCACTGCCGTACTCTTGCCTGGAAAATTCCATGGATGGAGGAGCCTGGTAGGCTGCAGTCCATGGGGTCGCTAAGAGTTGGACACGACTGAGTGACTTCACTTTCACTTTTCACTTTCATGCATTGGAGAAGGAAATGGCAACCCACTCCAGTATTCTTGCCTAGAGAATCCCAGGGATGTGGGAGCCTCGTGGGCTGCCGTCTATGGGGTCGCACAGAGTCGGACACGGCTGAAGTGACTTAGCAGCAGCAGCATGGTAGCTCTATTTTTAGTTTTTAAAGGAACTTCCATACTATTGTCCATAGTGGCTATACCAATTTATATTCCCACCAGTAGTGCAGAAGGGTTCCCTTCTCTCTACACCCTCTCCAGCATTTATTGTTTGTGAAATTTTTGATGATAGCCATTTTGACTGATATGACATGGTATCTCATTATAGTTTTGATTTTCATTTCTATAGTAATTATCAATGCTGAGCATCTTTTCATGTGCCTTTTGGCCATCTGAATATCTTCTTTGGAGAAATGTATATCTTCTGCCCATTTTTTAATTGGGTTGTTTTGATGATGGTAAGCTTCATGAGCTGTTTATAAATTTTGAAGACTAATCCCTTGGAGAAGGAAATGGCAATCCACTCCATTGTTCTTGCCTGGAGAATCCCAGGGATGGGGGAGCCTAGTGGGCTGCTGTTTTATGGGGTCGGACAGAGTCAGACACGACTGAAGTGACTTAGCAATCCCTTGTTGGTCACATCATTTGCAAATATTTTCTCCCAATCTGTGGGTTGTATTTTTGTTCTGTTTATTGTTTTCTTTGCTGTGCAAATACTTTTAAATTTCAGTAGGTTCCATTTGTTTATTTTTGTTTTTATTTCCTTTATTCTGAAAGACAGACTGAAAAAGATATTGCTACAATTTATGTCAGAGAGTGTTCTGCCTATGTTTTCCTCTAGGAGCTTTATAATGTCCAGTCTCACATTTAGGTCTTTAAACAATTTTGAGCTTATTTTTGTGTATGGTGTTAAAGAATGATCTAATTTCATGTTTTTACATGTATCTGCCTAGTTTCCCCACACCATTTGTTGAAGAGATGGTCTTTCCAACATTGTATGGATCTTGCCTCCATGTCATAGATTAATTAACCCTAGGTGTGTGGATTCATTTTTAGACTTTCTATCCTATTCCCTTGATCTGTATTTCCATTTTTTGGTGCCAGTACCGTACTGATTGATGACTATAGCTTTGTGATATCGGCTGAAGTCAGGGAGCCTGAATCCTCCAGCTCTAGTTTTCTTTCTCAAAATTGCTTTGGGTATTTGGAGTCTTTTGTGTCTCCATACAGATCTTAAGATTTTTTTTGGTCTAGTTCTGTGAAAAATACCATTGGTAATTTGATACGGATTACATTGAATCTGTAGATTGCCTTGCATAGTATGTAATTGTAATACGTACCATCTTTTGTAACATGGTACCTGATCTAATCTAGGTACCATATTATATTTAGTTGTCTCCTTAGACTCCTTAGTTGTCTCCTTAGACTCCTCTTGGGAATTTACTTTTTAACTATGTTCATAATATTATGTTTCCTTTCTTCAAAATGGTAGATGTATTAGATACTCATTTGTCACAGAGTGGAGTTGGATGCTTACCTCACACCATGTACCCAAAATGCATCAGTGACATAAACACAAGAGCTAAAGTTACAAAATTCGTAGAAGACGACATAGGACTAAATCTCCATAAACTTTAATTTGACACATGGGCTCGTACATGACTCAGCAACGAGAGAAATAGTAGAGAAACTTGACTTCCATAAAATTAAAAGCTTTTGTTCATCAAAGGACATTATCAAGAAAGAGAAAAAGCAACCCACAGAATGGGATAAAGTAATTGCAAATCATATATTTCGTAGGGGTCTATAAAGAACTCTTAACCTCAACAACAAAAAGATTTTTTAAAACTTATTTAAAAATAGGCAAAGGATTTGTACAGACCTTTATCCAAAGAAGTAAAAATGGCCAACAGGCACAAAAAGGATGCTCCACATTGTTAGTCATGAGGGAAAACAAAATTAACAGTGAGGCATTACTTCACACCCACTGGATGGCTGTAATGAAAAATATAAAAAATAACAAGTATAAGAAAAATATGGAGAAATTGAAACCCTCATACATTGCTGGTAGGAACATAAAGAGGTTTAGCCAGTTTGGAAAACAGTTTGACAATTCCTTAAAAAGTTAAACATAGAATTTCTTTATGACCCAGCAGTCCCACTGCAAGGTGTATACCTTGGAGTGTATACCTTCAATTCTTTTCAAAAGAATTGAAAAAATACTCAAATGCATGTACATAGAAGTTCATAGCAGCACTATACACAATAGCCAAAAGGTGGAAAGAACCCAAATGTCCATTAGCAGAAATGGACAAATGCAGTGTGATATATATATATATATATATATGTACAATGGAATGTTATTCGGCCTTTAAAAAGAGGTAAGTACAACACAGTTGAATTTTGAAAACACGGTGCTAACTGAAAAAGGCCAGGCACCAAAGGTCATACATTGTATGACTCCATTTGTAGGAAGAATTCAAAGAGACAGAACCTACATTGGTGGCTTTCAGAGGCAGAGTTTGGGAAAGTAGGAAGCAACTACTTGGCACATACACCTTTTCCTTTTGGATGATAAAAATGTTTTAGAGCTAGACAGAAGTGGTGGTTGCACAACATTGTAAGTGTACTAAATGCCTCTGAGTTTTTCACTTTTATTTATTTATTTTTTTAAGTCTTTATTGAATTTATTACAATATTGCTTTTGTTTTTTTGGCCGCAAGGTATGTGGAATGTTGGCTCCCTGACCAGGGATTGAACTTGCACCCCTTGCAATGGAAGGTACTGGACCACCAGGGAAGTCCTTGAATTTTTCACTTTTAAATGAATAATTTTATGTGTGAATTTCACCTCCATAACAAAAAAAAGGGGGAGACTTTAAAAGTGGTAGGGATATTTATCCATCACTGCTCTATCTCCAGCTACTTTGAAAGAACCAAGCTATGCAATAGGTACCAAATAAATGTCATTGAGTAAATGAAAAACTGCACCTGTCTTTTAAGCACAGCAGTTGTCTCTCATAGCTGGGCTGGAAAAGTATTTAAGTTTACTTTCAAAAAGAGTTTCTGAGCTACAGTCATGGCTATAGTGGAAATACACAAAAGCCACAGTTTCCCCAAAGGACAGAAGACGGGCCCAGGTTTTGAAAGACAACATTCTCCACCATCTTTCATCTTTACTTTTGGTAGAGAGCTGAAATTGCTGACTATGTCTCACTAAGACCCCTGATACTCTTTTGCCTCCCACCTAGCACACTCCAAGAGTAGACTTTATTCATCATATTTACCTGACTAGTTACTATACAAACTCTATGTGCAGCAAAGCTCAGCTATTTGTAAACCACTGTGAGTGGTGTAGATTAACTTTGCCAAGAACCTCATGAATAGAATAAGAACACATAGCAATATAGTTATTCAAAATCCATAGAAAGAAGTATAGTAGGAACTTAATTACCTTCCATTCTTTGTTTTGTTCAGCGTTTATTATGTATCAGGCACTCTAAATGGTGCTTTTAATACATCATATAACTGAATTTTCACCCTGGTAGGCTTATATTTAGATGACGAAGCTGAGGCTTACAGAAGTCATGTAAGAAGAGGCAGAGTGAACATTTGAACTTGGACATTTAAACAATGAATATTGGCTTCATTCTGTTTTTTGCCAGTGTGCTTCTTCGCAGAGTAGAGCTCATAGTAACTAGTGGCCTCACTGCTCTTGTGCTGTCGGTTCCTTGACCAGAGCAAAAAAGATTTCAAGTTTAGACAAACCCAGGGAAGGTCTCTGATAGCATTAGCATGGGTCACATGCCAACTTCCTAGCCAGGTAACAGAATACTAAGATCAGACGTATATTAGATTAGGTTGACCCTTGAACAGTGTCAGGGAGGTTGGGGCTGGGGGTACCAAACCTCTGTGTAGTCAAAAATCTGCATAAAATTTTATAGCCAGTGGCTAGGTGATAAAGAATCCGCCTACCAAGCAGAAGACACAGGTTTGATCTCTGAGTCAGGAATATCCCCTGAAGAAGGAAATGGCAACCTACTCAAGTATTCTTCCCTGAAAAATCCCGTGGACAGAGGAGCCTGGCAGGCCACAGTCCATGGGGTTACACAAGGATCGGACGCAACTTAGCAGCTAAACAACAATTCCATATCCAAGTGTCCACATCTACAGATTGGTTGAATCTGTACTACATAGATGTATTATGAGTGCATGCTCAGTTGTGTCTGACTTTTTGACTCCATGAATTGTAGCCCACCAGGCTCCTCTGTCCTTGGGATTTTCCAGGCAAGAATACTGCAGTTGTTGGTATTTTCTCCTTCAGGGGATATTCCCAACCCAGGGATCAAACCTGTGGCTCCTGTGGCTCCTGCATTGGCAGTCACCTGGAAAGTCCACATAAATGTAGTAGTATAGTGCATATTATTGAAAATATCTGCATATAAGTGGACCAGCATTGTTTAGAGGTCAGATGTACTTTTATTTCCCCAAAGAAGGTGAAGACTGTTTGGGGAATCCAGAACAACAAAGCATGCTACCATCTCACTTCAGTTTCAGGCCATAGTTTAAAAGACATCTGCCAAATAACACCATCTGTTAAAAACACAGTATGATAAGCATAGGAAAAAGGCACTCCGTTTGTTGGTCAATAATGTAATGAAGAGGGCTCCATTCTATCATTAGATAATATGATAGAATGAGCCAAAAGTTAGGATGCAGTGGTTCTAATCTCAGCTCAGTCACTTTCTCTCTCTGCAGCCTCAGGTAAACCCAGTTTGGGCCTTGATTTTCTACTTAAAGTTATAACAATTGTCATAAATAGTTTTCAGAGGCCTTTTCAATGTAGGTAGCTATGATTTTCTTGGTCTAATCAACAAATTCGGAACACTCAGCAGTGGCCACAGGACTGGAAAAGGTCAGTTTTCATTCCAATCCCTAAGAAAGGCAATGCCAAAGAATGCTTAAACTACCACACAATTGCACTCATCTCACACTCTAGGAAAGTAATGCTCAAAATTTTCCAAGCCAGGCTTCAGCAATACATGAACCATGATCTTCCAGATGTTCAAGCTTCTTTTAGAAAAGGCAGAGGAACCAGAGATCAAATTTCCAATATCCGCTGGATCATGGAAAAAGCAAGAGAGTTCCAGAAAAACATCTATTTCTGCTGTGTTGACTATGTCAAAGCCTTTGACTGCGTGGATCACAATAAACAGTGGAAAATTCTGAAAAAGATGGGAATACCAGACCACCTGACCTGCCTCTTGAGAAACCTGTATGCACGTCAGAAAGCAACAGTTAGAACTGGACATGGAACAATAGACTGGTTCCAAATAGGAAAAGGAGTGCGTCAAGGCTGTATACTGTCACCCTGCTTATTTAACTTACATGCAGAGTACATCATGAGAAACGCTGGACTGGATGAAGCACAAGCTGGAATCAAGATTGCCGGGAGAAATATCAATAACCTCAGATAAGCAGATGATACCACCCTTATGGCAGAAAGTGAAGAACTAAAGAGCATCTTGATGAAAGTGAAAGAGGAGAGTGAAAAAGTTAGCCTAAAGCTCAACATTCAGAAAACTAAGATCATGGCATCCATTCCCATTGCTTCTTGGCAAATAGATGGGGAAACAGTGGACACAGTGGCTGACTTTATTTTTCTGAGCTCCAAAATCACTGCAGATGGTGATTGCAGCCATGAAATTAAAAGACACTTACTCCTTGGAAGGAAAGTTATGACCAACCTAGACAGCATATTAAAAAGCAGAGACATTACTTTGCCAACAAAGGTCCATCTAGTCAAGGCTATGGTTTTTCTAGTGGTCATGTATGGATGTGAGAGTTGGACTGTGAAGAAAGCTGAGCACCGAAGAATTGATGCTTTTGAATTGTGGTGTTGGAGAAGACTCTTGAGAGTCCCTTGGACTGCAAGGAGATCCAACCAGTCCATCCTAAAGGAGATCAGTTGTGGGTGTTCATTGGAAGGACTGATGTTGAAGCTGAAACTCTAATACTTTGGCCATCTGATGCGAAGAGCTGACTCATTGGAAAAGACCCTGATGCTGGGAAAGATTGAGGGCAGGAGGAGAAGGGGACGACAGAGGATGAGATGGCTGGATGGCATCACTGACTCGATCGACATGGGTTTGGGTGGACTCCGGGAGTTGGTAATGGAGAGGGAGGCCTGGCATGCTGTGGTTCATGGGGTCACAGAGAGTCAGACATGACTGATTGACAGAACTGAACTGAACTGAACTAAACTGAATCTACCAATTCTGGAGAAAGATTCCTAGATAGCCATGTACGGGAAAGCATTTTATTGCTGTTTTCAGTTCAGATACCTCTTTTCTAATCTTTGTTTGGCCTTACAGTGCTGGTTTTGCTTATAGTACCACAAATTCTTTAGTTTTAAGGTCTGATTTTCACAGTGATCACAGGGAATGTGTGTATTCTGTGCAGTGTCCAGCTTTACCCAGCCCGAACTTCACAGAGGGAAAGTGGAAGACAGAGTCATTGTTCAGTACATTGAATCAGAATAACAGAATGAAAACACAACTTTTAGGTTTTCTGGGTCAACAGAACTTCAAAGTAGTAGAAATTTGGCAATTACTGGCTTCATTAGATGGGAGTTTATTAACCTTTTACAACCCATCCCCTTTGATAAACCTAAGTATCCCACATCAACCCGCAGAGTTCCTGAAACAGAACCTTGGTTGGTCAGGGGAGGTGGGGAGAGCCTCACCTCTTCTTGCCTCTCACCATTCAGAGTCACTGAAGCCCAGAATTTAGACCCTACCTTCTGTAGATGACCACGTGGCAACATTTGTCAAGCTTTACTTTCCCTCAGTTGTATCATAAAATTTGTAATTTGCTTTTCAATTTCCAGTTATTAAACTCCAACATTGACCATGCTTTTATTAACCTCCTCATCCACTCCATCATCCTGCCCACAGAAGGGAGGTTCTGTTACGCCTCCCTAGAGAGAAATGTCTTGCAGTTGAGGACTACAAGTAGATCACACTTATTAGTAGTTTTCAATGATTGCAGCTCTACTTTTTCCTTGAAATGTTACTTTTGTCTAAATTCCTTAAGGTCGCTTCTGAACCTCAGTTCCCTTCATAAATTTGTTATGAAAATTGGGGAATCATTTATAGAAAGGGCTTGGCACAGTGTCTAGAATATAATAAGTATTCAGTGAATATTAGATAAAGTCAATCAAAGCTGCTGTGTACAGTTGTACAGGATGTGCGGTACACAACTCCAGGGGTTGCAAATCAAACCACAAAGTAAAAGACAGTCCCTGGAATTGTGATATGTAGAAAACAATAGATAAGTAGACAAAATACATAGGCATATGGGTTACATTATATATAATATTATGTGTGTGTGTGTGTGTGTGTTCCCAGTGATATCTGTGAATTGGCTAAGCAGAGGGTGTCTGATTTACTAAGACTCCTTCTCTGCTCCTGCTGTATAGTATCATCCGCAGAGCCAGGAAGTCCCAGGCAGCCAAGTATGCAGTCTCAGGCCAGCAGGATCAAATCCAGACGATCTCCCAAGCCAGCTCTTGAAAAGGAGCCGCGTTGGTGACCCAAAACGAAAGGGAGTATAGAACTGAAGCATTCAGGAAGAACCACGTGAGGTCTTCAGCAAACTTCCCAGGCTTCCAAGGAAAGTTTATGTCATTTTAAATATCAGTTGTTTAGGTTGGGATTACCAGAGAGCAGCACGCTGCCGTTATTGTGAAGACCAATGCCCAGAGGAGAGAAGCTCTCTTTCTGTTTGTTTGGACTTGAAGTGAATGCCTGCCTTGCAGCCTGCAGGCTGTAAGTGTTTCATAATCAGTGGATGCTGGATGCTTCAGTTACTGCTGAAGACGCGGGACCACAACAATAGGAAAAGATGGAATAACTTGAGGAAGCAGAGGCTTCATCACAGGCTCCCTGACCATGTGTTTTATGGCATGAAACACTCAAGGCAGAATGTGACATTAAAGGAAATAAAGGGAATCTGTGACCAAATAAATATCAGTGTGAAGGATTCTTATTGAGCTACCTAGTTAGAGAAGCTCACATACCTCCAATTAGTGAGAAGTGTATTTCCCAGATGCGGTACTCTATGCCCAGATGAACCACGTGTGAAATGATATCACTCACTTCCCTTTTCTACTCACCTAATTTGTTGCTACTCAATGGTTGGCAAGATTGGCCTTTCTCAGCAGGAAATACCTAAGCTGTTCAACACCATTGCAAAGGACATGTATTGCTTACCTACTATGTGCTAGATAAACCAGTGTGAATAGGATAAAAATAGAAGTAGATTCCCCACTTCAAGGAGCACACTGTCCAGTCAGAAAAGCAAGAAAAGGAAAAGACTGCAAAATGGGAACTAGGTACTCCAATAGGGATGCTAATATAGTTCTGCCAGAGTGATGGGCAGCAAGCAAGAAAGAGAAAATAAAACACCAAATGTCCAACTTATACTAAATTTAAACTGAAGAACCTGATGACATCAAGAAATTTTGGATTAAAGCAGAATATTTAATCCAGGGTATCTCCAAGGGAGAGGCTCATCTGTTTGAAAAAAAAAAATTGTGTTTTTCACTTACAGAGTAGTTATTTACTGTATCTATAGAGTAAAATCACTTTGTTTCAGTCACTAAACACATGATTAATTAGTCGATGAATTAGAAAATCATGCTTTAGTGGAATCACATTTATCTAATGAGCTCAACTTATTGGGAGACAATGTGTCCAGATAATATCTTTCTAAAAATCTCTACCTGCTCCCCAGCATTATTCTCTATAAGAGGATCCTTTTATCCTTCAAAAGTCATCATCAGCTTCAAATGAGAGTAAGCAAAAATGGTTGAATTGAGTCTAAGTAAATGGCAGGTTATCTACCTGGTTCATTATGCCCTCTATATTTTAAATAAAGATGTAGTTGAAAAGATAAGATTGGAAATTTAAAAATAAAGCTACCAATTCCAGGTTTAGATAAGGATCTGAAAACATAGCTCCTTCTATCCCCCCAGGACACTCATTGGTTTAGCCTGTTTTGCAGACTATCTCTTGTTCTCAACTACTGCTCCAAACAGTTCTAAGAATTCTGCGAACGATATATCCATATGCTCTCAGAACTTGCCACCTTTTGCCTGGACTGAGTGGCAGAACCTGGTTCCTTTCCTATGAACTAAGTTTTATACTTTGGATCTGAGGATGTCAAAGTGACTCAGGAAATCAAACTATTAGCTGGCCACTTTAAATAAAAATGTTAACCTTTATCAAGTACCTACTGTCAAACTAGGTAGTTTTACTCATTTATTTCTCAAAGTATAGCCAGATAAGAGTATCCTTAGGCCCATTTTTCAGATACAGACACTAACTTGTGCAAGTCAGATCGCCAAGAAATAGAGTAGGATTGAAAACCATGTCCGTTCACTTCTTGGAAACAATAAAGCAGGTGAAGGCAACAGAATTGAGATCCTGGTCTTTTTCATCCAAGGCCTGATCCCTAAAGAAAATAAACACTTCAACTGCTTTGAGTCCCTTCGAGATGCTACTTGGGAGAAGGCAATGGCACCTCACTCCAGTACTCTTGCCTAGAAGATCCCACGGATGGAGGAGCCTGGTAGGCTGCAGTCCATGGGGTCGCTAAGAGTCAGACACAACTGAGTGACTTCACTTTGACTTTTCACTTTCATGCATTGGAGAAGGAAATGGCAACCCACTCCAGTATTCTAGCCTGGAGAATCCCAGGGACGGGGGAGCCTGGTGGGCTGCCGTCTATGGGGTCGCACAGAGTCAGACACGACTGAAGCGACTTAGCGGCAGCGGAGGTGCTACTTAATATAAAATATTTGCTTAAACAAAGACTCTTCTATTAAAAGATAACTAAGTCTCTCCACTACCATCTATAGGTTGTCTATTATATACAAGGTCTTATGCTGGAAAACAATGGGTACAGACTTGGGAGCTCCATGATTCATACTCTCAACTAAAATTGAAACAATCATAGGCCAATGACTAGCTATCAACATATACACATGACAGAAGTGGGGCAGATTCATTTATTTAATTCAACAAATTTAATTATGATGTTTCTGAATATCTGAACCTGTATTTACTTACATGAAAAATAAAGACCAAAGTGTCCTTGCTTCCCTAGGCTGTTGCTAGGATTCATTTAAGAAATGTGTAAAATTATTTGGATGTTTATAAATTGCCCCACTACCACATGTTTCTTATTACACTGGGGCAATTCCACACAGAGGTTCAGATCTTCCAGAGTTTGCTTTCCTCTGCTGTGTAACCTAGGGCAATGTGTACTCGGGTAATAAACCACTGTCTCTCCCTAAATTTTTAAAAATTGAAGTGCATTTGATTTACAGTGTTGTAATAGTTTCAAGTATATAGCAAAGTGATTCAGTTATATATATATATATATATATATATATAAAATGTATCTGACTCTTTGTGATCCAGACTCCTTTGTTCATGGGCTTTTCCAGGCAAGAATATTGGAGTGGGTTGCCATTTCCTCCTCCAGGGTATCTTCTTGACCCAGGGATCAAACCTGCATCTGCTGCACTGGCAGGCAGATTCTTTACCACTGAGCCACCTGGGTGTGTATGTATGGTATATATATATATTCTTTATCAGATTCTTTTCCATTATATGTTATTAGAAGATATTGAATATAGTTCCTGTGCTCTACAGTAGGTCACTGTTGTTGATCTGTTTTATATATAGCAGCGTGTGTGCATATGTTAATCCCAAACTCCTAATTTATCCGTTCATTTGTATCATTTTTTTAGATTCCACAGATAAGTGATATCATATGATATTTGTCTTTCTCTCTCTGACTTACTACACTTAGTGTGATAATCTCTGGGTCGATCCATGTTGCTGCAAATGGCATTATTGCATTCTTTTTTATGGCTGAGTAAAAAGCCTCTTGATGAAAGTGAAAGTGAGTGAAAAAGTTGGCTTAAAGCTCAACATTCAGAAAATGAAGATCATGGTATCTGGTCCCATCACTTCATGGGAAATAGATGGGGAAACAGTGGAAACAGTGTCAGACTTTATTTTTGGGGGCTTCAGAATCACTGCAGATGGTGGCTGCAGCCATGAAATTAAAAGATGCTTACTCCTTGGAAGAAAATTTATGACCAACCTAGATAGTATATTGAAAAGCAGAGACATTACTTTGCCAACAAAGGTCTGTCTAGTCAAGGCTATGGTTTTTCCTGTGGTCATGTATGGATGTGAGAGTTGGACTGTGAAGAAGACTGAATGCCAAAGAATTGATGCTTTTGAACTGTGGTGTTGGAGAAGACTCTTGCGAGTCCCTTGGACTGCAAGGAGATCCAACCAGTCCATTCTGAAGGAGATCAGCCCTGGGATTTCTTTGGAAGGAATGGTGCTAAAGCTGAAACTCCAGTCCTTTGGCCACCTCATGTGAAGAGTTGACTCATTGGGAAAGACTTTGATGCTGAAAGGGATTGAGGGCAGGAGGAGAAGGGGACAACCGAGGATGAGATGGCTGGATGGAATCAATGACTCAATGGACGTGAGTCTGAGTGAACTCTGGGAGTTGGTGATGGACAGGGAGGCCTGGCGTGCTGCGATTCATAGGGTCGCAAAGAGTCGGACACGACTGAGCAACTGAAATGAACTGAACTGAACTGAATATCCCATTGGATATGTATACCACGTCTTCTTTATCCGTTTATCTGTCTGTGGACACTCAGGTTGTTTCCATGTCTTGGCTAGTGTAACTAGTGCTTCAGTGAACATTGAAATAAACCCCTGTCTCTTAAGTTAACTTGACTGAATGTTTATTTCTTCACAGCAATAGTATATGTTGCATACTATGGGCTCTGGATACAAATATAGCATCAAAACTATAATTTCTAAGATAAAATTCCCCAAGGTTCAATGAAAAGAGGATGCATTTGAACATCCAATAGACTAAATACTGGCTTTGCCACTCAACTGGCATGAGACCTTGGGTATATCATTCAAACTCTGAACCTTGATTTCTTCATCCATAAAATGGGTATATTAATATCAGTCTCATAGAGTTGTCATAATAAATGACAATATGCTATAGAGCCCTGGTATATTGGAACTTATCAGTTAAATCCTGTAAATGGAAGGTTGGATATGCATGGCTCCCGCCATTAATAAAACCTAGCTCTCCATTTCCACTATCTCTTTAAACTTAATTCAAATTAGTGAAGGTAATCTTAAAGCTGCAGAGCATGGGTAGGGAATGACTAGCTTTTGCCACCTCTTGCCTTCCCTGTCACCTTCTCTTTGTTAACTTCTGTCTCGTAGCAGGATAGAAAGGCTGGTACTTGGCCAGGCAACTTCAGCACTGGCAGAAAAGTAAAGCAATGGCTCTTTCAGATGGTCCCATGTGAATGTGTCCTTAACTGTTAGGCCTCCAGGGGAGTACATCCAAATCTACTTCTTCCTCTTGTCCTTCCCAGGCAGCCAAAAAGGCGGCACTTCCACACCAGTGCTCTCTCACAGGTCCCATATCTTATCCTTAGGAAATGCTCATGCATCCATTCCCCAACATGCAGCACAGCAGCCTTCTCCCAGAGCTTGTACCAGAGCAGCTGGGCGACCCTTCTCTGGCCTTTGGTTTCCCTGGAAGGAGGCAGTCCCTGGGCTACAAGCCATTTTTGTTGGGATTCAGACCTTTTTGTTTGTTGATTCAGCCCTGAATCAGACATCAGTCATCTAAATCTCCCAAACACAGGTGACACATTTCAAAGTTCGTTAACTGTATCATGAAACCTCCTTCCACCAGACTTCTGGTAAAACCAGAGGTCTGCAAACTTCTATAAAGATGAACCCTCCATTGTAGTGCCAAAGCAGCCATAGGTGATGTTATTTAAATATTGGGTGAGTGTCTTCAAGTAGCATTTTACTTATGGACACTGAAATTTGAGTTACAGTGAATTTTCATTGGTCAAAAATTATTTATAATTCCCCAGCACATTTTACATTTGGCAAATGTAAAAGCCATTATGAACTCATGACTGTACCAAACCAGGCAGTAGACCAGATCTGACCTGCAGATTGTAGTTTCTTGACTCTGGGTTAGATGGTAGAATGCCTTCCCTTCCTCCAAAAACAAAAGAAAACCACAAACAAGATGAAGAGTCACACAAGATGCAGGAACTCTCACCCAAAAAGCCTCTTTGTCAATGTGTTCACACAGTCTCATTCTCCATACTCTGGCCTCTGTTGATAACCTCAGAGGATGGGCTGGGGGAGGAACGGAGAGCAAGTCTGTCAAGAGAACTAGATCAGTTTATTGGACATGTTCTTTAAAAATCTTCATATACACATTTGTTTCACTTGCCTTATTCTCTTGAATCTGTCATATTGACACCTCAGTTGAAACAGACAAATGGAGGTCTTTTCTCAAAACTTGTTGCATTTCAGTCATTCTCATCGTTACTGCTCAGAATCTACCATGAAGAGGCAAAGAAAGAAATACATTTGGATAAAATAAATGGTGGAAATTGTTTTCTTATATTTCCGTGCTAAAGTTGTTGATTCATGTTGATCAAGAGGAAGCACATTTATTCTGTTTACCTAGCTAGGCATGTCTTCTCTGTCCTAGCAGTAGGTCTAAAGTGAAAGTCTGGGTATCTTTTTTTTTCCTTTCATCGATTCAGTCATTGTTCAGGAAAGTTGGCTTTGAGGAATAATGGGCTATCTTTCATGTTGTGGTTTTGTCCACAGGAACAGAATCTTGCACTAGCGTCAGTTGTCATAACTATTAATATTTATGGCCCCTAGATATTTCAAGATAATGTTGACTGATTTTTGCACATTTTCAACAGTGAGTTGGTTTTAAGTGTATTGAAGTGGCAGGTGTATATATACTCCTATGGAGGCCATTTTTACCATGCAGATTGCTTCAACACTAAGCATCTTTAAGCTTTGATTGTGTTTTTAACTTTGGAGACTGTAGGATTTACACTAAGGGAAAGGGAAACTCAAAGGGAAAATGATGAAGTCTGGGTTTTATAAACCAATGTCCTTTTCCTTTTGAAAGTGTTACTCTGTTGTAATAAAGTCATAGTATAGCAAATGGATATTAATGTGCATCACATTGAGAGAACATTTTTACATAAATACTTGTCCTTTAGAGTTACATAAGGTCTGCCTTCTAACAAGTTAAAGGTACTGATGAAACATGTCCTTATTCATTGGCTCCATATCTCAGAGGATCAGGAGAGTACAGAAATAATTTTTCTTTCATTTTTCAGGTGACTAAATTGAGGCCCAGAGAGATTTTGGTGAAAATAAGAGCACACAGCAGGTGAGAAAAGATTCAAATGTTACTTCCCTTACAGACCTGCGAACTCTTACGTGGGTGATGGTGAATATTCTTCAAAATAGGGCCATAGAGCAACTTCTCATACGTAAATGTACTTACTGCAAAGCATTTTTAAGAGTCTTATTAACATTCCAAACCTGTGAAGCAGTAATAATATTTTCTAGGTTAGAATCAGAATATTCAGACTCAAAAAGACCTAAGAGATCATAAAGTTCTGCTCATTCATTTTACATTAGAGAAAATGAGGGCCAGAGGGAATAAAAGATGTTCCTACGTTACCCAGCTAATTGGAGGCTGAAACACCATGTCTTCTGACACTCTGTGACCTTTTCACTGGATTCTGGATGGCAAATACATCCCTCATTTGGTGCCAGTAGCAGACATCAATAATCAATCACCCTACTCTGCCAAGCCTAGTCACAGTCATGCTAAACATATTCTAGGCAGTCATAACTAAAAATTAGTTAGAAATTAAACCTGTTTGTCATCCATGATATTAACATGCCTAATATAATTTTTAAAGCTTTTTATTGATAGGTGCATAGAATATAGCAAGCATGGTACCCATAGTATTTAATTGCAACCTCACAACAAGTCTGTGCAGTTGGCACAATTACAGTTATGGAAAATGAAGTTCAAGGAGAGTCACTCAAGGTCAAAGTAGTGACTTGTAGTCACCTAGAAGCTAGTCGGTAGCACAGCAAAGATTTAAATGTAGGTCTTTAAAAAATAGACATGTATATTTAAATATATATATATATATATATACATGTATGAATATCACTTAAAGGTTCTCCATATCCCATTTTACTCCCTTTAATTATTTTTAGTTTTTTAAAGAAAAATTGTAAATATTTCAAGTGTACAATATAATCTAATATAGAAATATATTGTGAAATCATTACTATAGTTGAGATAATTAATGTATCTTCCCATCACAGTTATCACTTTTCTGAGTGAGATGAGTGTACCTGAATCTATTCTCTCAGCATATTACCATTGTTCAGTACAGTATTATTAGGTATGGTCATCATTTTTCTATATTAGATCTCTAGACTTACTCATCTGGCACAATTAACAAGTTTATACTCTTTGACCAACATCTCCCCATTTTCCCTACCCCTCCCAGCCCCTAGTAACCATTGTTTTGCTCTCTGCTTCTGTGATTTTGACCTTGTTTTTGAGTCCACATATAAGTGAGACCATACAGAAATTTCGTTTCTGGGTCTGGCTTATTTCACTTAGCATATTGTCATCTAGGTCCAAGTGGCAGGGTTTCCATCTTGTTCATGGTTGTGTACTATTCCATAATGGATGTGTATGCGTGTTGTTTCCATGTCTTGGCTGTTGTGAATAATGCTGCAGTGAACATGGGGGTAGTATCTCTTTGATATACTGACTTCATAAAGTGTGAGTTTGCTGGATCATATGATAGTTCTATTTATAATTTGGGGGCATATCACCATACTGGTTTCTGTAGCAGCTGTACCAATGTACGTTCCTACCAGTGATATGCAAGGATTCCCTTTTCTCTACATCGTCAAAAACACTGATTATCTTGTGTCTTTTTGATAATAGCCGTTTTTACAGGTGTGATATGACATCTCATTTTGGTGTTGATTTGCATTTTCCTGATGATTAGTGATGTTCCACACCTTTCATGTATCTATTGACCATTTATTTGCCTTCTTGTAAAAAATGTCTATTCAGGTCCTTTGTCCATTTTTAAAATCAGGTTATTTTCTTGCTGTTGAGTTGTTTGAGTTCCTTTTGTATTTTGAGTATTAACCCCATATTATATGGTGGTGGTATTATTCAGTCTCTAAGGTGCATCTGACTCTTTGTGACCCCGTGAACTGCAGCATACCAGGCTTCCCTGTCCTTCATATGTGTGGTTTGCAAATGTGTTCTCCCATCTATAGGTTATCTCCTGACTGTTAATTGTTTCCTTGGCTGTTCAGAAGCTTTTTAATTTGATGCAAGCAATTTGTTTATTTGTTTATTGCCTGTGCCTATGTTATAGCACACCCTTCCCCAAAAAATCATTGCTCAGACGAATATCAAGGAGTTTTTCTGGTCTTACATTTAAGCTCTCCATCCATTTTGACTTGATGTTTATATATGACATGAGATAAAACCTAATTTCTTTCTTCTGCATTATATTACTCCTTTTTGAATACAACCTTTATCATCTTTTTTTTTTTCTCCTTCAGTTATCTTCACTTTGGAGAGATGGGTTACTTTTTCCTTGCTGAATTTAACAGTAAGATCAGATGCTCCAAGTTCAATGAATTGGAAACACAAAACAATTCCCTATCTTTGCAATCTCCATTCAGTTGTTAACTTGCTGCAGGTTAGAAATGGCCTTTTCTTGAAAGGCATATTTGGTGGAACAAATAAACTACCTTTTGTTAGGGATTTGCTGTGGCCCTCCCCCAGGCCCTACCCCCTCACCACATCCATTTCCAACTCCCTTACACAACTTCCTCTGCTTCTCTGTCCTCAAGTGAACATGAACAAATTCAGCCCTGCTGTGTCTGGCATTTTAAATGGAGCTGGGACCAGGCCAAAATAAAGTATTCCAGTTTCTTCTAGCAATTCACCAGCTAAAAGATTAAGAGGATTTATAGCATTTTTCAGTTATATGTAAATGCCACCAGGGTAGCTGAAGAGATGGGGCATACATTCAGGAATCTTTTGCCTTTATCTTGCTATGTCAAATGGGGAAAAAAAAATAAATAAAGACGCAGGAGAATTAAATATTTTACTGCCTATCTAGTTTTTTTAAAAAGCTGTCTCTAAATTAGTTAATGGTACATCCAAGTCTGTGTGAGTAACGCCCATGAAAGATCACAACAGTTTTGCTGGACACATCAGTTTATCTGGACACAGAAATAAATCCACTGAGATGATCTTTCTTCATCAAACATGACCAGCCTCTGCTGACCTAGCTCAGCTCATAGATGAGAACCTGGGAATTCCCTTGAATGCCTCATAATATTAGCACATGGTCTTAAGCCCACTTACTCACAAAAGGAACCCAGTTTTTAAGCATTACTGGTCCTTCTTTGCAACTTCTATTCAAAGTCAAAGGAAATGCTGCTGCTAAGTCGCTTCAGTCGTGTCCGACTTTGTGCGACCCCATAGCCGGAAGCCCACCAGGCTCCCCCGTCCCTGGGATTCTCCAGGCAAGAACACTGCAGTGGATTGACATTTCCTTCTCCAATGCAGGAAAGTGAAAAGTGAAAGTGAAGTCGCTCAGTCTTGCCCGACTTGTAGCGACCCCGTGGACTGCAGCCCACCAGGCTCCTCCGCCCATGGAATTTTCCAGACAAGAGTACTGGAGTGGGTTGCCATTGCTTTCTCCACAAAGGAAATGAATGGCCTTAAAAGATCCTCTTGACAGAGTAAACTACATTTGTCTTCTAAGTAAAGAAGATGAAAACAAACACCCTTAGTGTTTGCAAATTGAGAACCAAGATTCTGATCCCTATGGCAGAAATGAAACACTTGGCCTGTTTCTGGACTGTATTTGAACAGTTTCAGCTGCCTGGTTGTACCTGGCTTCTTAGAAAGATAAACAGTCTCCAGGCCGCCAAGGGTGTTGGCTGTGATGGCTTGCTTTGCCAGTGTAAAAATGTAAGCTACCGAGAAGAATTCATCCTATCCAAAGGCATAGGCTTTGTCAGCAAACAGTTTATCCTGCATCTTGTTAATACTGAGAGGTATTTAATGTAAACTCTGGATTATTCAAGCATTGTGCAGCATTTAGAAACACAGCTGCATCTCCTGGTGTCCTGTTGAAGTTCCTTTGTTGAGTCTCCATCGAAATAATGTAGCAGTAATGTGTTGGGAAGAAAAGGTAAATAGTTCTTCATTTCATAATTTATATACAGCTGTGTTTGTAAGCACATGGTAGTCTGAGTAGGCGAATGTCGCTTTTGATTTTTCGGTTCAACTGTGTGGCTGCCGTGATTCAAGAAGCACTGAGTCATGACAGACATTTTCAAGTGAAATTTGATCAGCATGGACAGCCAATCTAAATAATCAAAGTAGTTCATAGTAAGTGCCATAGGAACCTTATACTGACAATGTATTAACTTAGAGAAGAGAGAGAGCCCTTCTATCTGCCTTCGATGATGCTGAAAGACTTCTCAGAGGATGGAACATGAAAGGTGGATACTAGGTGGCTCTTCACTATGCAGAGATGACAGAGAAGACAGTTTAAGAGCCAGGCCTGATGTCTAACTGCATGTAAAGCATATGCCTGCACTTCCATCTGCATCTCCCCGGTTTTCTCCTGGCTTTTCTTTCTATACCAGAATATCCTTCCTGTACTTTAAAATCTGTCCTAAATCCTAATTATAAGAATTCTGTCCTTGGGGGCAGTAATCATATATGTCTCCCATGACATTTTACACACAATTATCATACCTGGTGTGTGGTTTAAGCTGAGTAAATATTTACTGAATTAAAACTCAGGCCACAGTCTACTACTTGTCCTCTCCACTCACAGCCTACCAGCCACTCATGTTTGCCTCCCATCTGCTGCCATTCACCATCACTTAGACATAAGAAGTGATTCACACATGTTTGATGGAGTGATGGATGGAGCAACTTGGTGATGTTGTTGACAGAACAGTGCCCATAGCTCTAAACATGCTCACCTTATAACAGAGCTGACCCTTACGTGATGGAATCATCTCAACACTGTCAAGTCAGGACTACCACCCTCATCATGCTATAGGTGATAAAACTAAGGCTCAGAAAGGGGAAATCGCTTGCCCACTGTTCAGTGAGATTGTACACAAAGGAATGCGGAGTTGCACGTCTGCACATGTCACTTCAGAACCTGAGTTCTTGAGTCTGTTCAACAATAAAGCCTTTATTTCATTCCATAGCAAACAGCAAATAGCATTCATTCATTCTTCTCCTAAGAACCTTCCTGACCCCATGTTGTGTAGAAAAAGAGGAGCAGAAGGCAAGTTGAGGGAAAAGGGTATAGACAAGGTGTCTCAGTCAAGGGTTGAAATTGGTTCATACATGCATAAATTTTCTCTGGGCTATTTTGTTGTTACCTGAATTGTTTCCCTACACCCCCAGTGGCTTAATGAATGAAACAGTGCAGGAAATGCAAGTTTATTAAGTGAAGTCTAAATGGCAAAGTCAAAGCTTCTAGGTGGTATATTCCAGAATCATTTCAGAAGGACTTTTACTGTTGGATATGGTATTCCTGCCACTGCTTGCCAACTTCTGAGCATATAATTGAGAAGTGTCTAGAAAATACCTTCCATCTCTCAGTGTCTGCTAGGGCTGTAGGGCTGTAGTATTGCCAGCAGCGTGGTGAAGACAGCTTAGTAAATAACAAATCTTGGCCAGGTCAGCAGCCAATTGTGATTCCATCCCCTCTGGATACCCATTTCTTAGAACTGGACCATCTTCTGTTGATATTTTCAGGTGAGGGTTCAGATCCATACTGGCTGGTACCTTTGTTATGACTGAATAATGAATAAGAATTATCAGAACCAGAGAGCTGAATGCAAGGTCTGGCTCATACCTAAGAGAGAGAGAAAAGAGACAGGAAGGTTCAGCTTACCTGTATACACCAGGCTTTGCTGCAGAGTCCTGCCTGGAATGAGAAGTTTAGGTTTTCAAGGTCTCTGTCTAGGGAGATGAGGATTTTAAAAGTCTTAAAGAAGGAATTTTCATAAATTTAAGTTTGGAAAATATTTAGTAACTTTACAAATAGAGGGAGTAAAAAATATGTCTCTATCAAGATTTTTTTAATAAAGAGGAAATAAAGCCCAAAGTATATTAAGGAATTACCTAATTCAGGTTGAAATTAAGAGATAGCTATTAATTATTTTGTAAAGCTGTATCTCACTTCCAAAAACAAACTGCAAACACATATTCTTTCCCTTCTTCCTCCCTCAGACCTCCCCTACCCACTTCTGATCTCTCTCTCTTTTTTTTGCTATATCTCTTTGATAGAATAACTATTAAAATTGCTTCTTGCAGTCTGATCTTCTTGCCAGGCAGAATCAATCCCTTGTGTTTCTCTGCATTTCTGATGGCCTTGCTGCATCACAGTGCATAGCAAGGAAAGTCACTTTGAGTAAAAAAGGACAATGAGATTCCTTGTATTAGGCCCAGTTCTTCTGTTACTATTAAACTGTTTATCCAATCACTGCCACTCACATTTCTGTCTGGAGGCTGAGGGCGTTGCACAAGCCAACTGGGAATATGGCCTCTTAAGCCTTCCATTTCCCATATTCCTTCCTACAAGGCATTGTGGGAGAGGTAGCCTGAGTGAGAAAGGACCAGGTCCTCCCAGAATGAATGGGCCATGAGGTTAGGAGGGTATCCAGGGCCAACAGGGTACAGACTAGATGGCTTTGGACATTTATATTGACTTGCTTCCAAGGGGCTGAATATTTTGAGAAGCGGAGGAAGGGAGACTAGGGGGAAAGGAAGCAGTCCTGTCTCATCCCATTTTTTCTACACTACTGCAGCGTGAGCTTCGAAAAATGGAAACCTGATGAGCCCCTGACCTGCTTATACTTTCTGGACTCCTCTTGACTTCCAAAGAATCTCAGTGTGGCCACAGTGTACTTCTCTGGTCTGGCTGTTCTTGTGGATCCCACATTCCAGCTGTCCCAGGACTCTCTGTGCGCTCTCTTATCTCCTCATCTTGGCATGAGGAGTCCTGCCTTGGCCTCCCCTGACTTCTCAGGCTTGTTTGGTTAACTCCTCTGCATCCCTCCTGTCTCACCTCTGATATTGCCTTCTCAGACCACCTCCTCAGATGCCATCACCACCGTCATATCTGGGACAGTTACTGTGGTCTCTGTCAGGGCTTGGAAAACTTTCTCTGAAGATATGCTCTGTGTTGCTCACTCCCTCAGTCACTCCAACTTTTTGCAGCCCCAAGGGCTCTAGCCTGCCAGGCTCTTCTGTCCGTGAGATTCTCCAGGTAAGAATACTGGAGTGGGTTGCCATTTTCTCCTCAAGGGGATCTTCCTGACCCAGGGATCAAACCCGTGTCTCTTGCATCTCATGCATTGCAGACGGATTCTTTCTCACTGTGCCACCTGGGAAGCTACAGACAGTAAATATTTTAGGCTACTCAATCCTACCATTGATGTAGGAAAATGAGCTACTGTGTGTTCCAGTGAAATTTCATTGACCAAAATAGATGGTGGGCTAGACTTGGCCTGTGAGCTGTGTTTTGCCAATTCCTGATCTCAATTCCTTGAGTTTCTTAAGCTTCAGTCTATGACGACCCCAATCAGAAACCATTACCACCTAGGAGACAAGGACTAAGTCTTTTATCTCTGCCTTCCCAGTGCCTGACACAAGGCCTAGAGCCTGCATGATGTGCAGTGGTCTTTGAGAATAGGTATGATTGGATTCAGGACTGGAGAAGGTCAAATCAGTCTATCATTCAATCTTCTATGACTGCTACGCTTTTTTCACAATCAGTCCTTTCTCACTTAGAGAGAACAGAAAATATTTTTTAAAATGTTTAAAGTTGTCTTTGGATTTTGCTGATGAGGAAGAGAGATTAGTTAGTATAAAGCTTATCTTTCTGTGTCTTTGAATGGGAAACAAGGACACGGGAAATGTCTTCCTCTTAATCTGTAGACCCTGAATAACTGACTCTTCTAAAGATTCCAGATTATAACTGGTAAGCCTTCCAGCTCCCAGGAAGCTGACGGAATCTGTTGAGCCTCATTCCTTGGGCCTGCACACGAGGGCCATCAGTAGTCTGACCCATCTAATATCTCGCTGAGACACATTTCTGTCCATTGCATCCTGCCACATTTCCAGCAAGCCTGGGCAGTTCCAAGGCAAGCATTTCTGGCTGTTTTCTAAAGCAGTGACAACTAGCTGTGTTGTTTGAAAAGCCCTGGATATCTATGGGGAGTGAGGGAATTCCCTTCCCTCCCCTAGTAGTTCATAATCCAATGAACTTTAAAATACTCTAATTCTTCAACAACCATTACAAGAACAAAATCCATATCCTGCAGCTGTTTGAAGATGTAGCAGGATGCAAACATGGGGTTGGCAAAAGAGTGAACTTTTGTTCTTTTTTCTGCCAAGTCCACACCCACTTTCTCCTAGTGTAAGTACCTTTGTTTTCATGGGGAGAAACTCCTCTTACCCTTCCTCAGTTCATATGGTCTGAATGAGAGAAGAGCTCAGAGGTAAAGAATCTGCCTGCAAGGCAGGAGACCTCAGAGGTGTGGGTTCAGTCCCTGGGTCGGGAAGATCTCCTGGAAAAGGAAATGGCTACCCATTCCAGTATACTTGCCTGGAGAATCCCATAGACAGAGAAGCCTGGCAGGCTACAGTCCAAGAGTGAGAGAAGACCAAATACTGTGGTGCATGGGTGGATGCAGTATTCAGGCCCTACCAGTCTCTGTCTTTCATCTCCCAGTCCATAAAGACTGTCTCAGAGGAACGATGCCTCTAACTCAGGCCAGAACCATTCCTGCTCCTTCTTATGGGAATCCTGGGCAGACTCAAGTGAGTTGAGAGGATAATATATAAGTCGGGAGCAACTGACAGCCACTTTGTCAACAGAGAGGGATGCAGAGCTAAGAGAAAGTTCTGATGACTCTGCTTGAGGCCATGACAGAGCCCCAGCCAGAGCTTAATATCCCCCTGAAATTTTCAGGATAGTGAGCCAATAAACTCCCGTTTTTGCATAAGTTTGTTAGAGTCAGGTTTCCATCTCTTGTGACTACAAGAATCCTAGTAGAAAAAATGCTTACACACTCAAATCAAGTATCTCATCCTGATACCTTCTTTTGCGATAAGCAAGCATGTAGGTGATGACCCACTTTCTTGCACTGGGGCCTTTATAGACTTCAAGATGTATTGAAACAATTTAGGTTCATGAATTTAAATGCAGGAGGACTGGCCTCCACTGATGACCAACATCTATTGGTACAAGGTTAGAGATGTCCCTTTCAGGTCATTACGAGTAAAGCTAGAAAAGGCCTCAGACCATATGATCTGGCCTTCTCATTTGATAAAGGATGAGAGTGAGGCCCATAGAGAGGAAACATGTTTACTGACGCTGCATCTGTGGTTCAGAGGCTGAGGCAGCATTAGAATTTGTATCTCCTGACTCCCATCCCTTTATTCTATGAAGTCTCTGGCCCAGCTGTTGTAACCTATACTCTTTCTCCACTGATGAGAGAATATGATGATTTCCTTGAAGAAAGATAGAGCCTGTAACCATGTGCTTTAAGAGGTGCCAAGTGAGGTGAAAAGAAAGCTGAACTTGGAGTTGGAAGAGGTATGCGTGACCTTGGGAAAGTCATTTGGTCCTTTGAAGATCTAGTTTCCCTGTTTCAGAAAATCAGGCGTGGAACGAGCCCTTTTAATGTCTCAGGATGTTATGATGATTGAGTAATAGCATGTGTGTCAAAGTGTTTTCTATGATATCATGTATGGCTGTCTCATTCATTCAGCACATTATTGGAGGCCTAGAGCGTCTAAAGCAACGGCACCCCACCCTAGTACTCTTGCTTGGAAAATCCAGTGGACGGAGGAGCCTGGTGGGCTGCAGTCCGTGGGGTCGCTAAGAGTCGGACTTGACTGAGCAACTTCGCTTTCACTTTTCACTTTCCTGCATTGGAGAAGGAAATGGCAACCCACTCCAGTATTCTTGCCTGGAGAATCCCAGGGATGGGGGAGCCCGGTGGGCTGCCGTCTATGGGGTCGCACAGAGTTGGACACGACTGAAGCGACTTAGCAGCAGCAGCAGCAGACTGTGCTTGGCACACATATGGCAGTTAGCAAATACTAATCCATGCTCAAATGAACCTTATGTTTTACATAGGGAGACAGAACAAACAAAACAGAAATGTAATTTGCACATCAGAGGGGAGAAGCGTTATGGAGGAAAAAAAGCAAGGGAGAGGTGCAGGGATACAGATGTACCTGACTGGACAGGGAAACCTCACTGAGGAGGTGACAGGTGAGCACCAGGCACCTAGCAGAGAAGAAGGACCAATCCTACAAGTGAGGGAAGTCAACTCCTAGCAGAGCCAACAGTAATCATTGAGCCCAGAGATGGAAGCCATCCAACCCTGCTTTGTACAAGCCATCTCCCTTCTGTGAAATCATGGTCTCTTTGAATGCATCCCAACCTCTTGTATCTACTTGGTCAGCTAATAAGCTGTGCTCAAATACATATCTGGTTGCATTTTCTGATGTAGCAAAAGCAATAAATGGAGCAAAGAAAAAGAGACAGTTAAAGGCCCGGGAGGATAATTTGGCATACTCTCTCTTGAAGGAAATCTAGCTATATCATTTCTATCTTTCCCTACACAATTTTTACTTCTAGGATCTCATACTAAGAAAATACTGTAATTAAGGATGTATGCAATGACTTAGCTAAAAAAATATTCATTTATCTCAGCCTATTTATAACAGTTCAACATTTGAAACATCCTAAAAATCCATCTGTGGAAATTGGCAATAAAGTATGGTGTTTCCACCAGAAATTCCAGGAATGGCTCCATTTGGGCTCACTTGGTTTATTAACCTATCCCTGAATGAGTCTCTATTACTAATCATTGTTTAGTAAGGAGCAGTTCTATGGAGCTATTAAAAATGATACTAGATGTTTTTATACATGTTTGTCAAAACACAATGCAGTTAAAGTGGGTGCTTTTTATTTTGTTTGCATTTTATTGTCAGCAAAGCGTATTAAAACAAAACAGAAAAATAGTTGTTCTATTAACGTGATAAATTTTTATTTGGAAAAAAATAAATGACAAAATGACTATATTACATTATCTGACATATGCCATATATGAGCTAAAGTAAAGCCCAGAATACTCCAAAATATTTTAACACATTTTCTGAGTAGTGGGCTTATAGATGATTTTGTTATGTTTTTATTAAGGTTTTTTTTTTTTTTTTCCCTGAAAAAAGTAACACATGCTCCTAGTTTCAAAAGATTACAATATAGAGTATAGCAAATCTTATCTCCTTCAAGTAACTACTTTTTTCACAGCTTCTGAAGTAGTCTTCAAAATTTTTGTTTGCATACACAAGTGTATATATGGGTATCTGGGGTTTTCATAGTATAAATGAGCTTTTTGAGACCACAAATAGAAGCAAACTAAGCTTGCTGTTGTGTACTTTGCTTTTTCCCCTTGAAAGTGAAAGTGAAAGTCGTTCAGTTGTGTCCAACTCTTTGGGACTACATGGGCTATACTGTCCATGGAATTCTCCAGGCCAAAATACTGGAGTGGGTAGCCATTCCCTTCTCCAGGGGATCTTCCCAGCCCATGGATCAAACCCAGGTCTCCCAGATTGCAGGAGGATTCTTTACCAGCTGAGCTACCAGGGAAGCCCCTTTTCCCCTTAATTCATCTTAAATATCACTCAACATCAGCATTTAGAAATCTGTGCCATCCTTTCCAATGATTACAAATTATTCCATTATAGAAATGGCCTGTAAACAAATCTCCCTGTAAATGAACATTGGGATGGTTTTAACTATTTTGCAGATCTCACATGATGACATTTGTCTTTCTTGAATGTGCCTCTTTGGGCACATAGGTAACTGCATTACCATGGTCAATGCCCAAAAATGGAACAGCTAGGTCCCAGGAAATATATATCCTTATCTTCATTGCACATTCTTAGATTTAATATTTTCTAAAATTCATGTTCCCTAAATATTTCCAAAAAGTTTCTTCAAAATGTGTTTAAGAGCCTCCAGTCCTTTCAAAAATCCTCATTAAGTTCAAGTATTGTTCCTTTGACCCTGAGATAGAAAGGGCCATGTGCTGGAGTTATTGCCATGCCCAAAGGACACATTCTTATTAGGTTGCTGAATCTGAGAGGATGGTGCCTGGCATCTGCAACAACAGCCTCAATATGTAGTCCATCTTATCATACCAGAAAATCTCAGGGCTCCTTCCCAATGATGTACACTTGTTTAATAAAGCAGCCAGCAAAGACGAGCTGCTGGCTGAAGCAAATGGAAATGTATGTCTGATATCTTTGGCATCAGAATGCCCAGAGAGAGGCAAAATGGCCAAAAATCCATAAAACTTTCATAGCCTATTAAGAGTGGCATGGCAGGCATGGTATAGGCTAAGAACAGAAGAAGTAAACTTACTCAAAAAAGAAAGGAAAAAAAAAATGGTTGGACTGAAATTCCATTGAGTTTATTGTTGGGATAGGAAAGCTTAAAGTCGTTTTAGAATCTAATTGCCAAGCAGTGTAAGTGAGCCAGAATTGAAGCAACATACAAGTGACAGACAGACAGCTTTCATTGCAGCTGGCATCTCAGTAGAAATCTGTTAATTGCGTGTTCAGGGATAACATCAAGGAAAGGGCATTACAACAACTGTCTAAATAGGGTAAAATGAAAACATATTTGGCAAGTTTCCTCAAAGGACAGAAGGGAAAATATTGGCAACTTTCTCCAAATGACAAGAGTTGAGTCTGCTTAGAACATTCAGACGTGGGATTAAAATAACGTGATCCAACTGATTATTTTCCATTCCTTGGTATGCTTCCTCAGCTGATAACCTTTTCTGGCTTGTTTAAAAATATATTGTTTTGCTTCGTGATTGCACCTCAAAAAATTGCTTGGTTTGCAGTATGTTTACATTTACACCAGAAACTAATCTGAGAAGATTAATTTACATGAGGAAATAACTCAGATATTGGATGAAATACATTTAGAAGCCAAGAAGTAGGGGAGTAGTAAAGGTTTCAAAATAGCTGATAGAAGGAAGAGCTTCATATTTGTGTATGTTTTCTACACTGTATACCGGCTACATGTAACTACATTTAAAGTAATTAAATAAAAATTAAAATTCAGTTCCTCAGTCACACTGGGCTTCCCTGGTGGCTCAGAAGTAAATAATCAGCTTGCAGTGCAGGAAACATGGGTTCATTCACAGGGTCAAGAAGGTCACCTGGAGAAGGAAATGGCAACCCACTTCAGTATTCTTACCCAGAATATCTCATGGACAGAGGAGCCTGGTGGGCTACAGTCCATGGGGTTGCAGAGAGTCAGACAAGACTGAGTGACTAAACAAGAGCAGTCACACTAGTCACACTAAGTGCTCAAGAGCCGTTTGTGGCTGCTGGTTCACATTCTGGACAGTGAAGGTCTCGAACATGTCTTTCATCATAGGAAGTTCTACCGGACAGCACTGGATTAGACCTTGGAGATAATTCTCAGAGACCACTCTTTGCCTGCCCAGTTTCCACTGGTTCCATCAGTCTTTCTGAATGGCACCACTAGTAAACTTTATCTTATTTTCTTGTTTTACATGTTACCTGGTGAAAAATAGGAACAGCAGTCATTTGAATTCCTGGAAGCCCTTGGAGGACAAAGCTATCTTTTATACCTAAAAAATATCTGGAACATAGATGGTGTTCAGTAAATGTTTGTTGACTGACTTAACAAAGAGATGAAGGAAGGAAGGAAGCATCTTGTTTTAGAACAAAGTTTACTTTTATAGACAAAACAGCTTATTGAAGGATACATACCAAATCGTAAATTAAGAGTTCAAGCGAGGAAATTGGACTTAAGAGAGTGTTGCTGTCAAGCCTTAGTATACCTTATTTAATGACACATCTGTTTTCCAAAGTCTTTCCGATATAAAAACTACATCATTTCCCCGCCAAGGAGAGGGAAATATATTGGCCCAGAATACTACTTTGAGTCTACTTTTTCACCATCATCCTATTGATTTTGTTATTGTCAGTCATCTTAACTTCAGCATGCTTTCATAAGAAGATATAATCTCCCTACTTCTAGATTGTAAGGTACCTGCTTCATGGTGTCATCTACGTTCAGTTCAGTTCAGGTCACTCATTCAGTTGTGTCCGACTCTTTGCAACCTCAGAACTGCAGGACGCCACACCTCCCTGTCCATCACCAACTGCCAGAGTCTACCCAGATCCATGTCCATTGAGTCGGTGATACCATCCAACCATCTCATCCTCGGTCATCCCCTTCTCCTGCCTTCAATCTTTCCCAGCATCAGGGTCTTTTCTAATGAGTTGGCTCTTTGCATCAAATGGCCAGAGTATTGGAGCTTCAGCTTCAGCATCAGTCCTTCCAATGAATATTCAGGATTAATTTCCTTTAGGAATGACTGATTTGATCTCCTTGCAGTCCAAGGGACTCTGAAGAGTCTCCTCCAACACCACAGTTCAAAAACATCAATTCTCTGGAGATCAGCCTTCTTTATGGTCCAGTTCTCACATCCATACATGACTACTGGAAAAACCATAGCTTTGACTAGACGGGCCTTTGCCAGCAAAGTAATGTCTCTGCTTTTTTAATATGCTCTCTAGGATTGTCATAGCTTTTCTTCCAACGATCAAGACTGACCCAAAGAAGGTCCTTAATTACTGAAAGCTACTCTTAAAATTGTGATTGATAAATAACTTGGATCAAACAACATGGTCTTCCTCATGTGAACACTTTTTTTCTAACTTTATCCTTAGATTTTAAATGCCAGCTTACTTTGGGATGTACCCATTTCCAACCACTATATGAAACCATCAACTTTATTTGTCCCTTATCCACTGTTTCTCCTTAGACTGAATAGTAGGATGTGGTAGGAAAATTCTGAGGTGGCCACCATGATTCTTACCCCCTAGTGTTACTCCTGTGATTACATAGTAAAAGGGATTTTGTAGATGTGATTAAGGTTACTAATCAGTTGACCTTGAAATAGGGAAATTATATGAAAGGGCCTAACCCAAAGTCAGTGAGTTTTTCAAAAGCAGAGAGTTTTCTTCAGAAAATTCAGTTTCCTAGTTTTCTTCAGAAAATTCAGTTTCCTTCAGGTTTGTCAAATAGATTCAAAGTGTGAACAGGATTGGATGCAAGACAGAAATTCTGTTTCTAGTTTTGAAGTTGGAGTTGATGATATGGAAAAGGGCCTGGGATATGCCTGTAGGAGCTAAGAGCCTATCCCCAGATGACAGTGCACAAGAAAAAGGTGACCTTGGTTCTTCAGCTGCAAAAAACTGGATTTTGCCAACAACTGGAAAACCTTGGAAGTAGGTTCTTCTCAAAGTCTCCAGATAAGACCCCAGTCTGGCTGATACCTTGATTTCAGCCTTGTGAGACCATAAGTAGAGGGCCTCTCTGAGACTTCTGATCTATAGAACTGTGAGCAAACAGACAAGTGGTAAGAAAGTTGCTGGTATTTTGTTAAATAGCAATAGAAAACCAATATATGGGAGGTGGATATGAGACTCTGGGAGAAGGAATCAGATAACAGCAGCCTGGGGCTGGCGTCAGAAGTGAGTTAGGAGAGAAGGGAAGACACTGAGGAAAAGAGGGCATAAAATTGATGTTGTAAACTTTACACGGTAAAAGACATGAAAGTGCCGAGAGGCGAGCATGAGAAGGCCTAATATTGCTTTAGACATCCCTAAGGAGAAAAAGAAAATAAAACAGCATTCCTTGTTTTATAGTATACAAAGGGATAGACATGTAGACACAGTTAAGAACACCTTTTGAACGTGAAGACAACCATTTACAAGCCAAGGACAGAAACCTGGAATAGATCTTTGCCTCTAAGACCCTGGGAGAAAGCAGCCATGCTGATGTACTGATTTTGGACTCCTAGTCTCCAGAACCGTAAGATAGTACACTTCCATTGTCTCAGCCACCCAATCTGTGGCATTTTTTTATGCAGCCCTAGAAGACTAATACCAAAATCTGTTTTTGTTTGCTACGGATGCTATAATAAAGTATCACAGACTCTCTGTGTTGAACAATAAATGTACTATCATACAGTTCTGAAAACAGGAATCCAAAATCAAGGTTGGCAAGGGGAGCTCCTTGTGTGGGCTGGGAGGGAAGAATCTGTTCCTGGCGTCTCCTCTTGGCTTGTAGACAACTGTCTTCTTCCTAGGTCTGTACACATTGTCTTGGCTCCATTCATGTCTGTGTTCAGATTTCTCCTTTTCCTAAGGACACCAGCATAATGGTTTAGGAGTCCTCACAGTGACTTCCTTTTAACTTGATTACCTCTGTAAAGACCCCATATTCAAATAAGGTCATATTTTAAGGGTAATACGTCACCTTTAAAAATATTGTTGGCTATACATGAAGGTTGTGGTGGGCAGAGCCTCATACTGGGATGCTGTGACCTAAAGCCAGCCCTCATAGTTCTGACTCTGTGACCTGAAGTGACACCACCTCTCCATATCTGTGCCCCATCTTTAAAACAATATCCTAACACTTAAATATTTTATCTTATGTTATTCTATACTTACTGTAGTTCTGTGCTTAAAACTATGCAGAAATGGGGCAACTTAATCCAGTGATCCTTGAATATACACCCTCTCTGGGCCAAGCACTCAGTCAGGTCACAAGGACACAGAAATGGGTCTGTAACAGCACTTGACCTCAAGAAGTTCACAATCTAGTGGACTCCAGGTGACATATTTTTTAATTGGCAAATCAAAGAATGCCCACCCGTTAACTGTGGGAACTAGGTGTATATTACATCTCCTTCTCACTCTAAACTCATTGCATGAATTTAGAATGATTTTAAGTCTTCAGAGATGAGGAGAATTGAAAATATAGCTGAACTGTAAGAGTAGAAAGCCAACAAAAATGTATCTTCCCTTTCCTCCTCTTTTCTATCTTCCTCTAATACTGGTGCAGGAAAGTTTAAAGGCAAATCCTAAGCAGACACATAAATAAGAGCCAAATAACCATTGTAGAAGATCAAGATTATATTTAGAGCTAAAAGGGCTGAAATCTGCCTTGGACATTTCTAATGTCTGCTGAACAGAAGGTAAGTGATCTATGTCTTAGTTCCAGACTTGAAGCTATACTGGCTCCATTAAAGGGTAATTTGGGAAATAATAGTGATGATGATAATGTTAATGAAATAGTAACAGCACTCATCTCTGACCTTGGCTAGGTTATGGTTCCAGCCATCTACCTCCAAGCTCAACCATTTAGCTTGCACTAGCTTTCAACTGCTCCTCACCACAGCATCTGTATTCATTCCCAGAGCTGACGGGCAACCTACCTTTGAACTGAGTAAATAAACAAGACAATGAGCCCTTCAGTGAATGCCCACCCAGGGTTATTGTAAAGAGTTTTGGCCATCTGTCCTAAAACTGTAGACAGATTTAAGATGTCTTTGCCATTTAATGGAAATCCATGTTGAACAGGAAAACTTACTGGGACCAGTGATTCTAAAATAATAAATACAAAAGACATGGAAGTCAGGTCCAAAGTCACACCAAATTGCCTGGCAGGTTTCAGAGCAAATCGAAACATACAGCCTTCTATAGGAGCAAATGTTGAGAAAAACCACCAAACTCTTGTCTTCCTAGCCCAACTATTTATAAATACTTGTAGCCAAGGTTTAGTTTTTAGCTCATTCTCATGTTCATGTCTACAGTTATTTGACAGTAAAAACAAAAAATTGTGTGTGTGTGTGCTCAGTGGTGTCCAATTCTTCGCGGTCCCATGGACTTTAGCCCGCCAGACTCCTCCGTCCATGGAATTTTCCAACAAGAATACTGGAGCGGGTTGCCATTTCCTACTCCAAGAGAACCCACATCTTTTGCATCTCCTGCATTGGCAGGTGGATTCTTTACCACTGCACCACCTGGGAAGCCTCCAAACTTTTCACCAATGCATACAGTCAAACCTAGGGTTGATTTTTTTCACTGCCTAAGAAAAAATCTGGGGTTAGAAGTTTAGAAATAATTTGAGGGGCATGAGAAATTTCAGGGATGAGAAATGTGACACAGTCCTGGCTAAGTCTGAGTAGCAGAGAAATGCACCATTCACCCTTTCTTATCTCCCTTCTCTATTCCTGAGTGACTTCATTTTTCCTGTGGTAAGACTTTTTATTTTGAGTTGCATATTCAAACTCCTTACTGTCAACATAACTCCTTACTGTCACATGCTCTTCATCTTCTATCAAAGGTTGGAAAAAGTACCAAACACACCCTGCACAGCTGTATTTGCCAATAATTTCTGGATCCATTTAGGGCTGATCTCATTCTTATCCTCCCTCCAGCACCCATCAAAGTAATGATGGTTACTCTCTGGAGACACTGGTATGAATAGTAATGTGCTACGGTAAGGAGTTTTTGCTTCTCTCTGATTAATAGGTATTCAGGAATCATAGTCCTTTCATTGTTTTCTTTAGATTGGGGAAATCCTGGTGCATAGGATTGGAATCTGGACAGAAAGAAGAGAGCTTCTCAGATCATGGTAGAAAGAATCTCCAGAGTTCACTTTTCTTGTATAGTTTCATCTAACAGACAGTATAATTGGATTGTTGAGAGCTTGGACTTGGGGTCAGACCAAGGGACTGAATTCTTGTTTGGTGAAGAGGGGAAGTCACTTAACCTGTTCTCAGGCTCTGTTCCCTCACCAGAAGATAGGAATAATATTAACACTAATAGGAGTAGGGTGAGGTTTAATTACCATAAAACTGGAAGAGGCATTAGCAATGTGCCAGCAACTTAGCAGCAGCAGCAGCAGCAGCCAAGCTTTAGATAGCTCTGCTCATACAGATACTATCAGAATGATTAGAAGAGAACTTGGTCTGTTCCCAAAGTCAGCTTTTCAATCCACCTGTGGTTAACTGGACACTAAAAGGTGGGGTCAGAGGACAGTTTCTCATTGTTAGAGAAGGAGGGGGAATTTTCTGTTCTAATACAGACAGAATAGGGATTTCCAGGAGGCCCAGTGGTAAAGAACCCACTGGCCAATTCAGGAAACACAGAAGATGAGAGTTTGATCTTTGGGTGAGGAAGATCCCCTGGAGCAGGAAATGGCAACCTGCTTCAGTATTCTTGCCTGGAAATTCCATGGACAGAGGATCCTGACAGGGCTACAGTCCATGGGGCTGCAAAGAGCTGGACACGACTGCGCACACGTGCACAGACACGGTAAAGAAAACAAGTGGGCACATAGATGTAAAAACATTCATGAAACTACTCTCCTGGAGTGAACTGATAGCTGATAATGGTGTTTACAAATTTGGAGTCGTACTTTCAAAAGGGAATGTTGGATAAATTCTAGCTGCTATCTCAAATTTTCAAATGGGATCATGATAGTACACTGCTTCTCAAAGCCTGATGCCTGCAGCAGCAGCAGCAGCAGCACAGAACTTATCAAATAAGCAAATGCCTAGGCCCTGCCTTTGATGTAACAAATCAAAAATTATGAGAGTGGAGGCCAGGAATTTGTGTTTAAGAACCCCATGTGAATATGATACATGTTAGAGAACTCTTATTTTCTCTACATATGTGGATCCCTTTTACTGGTCATCTTTAACAACAGTCCTTACTTTTCTAATCTCATTGTTGGCAGGATGAGATTGAGCCATCTTTGAAAAGTAGTTTTTAAAGTAGGTGTGAGTAAATACATATATACAATGAAATACTTGTTTAGTCACCAAGTCGTATCTGACTCCTCCACGACCCCATGGACTATAGTCCGCCAGGCTCCCTTCTGGATCCTTTACCATTGAGCCATCCAAGAAAGAATCCTCCTGCCAAATAAGAGACTCAGGTTCGATCCCTGGGTTGGGATGGTGCCCTGGAGAAGAGAATGGCTACCCACTCTAGTATTCTTGCGTGGGAAATTCCCTGGACAGGGGAGCCTGGCAGACTACAGTCCGTGGGGTCACAAAGAGTTGGACAAAACTGAGGATGTGAATAAGCACAGTTTCAGATGTCCACAGAGTAGAAGTGATTGGTTCTTAACACATTATTGACCAGGAGATTTTTGTAGAAACGAATTCCTGGTGGCCAGCGATTTGTTATAAAAGTGAATGTTGAAATGTTAAAAGACATTAATACATCTCTGGTCATAAGCTGTTAAAAAAGTAAAAGCATTAGTCAGTCACGTCCGACTCTAATCAGTCATCTTACTGTGGAGAGATCCTCCAGATGTGGTGCTAAATGCAGCTCAATAAACTTAATAATATGTTTACTCACCCAAGGTATCCTTACTTTGTAAGAGATTAGTACCACAAATTAGTGGAGTATAGACTTTTAGTCCCTGCAAACACTGTAGGTGCGAATAAAAAAATCGTGAAGTAAGAGGTGTTAATTTGCCTACTCTCAAGGTCTGAAATAAGCACCAGTGTCAAAGTTGAGAAGTGTGGAGTGCAAACTTCCCCACTAGATTGGAATAGTGGGATGCCTGAGGAAAGCACGGCTGCAGTGAACTTGGTTTTTGCATCTTCAATGTCATTTCTACCTGTGTCCTATCAGGTAGCAGCCATAGCATCAGATTTGCTTCACTCCCAGCTTTAGGGATGGGCCCCAAATGAATGAAAGGCAGGATTATACTCTGCCCCTTACCACAGTGATGGGTTTGGAAACCCAGTCTGGCCAGTTAGAACAGGCATTCCCCTGTTCACAGGGATTGAAGTAGTCCAAGCAGAGGGATTTCTGTTAGGATACAGAAACTTGTCAACAGTGTGTGAGGTTGGGAGCCGTGCTTGATGGTCACCTACAGACAAAGCTGACACATAGGACCTTGAATGTCAGTTGCTATTATTATCAATATTATTCTTCCTGTTACATTTACATGAAGAGAATAAGATGTCTAAAAGAACTTCTGTACAGGGTGACCTAGAAGAAAGAAATAACCTGCGGCAGAGATAGTTTCCAAGAAAAAAAGAATCAAAGAAACATGAGCAGGAAATGACTGTCTCTAGGTCTTATTGTGAAACACGTACACAAACACCTTGAGAGGTTAACTGGTGAGTAACATCCCATTGCCCCCCAAAATGGGAGGATTAGATAAGCCTTCAAGAAGAAATGAAGCTCTTGAGGTGAGATCCAAATAATCTAGATAAAGAGCAGAAGGAAAGAACCCTTTAGACATATGCACAGATGCCATAACAAGTGGAAATGAATATTCAGACGTGAGAAAAAAGCCAGAGAAACTGAAGAAGAGCAAGAATGGTATAACATGGTACAACACCTCGAGGCAGATAGACACTAAAAATGACCATGGAATTGCTCTCGTGGATTGAAGTGGCTCAGGGGGATGAGAATTAGATCACACAGGTCTTTCAGGCCATATTAAATGTTGTGGTCTTAAGAGCAGTGAAATGCTGCAAGTTGGCAGGTACATGTGGTACTAGGATGTCGATGGCAGGTTCTAAATCATAGCTATTAGAAGAGATGTGCCGACTTCACAGCACTCCATCCTCTTAGAGTCCAAGGGTTCCTGCTATGACTGTGGTAACACTACAGGCCAGTGGAGGAAGATAAGAAACAAATTAGCTTCCAGGCGTGGGAAGCAGAAAACAGACCTATACTTCAAAATCTGATGCTTATCCTCCTTGGTACTCAGGCCATGCCATAGGAGTAAGTTGGGAGTGAGTCCCATCTGATGGAAAGAAACTTTCCCCACTGGAAGTTCCCCTCTAAGGCTCTAGTCCATAGGCCTGCAGCTAGCATGCTAACCCAATGTTATGTTGTCTAACAAATCCATGTAATTTACTACCCTCAGTGACTGTTTTCCACAACTGTTAGATAAGCTTTCATTTTTCTTGACATATTCATGTTTCTAAAACTAAGATAGGCCTCAGAATCATTATATACATTTAATATACAATTTCTTTTTTCTCTTTCCCCCATTAAAAAAAAGCTGATGATAAAAGATATCTTATTTCACCAAGGAAATGCCACAGATTTGATGCTCATGATTCTTATTCTCTCTTCATTTTAATAACACTACACTTCTAATTTTTCTCACTGGAACATAATTGCTCACTCGTTTTTTTCCATTTTCCACTAAGCAGTGAGCTCCTTTAAGGACATAAGTTGTTTTATTCATCTTGGTATTTATTATAATTTCTGCCCCTTACAGTAAATGGTACCTACTAGGACCTGGCATGTAGTAGGATTTGAATATTTGTTGAATTAACGAATGAACCAGTAAGTGAAGAAATAAATAATGCCATATATATGATTCAAGGATATCTCTAATGGTCCCTTGGCAGAAAAAAAAAAAATACAGATTTATTTTCTCATCTATAATCTAGGTTGAACCTGGAAAACCCAATATTTTTTTTAGTATATATAATGAACCAGGCTCTGTGTGAGTTTTACATGCAATGTCTCATTTAATTTTGAAATGAACCCTCAGTTGATGGCATTGTTCTCTTAACCACTGAACTAGCATGTAAAGTGAGACAGCAAGCATTTGCCCCGAAGTAACCCATTTGTAAACCGAATGACCATTTCTTAGCTCTGCCAAGCTGATTCCACTGTTTGCCTTCCTAGCCAGTACACTGAAAGGTTTTAAACATACCCTTTCCAGGTTTGAAATTGGGAATAGAGTCCTCTGAAAGTCTACTGTTTGCATTTGCATCCTTTCCAATCCTTTGGTAGTAATGCTGCTATCTGCAGTTGTCAGGAATACTTCAGGATAAGGGAAGAGCATTTCCAATTCCTTTGTTGCAGGAGACTCAGTTCAAGAAAAGATGCTTATGTTAATAGAATCATCTGTATATTTTCCTCTACTAAGGGAATTTCTTTTATCTTATTTCAAGTGGTTGAGGTTTAGCCTCACATTTCAACTTTGAATATAGAAATGCATTCTTGCTAAATCAGACATCTCTTTTTCTTTGGAAAGAAAGGTAGAAAGAATTGCAAGATACCATAATGGGATGATGATGGTGCAAAATACTCAGCTTAGATTAACTTTAGTGAGGAGGTACAGTTGTATATTTAGACATGACAAATCATATTCCTTGAAATATGTTGTATTATGAACTGCTTATTTTTCTCTCATGCTTTTCCTTTTCTCTGTAGATATAAACCTCTGATTTTTAGCTGGGTATTTGACCACCCAAAACAAAGTCTGTACTTATCAGAGTAGGGACTGTTTGTCTAAATTCTGGCCAATACGCTGTAAATGCAAGTTATCATGTGGCAGCTTGAAGAATCTTCATGAAACGTATGCTGCTGTGCTTGCTTTGCTCCATCTTCTTCAATTCTTCTTTGCTGATGGCTGGGGTTTTATTGCGTTTTCTGCTCTGCTTAGTCGCTCAGTATAGGTACTCAATACAAACAAACACCAAAGGCTAAAAGGTTGGACCACAAAAGTAGCAAAAGGATCCTGGGGTCCACAATTCTGATGAACCAGAGGAGCTGGAGGACCAAGCAATGATGGCATTCTCTACAACACACAGACACATAAAGCTTGTATCCCAGAAGAACTGACCCCAATTTAAGTCAAATCCTAATATCAAAAAGCACCAGAACTGACCTTCCTGAGTCCCAGCAAATGATTGTTTCCCCAGCAATGTCCAACAGAACAATAGCCCATGATAAAGGCCATTGGGCACTGTGTTGGCGTTCATTGGAAGAACCAGCCTCTCAGCTTCAGGGAAAGGCTTTTGATAGTGATGCTTTCCATGGGTAAGGAGAGTGAGCCCAGGGTCACTCCAGCTGAGACCCATCTCTGAATGTGACTCCATTTCCCAGCAAAGGCCTCAGGAAGACCAACTGCCCCCATGTCCTCCTGCCAGTCTTTGCTTGTAATGCCATAAAATCCAAACAAACATGTCCTTTCCAGAAAGGTTACCCAGTTCATGCCAGGGAAATGGCCATCATGTGTTTCCTTTCAACTCACCCCTGTTTCTCTCCAAGGGTGGAAATAAAACACTTTGAAAGTCTGAGAACATTCAAAATAAGCCATCATTTAGAAATAACGACTGCTCGTGCTATGCACATAAATAAAAATCCATACTAACCTCAAACATGTTTATAAGGTCATTGTGAAGAGTTTGCCTTTTCTCTATAAATGTCCAGAAGGATTAATTAAGAACAGGGTGACTCATCCATCTAGACTGATTAAATGTATCTTTAAGGGTCAAACTGAAAACGAAGCCTAGATACATTAACATACAATTTGCCCACAGTGATTAGTCTATTTATTTTACTTGCTGACAATATTTCTGGAATTAAGTCATTGTTAATCTTTGTCTGGAGGAAGCGACAGGACCACCCTATTCCCCAGCCATCTTCCCCTACCTCCCAGACTAGCATTCTCTCTCCAAATGTGCAGGGTCCTTTAGAGCTTGGTAAGGGACCACGACAGCACAGAATACAGGGAGTGCTATTAAAGTTTCATCCCAAATTCAGCCCAATGATTCCCTCATTAGCTCTGACCAACATCTCTGCCATTTCAAAATTTCTTCTTTTTTATACCCTTTGCATCAGGACACATTTGCTAAAAAAACCTTTTGGGAAGTACTATCCTCTTTGAAAAAACAAAGCATTAATTATATGGTATTATCTAGGCCTAAAGAGTAATAGCTAACATTGGGTGGTAACCATGTGTGATAATATACTGTATTGCTTGCATTTGTTCTTTATTTCTATTAATATTCACAAAAAGTCTGAAAAGAGTTGAAGATTTAAGTATTCACCTCCCTATCTCACTGGTTAGTGAAACGGGGATACAGAGAAAAGTCTTTGGCTGTGTTCACCACTCCGCTGCTGCTGCTGCTAAGTCACGTCAGTCGTGTCCAACTCTGTGCGACCCCACAGACGGCGGCCCACCAGGCTCCCATCCCTGGGATTCTCCAGGCAAATATACTGGAGTGGGTTGCCATTTCCTTCTCCAGTGCATGAAAGTGAAAAGTGAAAGTGAAGTCGCTCAGTCCTGTCCAACTCTTTGCAACCCCATGGACTGCAGCCTACCAGGCTCCTCCGTCCATGGGATTTCTCAGGCAAGAGTACTGGAATGGGTTGCCATTGCCTTCTCTGTTCACCACTCTAAAAGTGACCAAAAAAACAGACTGAAGTGTGTGAATAGCTCAGTACATTGGATGGCAAACCCTGCTCTTAGCTCTTGGGCCATGTTGTGTCACAAAGGCCATGTTGAATCTGTCACTTCTGCTTAGGACTCTTGACTCCCCATGTACGCAGTTGAAGACTGAGGATAAACTTTCTCCCCTGAGTTGTATTACCATCCACATCTCTGGGAGCAACTAAATCTCATGGTGTGCCCCAGACATTTTTGTTGATAGTTTGAGCAAAAATTATGTTGGTTAACATTCCTTTGGCTGCTCCTTGGTGATGGTGGCCAATTCTCTGGTACTTATCTAAGCCATGTTTATTAATATAACTGCTAGGAGGTTTTTAGAGCCGATCATACTTCTAGACTGACCACATGGTTCTAAAAAGAGTCTACCAACACAGCCATAAAGAAAACAAAGCACTCTGAGTGGAAAGTAAAAGGGACCAGAATGCAGTCTTCCTCATCAAAGTGATGCAAGATTGGGTCTGGTGGGCTCAGCACACCACAACTGTTCTGGAGTGGTTAGATCCCCTCTCTGAGGTAGTTGAGAATATTACATGAAATAATGAAGGCAAAGCATGGTGGCTGTCTAATAAATGCTCAGTCAATAAGAACTATAATTGTTACTGCTCTCTGACTTACATTCTTTTTTTTTTTACTTACATTCTATATAACATAATGATGATGATCATTGCCAGCCATCTCCTTAAGATTATCTGTGTGGCAAGCACCATTCTAAGCACATTATGTAAGTTAGCTTATTCAATGCTCACAATAGTTCTGAGTGCTTTTGTATTCCCATTTTACAGATGGATATGTTGAGGTCCAGAGAGCAGCATTTATTTGCCCAAAGTCACCCTGCCAGTTATTCTCTATTGAAACAGAGACTTTAGCTCCAGAACACACTCTTTTAATCATCCTGCTCCATCAGAAGTGGTTACACAGCCACAAAGCCAGTGGATTACAATATGAACTACTGAAACAGAAGAGGCAGGGTAGTTTAGCCTCCAGGACAGGCGTATATCTCCACTTTTCCAGCTTTTTCCTCCTCCCTCCCCCATTTGCGTATTTAAGCAAACACATAGCTAAGGAGAAAACAGAAGATGTTTGTTCCACCAAAGTTACTGCTCAAGTGGAGCCTCTCAACAGTTCTAAAGATAAAATGATGATGTCATGGTTATTAAGACAACAAGAAAGAAATAGAAAAGTACCATGAAAGTAAAAGTGCTACAGGCAACAAGCAGTGGCTCTGGCTCTGCATTCCTCCAGTTCAGACCATTGCCCAGACTCACTCTCCCCATAAGAGAGGGCTCTCCTACATCCCTGCCCCGCCTCACTTCTAATCACCAACCTCCTACTGACTCTTCCATTCACCCAACTGATTCCTGCTCATCCATCAGGTTCCAGCTTAGACCTCACCTCCTCCAGAAGGCCTTTGTGGATCCCCCTGCCCAGCCCCATCCAACAGGATTAAAGGACTTTGGAGCTCCTGTAGCATCTATCATGATTTAGTAAGTGCTGCTGCTGCTACTGCTGCTAAGTCGCTTCAGTCGTATCTGACTCTGTGCAACCCCATAGATGGCAGCCCACCAGGCTCCCCCATCTGTGGGATTCTCCAGGCAAGAACCCTGGAGTGGGTTGTCATTTCCTTCTCCAGTGCATGAAAGTGAAAAGTGAAGGTGAAGTCGCCCAGTCGTGTCTGACTCTTAGCTACCCCATGGACTGCAGCCTACCAGGCTCCTCCATCCATGGGATTTTCCAGGCAAGAGTACTGGAGTGGGGTGCCAGTGGCCTATAAGCTCTATGTGGGCAGCATCTAACGCCAGCAAATATCTTTTTGCGTCCCCAAAGTCTAGCATTTTGCCTGAGATGTAAGTAGATACCTCAGTAAACATATGTTGTGTGCCTTTGAAAATCACAAAGCATGCCACTTCTTTTAAGGTTTAGAATCAGGTGATACAGTTCCTGAAAATGAATTTTTTTCATGACTCGAAAGGGATATACACAATTGCAGAAAAGTAACAGGCAGTGTCTTTTCCTCGGTCACTCTACTCAATGATTTAGAAACCTAGACAAAGTTTAACAGTACTCATTACTGGAACATTCTTCCCTAAAAGGATGCCTAAACCCTCTTCCTGTCATTTAAATTCATTTCTCTTCATTCGGTTCCCTGTGGAGGTAATTCTCAGGGGGTTCATGATAATTATGATATTTCCATTTAGCTTTGTCTTCTCTGGATTAATAACCTCGGCTGCTTAAATTTTTCCCTATAAAAATCTATTAATAATCTTTATTGCTTTCCCACTTCTCCATACTACTCATATCTTAATGCATATTGTTAAATCTCATAAATAAAGAAAATAACTTTCAGGTTCATATTCTTATCTTTGTTCTCCGAGGGCTTAAATAAAAGAAAAACAGTGATTATATCTACGAAGTAAAGAGTAAGATAGGGATTTAAACAATGGTCATCTAGTCTCAGGCTACCTAGTTTTCCTGTTTTCCTCTTTGAAGCATGCTATGTTTTCTACAAACTTATAGAAGCCAGAAATGAGGTGGCTTAGTATAAGCATACACATTAAGACATTAGAATCATTCCACGTTTCCCAAAATGGTCCCATTTCAAGTATTTGGACCTGTTTTCCCATAAGTAGAACTTGTGTTATATCTGTTTCCTAATTTGAAGATTAAGAAATGTGTTCAACTCACATATGGCATAGAATCTCTAGGTAATGATGTTACTATCAGTAGGAAACATTGATTGCAGCCTCCTTCCATAAAGGTGCTATGCTAGTCATTCAGAATCATTTTCTCTTTTAGTCATTTAAAGCATCTTTATGAGATAGATATTCTTTCATTCCCAATTTACAGATAAGGAAACTGAGGCTCAGAAAAAATATATAAAATCACCCATCAGTAGGTGGCAGGGCAGGGACTCCAAAAGCTGTGTCTGACAGTGCACTCATAAGCTTTAAGCACTTTGCTGAAGGCTCTAAAAGTATTGATTTTGCGGGTTTGTGTGTCTGTTTGTTTTTGTGAATGACCTGATCCACTGTCATGCACACAGTAATTTTAAAATAATTCTTCTATTTTTCTTTTGGCATAGGGAAGCAATACCTTTTGTGGTCTGTTGACAATACTCTTAATTGGTTCAAGTACTTTGGAGCATCTATACATTGGGGCATCTGGCCACACCTAGGAGCAACCACATCTGGCAGCACCCGGGGGTGTTGAAGATGTGTACATTGTAGGGCCCAGCCATGATTCCCTAGGCACTATGGCAAATGTCAATACCACTGGTCAATCCCCTCCACAGCCCTATGTTGTCCAGAAACTTTCCTGTAATTTGCTGACAGATGAACCACATGACCCTGTTCTAGCCAATGGAGTGTAAATGTAAATCACTGAGTAGGGCTTCTTTGAAGGCTTGTTTAAAGGGCTAGACTGCTTTATATTCTTCCTGATTGGAGCATGACACTATCCCTGGAATTGCTGTAACTATGTTGTGGTTATAAAACAGCAAACCTGTGGGTAAAAGTACACTCTAAGAATGACAGAGCAGAGAGATGAAACAAACCTGGATAGCTTTGGCATCAGTCAACCAGCCTGGCAGCCCAGGAATACCTCCCTCCAGGCTTGTTGCTATGTTAGAAACAATAGCCTCCTCTGCCACCCAATTCAGGGATTCCCTGGTGGCTCAGTGATAAGGAATCTACCTGCAATGCAGGAGACTCAGGTTCAATCCCTGGGTCAGGAAGATCCCTGGAGAAGGAAATGGCAACCCACTCCAGTATTGTTACCTAGGAAATCCCATGGACAGAGGAGCCTGGTGGGCTACAGTCCATGGGGTCACAAAAGAGTTGGACATGACTTAGCTACGAAACAACAAACCACCAATTCACTTTACGAGTTCTCTAGAGAAACTCACACATGCACAAGATGACATACATAGACATTTGTAATGTGATAAATCACAAACAAAGCATAATGCCTATCAAAAAAACAATAGATAAATAGCATATTCTTGCAATGATACATGGCGATTAAAAAGGTGTAAACTAGATCTATATATCTCCACATTATTCTTTTTTATTTTATTGAAGTACAGTTGATGGCACTAGTGGTAAAGAACCCACCTGCCAATGCAGGAGACGTGAAAGACATGGGTTCAATCCCTGGGTCAGGAGCTCTCCTGGAGGAGGGCATGTCAGTCCATTCCAATATTCTTGCCTGGAGAATCCCATGGACAGAAGAGCCTGGCACTCTACCCTAGTCCATAGGGTAAGAAAAAGTCAGACACGACTGAAGCAACTCAGCATGTACACATGGTTGAAATACAAATTGTGTTAGTTTCTGGTATACAGAAAAGTGATTCAGTTATACGTGTAAAATGTGTGTGTGTGTGTTACAGTTTGCATCTGTGAATCCCAAACTGTGATGATCAAAGTGGCATCTCCTGCATTGGCAGACAGATTCTTTACCACTGAGCTATGAGGGAAGCCCCATTTCCATATATACTGAAAGTATAAAAACATGGATGTGAAGTAACACACCAACTTTAGGGTGGGAGAAGGAATGAAATTGGGAAAGTGGTGCAGAAGCACTTCGGCAGAACCTGCAGTACTTTATTTCATAAAAGTAATTTGAATCATGTATGACTGTAACATGGCATTTGTTAAATTTGGGTGTGGATCCATAGGTATTTGCTACATGTATATTTTCTATAAATTTTAAATGTTATATATTTTTTAAAACTAGATGAAGCAAAGGAAAGAGATTGTTTCAAGAACCAGTAGTTATATAAAATTACTCTGTCAAGTGTAAGCTGACATGGAAAGCCATGTGCGTTATTATTATATTTACCATCATCCAGGAACGCTGTGTTGAGGAATAAACTTTCCACGAACCCTGAGCAAAGGACAGGATGGGAAGATTTAGGTAGATGGTAGAGGTGAAGAAGTACTACGAACTGAACTGTCTCCCCAAAGTGTATTCATTGAAACCCTAACACGCTCATTATGACTGTATTTAGAGACAGGGCCATTAAAAAGGTAATTAAGCTTAAGTCTGGTCATAAGCCTAGTGGCTCAAATGATAAAGAAGTCTGAATGCCTGCAATGCAGGAGACCCAGGTTTGATCCCTGGGTCATGAAGATGCCCTGGAGAAGGGAATGGCTACCCACTCTAGTATTCTTGCCTGGAGAATTCCATGGACAGAGGAGTCTGGCAGGCTACAGTCTAAGGGGTCACAAAGAGCTGGCCACGACTTAGTGACTAACACCTTAAGAGTGGGACCCTAATCTAATAGTACTGATCTTCTTGTAAGAAGGAGTATAGACACCAAGAGCACACTCATGCAGAGAAAAAGCTCTGTTCTGGCATAGTGAGAGGGTGGATGTCTGCAACCCAAGGAGGAAGACCTCAGGAGAAACCAGACCTAACAACACCTTGATCTTTCTGTGAAAAATACTTTTCTGTTTATGTCTATAGTATTCTGTTAAGCTTCCCTCGATGGCTCAGTGGGTAAAGAATACGCCTGCAGTGCAGGAGACACAGGAGACATCGGTTCATCCCCTAGGTCAGGAGGATGGGGAGGAGGAAATGGCAACCCACTCTAGTATTCTTGCCTGGAAAATTCCATGGACAGAGGAGGCCGGCTATAGTCCATGGTGTCAAAAAGAGTCAGACACGACCGAGCACATGACACATACCATTTTCTGTTATGGCAGCAAGAGCAGCTTAATACAGAGGGTGAGTCCAGAACTGTGGTTCTCAATGGTGGATGATGCTATATAAATGGAGGTATATAAGTTATTGGTTGGGGGAGGGAAATGGTTGGTGGTCGCAAAGCTGAGGAGCACAGGAGCCATTTAATGGGCAGTGGCCAGAGAGGCAAAACTTTTTTCAGTTACCACTTCAGTCCTCACAACAAAAAACAATTCTGCATCCCAAACAAAGGTCTTTAAAATATCCCACAAGCATTTAGAAGAGGAGAAAACTGTGTACACTTACCTAAAGCTAGGTAAAAATGCAAAAAATAAAAAATGTGGGGCTGTTTGGTCAGGTAGTATCATACAGTAAATTTCCATAAAAGTAACTACTATGAAGACAAAAGGAGGATTGTATTTTGTTTCCTTCAGAACTTTGCCAAAAGGTACTCATCAGTACTGTGGAAGATTCTTTCACCAACAATAATGCTAATGATATCTGTATTGTCTACCTGACATATCCTTATCAGTCTTCATTCATAGCCATCGTATCTGCTAGGAGTCTGCAAAGTCCACGCAGCTGGCCGAATCCAACCTGCCACCTGTTTTTGTACATTAAGTTATATGGGACACAACCGTGCTCATCCATTTCTGTATTATCTATGGCTGCTTTTGCAGTAAAAAAGCAGAATTGAGAATGGCTCGCAAAGCTTAAATATTAACTATCTGACCGTTTATAGAAATGTTGGCAATCCCCTGCTATAAACCTGATTCTGTATCTCGTATTGGCATCCATTACTTCAATACATGATCTAGTTTAATCCTAGAATATTTACCTACTGAAACACGCATGATTTTGTTATCCAACTTCTTCTTTAAGTTCTAGCAATTATAGTTAATTCATCATGTAGATTAATTTGGAGGTGTGCAGATATCTCTGTATCTGTGACATTCACTTCAGGAAGGAAATGGAATTCATTTCAGTAAAGAAGGGGAAGCATTTCTAAATATTCTCAAAAATTGAAAATCTACTCTAGACCTAAAAGAACAAAGACCATGAAGAATGAAGGAGTTATGTGACCAAGAAAAATATTGAAAACAAGCACCACGCTGAAGATGAACTGACCTTCAGGTCAGTTCAGTTCGGTTGCTCAGTCGTGTCCGACTCTTTGCAACCCCATGAATTGCAGCACGCCAGGCCTCCCTGTCCATCACCAACTCCTGGAGTTCACCCAAACTCATGTCCATTGAGCTGGTGATGCCATCCAGCCATCTCATCCTCTGTCGTCCCCTTCTTCTCCTGACCCCAAATCCCTCCCAGCATCAGAGTCTTTTCCAGTGAGTCAACTCCTTGAACTGACCTTAAGCTCCGGGAAAGAGGCTATTGTGTTTATCTGTTTATCACTTATTCAGGAACTGGTACACGGGACTCAATAAATACTTGGCTGAATGTTCCCATGAATGAAGGGATGGATGAGGCATATAAATGATTGAAGGACAAAGGACTGGAATAGGGAGCTTTCTTTCTCAAGAGGTCTCCAAACAGAAGTTCAGTGGTCATTTGCCAGGTATTTTATAGCAGGTATTCCATCATACAAGAACTAACCGAGTGGACCAGAGAATTCTCTAAGTCTCTAAAACTCCACTCCTGAAGTTGAAATCCAGTATTCCAAAGATGCAAAGTTCATTATTTGGAGCAACAAAAGCCTTTTTCAGATTTTAGACTGACCATGATCTACAACTGTCAAAGATCTGCCCAGCCTCCTGACCTCATCCCTTAACTAGTTATGTGAAATACCAGGTAGAGTGTGGTAGTGAAATATGCAGGATCTGGAGTCAAATACGTTCAGGTTGGAGGGTAGACTGTGGGAAAAGATGAACAGCAAAATTCCTCTCACCCTTGAGTGTACATTCCTTTGCAGTATGATACTGCAGAGCCTTCCATGAGAAAATGAAGTCTACCACTCTACCCTTGGATCTGGGCTGGCCTCACGTCTCACTTTGGGTGGTAAAATGCAGCAAAAGGAACATGGTGTAATTTCTGAACCTAGGTCTCAAGAGGCCTGGTAGCTTCTGCCTTAACTGTCTTGAAATGTACAGCCCCATGTGATGAAGCCTGGTCCAGCTCAGGGACTGGTGAAATATGGCCCATGGACCAAATTCACGCCACCACCTGTTTCTATAAATAAAGTTTTATTGGAACACAGCTAGGCCCATTTGTCTCCATACTGTCTATGACTGCCTTTACATTACAAACAGCAGAGTCAAGAAGCTATGTCCAAGACTGAATGCCCTGCAAAGCCAAACATGCTTACAATCAGGACCTTTTCAGAAGACATTTGCTGAAGTTTGTTCTGGCTGCTGCAGGATGAGACCGCATGAGAGAGAGGAGCTGTCCCAGCTGAGGTCTCCCTAGAAAAAGCAGCTCCCAATTAAACTACCGAATGAGTGCATCTACACAGGTTATTGCAGGTGTGACCAAGAGAAGAACAGTCCAGCTGAACTCAGCCCTAACTGCAGACCCATAAACTCATGACAGATGGGATGACTGCCATTTTATGGCAATGGGTGGTTGGTTCTGCAGGAAGAAGTATAGAAGGTCACCCATGGCTCTGCCACTCATGGTATGTATTAAACTGTTGTTCCCAGCTCATATTTTTGGAGGACTCACCCCCTTCAGTGCAGGCTGACTGTCTTCCAGTTACCAATATCTGGATCTTTCGACTAGGGGCTGGGTTTCTCCAAAGCCTTGCAAGGACTCTGTCCACACAGGGAAATTAACACTCCAACACTCCATCTGTACCCCGCTCACCCTTATTCAATAGTTAACAGAAGTTGGTGTGAAAATACACTGCAGTTCCTCACCTTCTGGAAGGGATAATTCTGAGGCATATGTTCCTACACTGTTTTCCATAGTTTCCCTGCAGGTAATACTCTGGTCTCCTCCTGGCTCATTGACAGTACACCCTTTATCAGCAGCCATCTTTTCTCTGTCTATATTCCTCATGGCTGTACTGGTATTTCCTGAACAGCTGCTACCAAATAAGCTACTTTCACTCAAATCCTGTTACAGATTCTGCCTCACATCAAAATACAAACCAAGAAGACACTGTATAACTGTAGACAAGTTTATCTCTCTGAACCTTAGTTTCCTTATCTGTAAAATGGGAATACAAGGAGCATCTGTAATCATGGTACGTGGTCACAAGGAGCTGAGAGACTGTAAAGCATCCAGCACTACTCTCATTGGCGACAGCTACCTTAACTAACCCCACCTCCTCTCTGCCTGGGCTCTGGTGATTGGCCAAGTCCCTGCACAGGGCACTGGTGATTGGCCAAGGACCCTCTAATGAGCCAAGCTCCCGTTGAAGGACAATTAAAGAAAACACACACACACAAAAAAAACAGCGTAGAGAGGCAGAAGGTACCTGAGGACAGCCCAAGGGAGAGTGCAGGGAATTACTGTGGCTTCCAGTCACGTCCCAGTTCGGAAGTCTAAGCCCTGTGTCACATATCTCCTTCTGGAGGACACCGAGGCTCCTTACCTCTGAGCTGGCACGCTGGGCTGGAGCCTGCTGCGTGCCTGACCCCAGGAGCCTGTCCCCAACAGGAAGGAGAGAAGTAGTCAAGGAAGTGTGGCTGACCTGACTCCAGACAATTAGAGAAACATTACCACGCCTCACAGTGGAAGATGAGCATGGCTTCAACGATGGCCTTGAAAAAGACATAGGGGTGCGAGAGGATGTTTTTATTTCTCCTTGAAGAGAGAAGTCTGTCTACCCAAAACCCTCCACTCCTTCTAACAGTCTATAAATACACACCTAAACCTGGAGACAAAAACTAACAGCACGCTTGTGCCTCCCATGCCAGAAAACGCATTCCGTTTGTTCTGGTCCCTTCTGTTCTCTTTGAAAGGCCTTAGTGTTTCTCCCTCATGACCTGCCCTAGGATCATGCAGGGATGTTTAAGGGAGCCCTGGACTCCAGAACATGACAAGAAAGCTCCACTGGTCCCCATATCCATAGGAAGGAGCTCCAGCAGACCTGGGGTGAGGCAGTGAGGTAATGAGAGTGGAGTTCTGGATCGTGGCCAGGCCAGGAATAATGGCACAGCTATAATTACCCTGTAGGACATTGAATGGAAGTGACTATTTTAGAACCTGAAAACATCTCAGCGACACCTTGGAGTCACATTCGGGAAAGCCCCTTTTTATCACTGCTGTCCTCTTGTCATGCAATAGGATGTTACCGTCGGGGACATTTCCTATCAGAAAACCATCAGGGGATCCATGTAGCACTTGGAAAAGCTTAAAAGGATACCATGATTCAGAAGCCTTGACTCTGGCTAAAAAATCTATCATTTTTTTCCTTCAGAGGAAAATATTTTTCATTCAATTGTTTGTTGAGTCAACACAATTCAGATCGTTTCTGGCCATGTATTTTCTAATCACAGAACATAATACTTTGTATACATCTTTGCACTACACACACATTTAACTCAAGTTCTTGAAATTATTAGATGGATGAGGATAACTGCTGGAAAATAGAATGTGCTTGGATAGGGAATCAGAGTCCTCCAAGGAGCTGTCTGACTGTAGGTTATCCTGCTTCTCAGAGCCTCTGTGTCCCTATCTGTTGATTCTACTGTGATATTCCTTCTCCCCCCACCCAAGACATATAGAAATATAAAAGGAGAAAAGTATAAAAACAACAACAAGAAAAGTCCCAGCACAAGGAACTCAAAGAATATGAATTCTTTTTTTTTTTTTAGAATATGAATTCTTATCAACAGAGCATCTCTTGAGGTTCTTCAACTTGGAAGAAAAATAAAATGTGAAAAATAAAAAGAGTGGGAAATCACATGTAGGCCACTGGTTGAGCATAGACTCTGGAATTACACAATCTGGGTTCACATACTAGCTTTGCAGTGTCTTCGAAGTATGACCGTGGAAAGTCTACTTCATGTTTTCCTGATTCAGTGTCCCTGACTGTAATACAGTATGAGGATCCATCTTCATGAACTCTATAGGATTGAATGAGATGATTCACACAAGTACAGCACAAAGTATGGCACAGAGAAGCCTCCAGTAGAAGATAATTTCTTCCATTTGTATCATAATTATTTTAAAGTTAGTATTATTGAAGATCAGGTTTTTTTTTCTTTTTCTTTTAACGCCTGGGAACATGGGCTGTCAGTCATTAAGCAATGTGTTTGGTGGTGATTCAGAAGGATGCAAGGCCTTTGGTAATAATTAGGGTGATTACAGGAGGGCACAATGTATAAGACCAGTACACCTCTATGAACTTGGTCTCATAGCACCCTGATGGGTCCCAATCAGCTGCACAAAGCTTGACAAAAGACAGCTGTTCCAAATTTTAGTTAAGGTATTAATGTATAGTAGGGCTTCTGTTAGGGTATACTAAGGTTCATGACGTTGTACAGGAGGTAGTGATCAAGAGCATCCCCAAGAAAAAGAAATGCAAAAAGGTAAAATGGTTGTCTGAGGAAGCCTTACAAACAGCTGAGAAAAGAAGAAAAGTGAAAGGCAAAGGAGAAAACGAAAGATTTATCCATTTGAATGCAGAGTTTCAAAGAATAGCAGGGAGAGATAAGAAAGCCTTCCTCAATGATCAGTGCAAAGAAATAGAGGAAAACAATAGATTAGAAAAGACTAGAGATCTTTTCAACAAAATTAGAGATACCAAGGGAACATTTCTTGCAAAGATGGACACACTAAAGGACAGAAATAGTATGGATCTAACAGAAGCAGAAGATTTTAAGAAGAGGTGGCAAGAATACACAAAAGAACTAAACAAAAAAGATCTTCATGACCCAGATAACCACGAGGATGTAATCACTCACCTAGAGCCAGACATTCTGGAATGTGAAGTCAAATGGGCCATAGGAAGCATCACTACAAACACAGTTAGCGGAGGTGATGGCATTCCAGTTGAGCTATTTCAAATCCTGAAAGATGATGCTGTGAAAGTGCTGCACTCAATATGCCAGCAAATTTGGAAAACTCAGCAGTGGCCACACGACTGGGAAAGGTCAGTTTTCATTCCGATCCCAAAGATAGGTAATGCCAAAGAATGTTCAAACTACTGCACAATTGCATTCATCTCACACACTAGTAAAGTAATGCTCAAAATTCTCCAAGCCAGGCTTCAATAGTATGTGAACTGTGGACTTCCAATTGTTCAAGTTGGATTTAGAAAAGGCAGAGAAACCAGAGATCAAATTGCCAATATCTGTTGGATCATCGAAAAAGCATGAGAAGTCCAGAAAATCATCTACTTCTGCTTTATTGACTATGCCAAAGCCTTTGACTGATCACAGCAAACTATGGACAATTCTTAAAGAGAATTTAAGACCAGAGGTCCTAAGAGATCAGACCACCTGACCTGTCTCCTGAGAAATCTGTATGCAGGTCAAGAAGCAACAGTTAGAATTGGATGGAACAACAGATTGGTTCAAAATCAAAAAAGGAGTATATCAATGCTGTATATTGTAACCCTGCATATTTAACTTATACGCAGAGTACATCATGCGAAATGCCAGGCTGGATAAAGCACACACTGGAATCAAGATTGCTCGGAGAATTATCAGTAACCTCAGATACGCAGATGACTCTACCCTTATGGCATAAAGTGAAGAAGAACTTAAGAGCCTCTTGATGAAAGTGAAAGAGGAAGAGTGAAAAAGTTGGCTTAAAACTCAACATTCAGAACACTAAGATCATGGCATCTGGTCCCATCATGTCATGGCAAATAGATGGGGAAATTATGGAAGCAGTGAGAGACTTTATTTCGGAGGGGCTCAAAAATGACTGCAGATGGTGACTGCAGCCATGAAGTTAAAAGATGCTTGCTCCTTGGAAGAAAAGCTGTGACCAACCTAGACAACATATTAAAAAGCAGAGACATTACTTTACCAACAAAAGTCCGTCTAGTCAAGGCTATGGTTTTTCCAGTGGTCATGTATGGATGTGAGAATTGGACTATAAAGGAAGCTGAGCACCAAAGAATTGGTGCTTTTGAACTGTGGTGTTGGAGAAGACTCTTGAGAGTCCCTTGGACTGCAAGGAGATCCAACCAGTCCATCCTAAAGGAAATCAGTCCTGAATATTCATTGGAAAGACTGATGCTGAAGCTGAAACTCCAATATGTTGGCCACCTGATGTGAAGAACTGACTTATTGGAAAAGACCCTGATGCGGGAAAGATTGAAGGTGGGAGAAGGGGACAACAGAGGATGAGATGGTTGCATGGCATCACCAACTCGATGGACATGAGTTAGAGTAAACTCCAGCAGCTGGTGATGGACAGGGAGGCCTGGTGTGCTGCAGTCCATGGGTTCGCAAAGAGTCGGACACACCTGAGTGACAGAACTGAACTCAGAGCTTCTGTTAAAAATAATAAGTTGGTCTGCAAACAAAGTTAACCAGACCAAACATTCTTTCATTTATTTGTATCTTAAATCTTTTTTTTTTTTTAAGTAAGAGACAAAGGGGTAGATTTTGAGCTAGCCACACCTGAAATTACCCAAGACCTCCTGTTAATGTCAGTGATAAATAATAATGATAGTATGGTAGCAGATGATATTCGCTGCTTGCTTGTGCTATGTGCACGACCTTCATTTAAGTACCTGCTCTTTATTTGATGCTCATCAATTTCCCTGTATTATGTCATTTGATATAAGGAGGAATGGTACTCTTATTATTCCCGCTTTACAGATGGGATGACCAAAGCTCACTGAGGTTAAGTAACATGTTCATGACCACCCAGTGGTGTGTGACATTTGGGGATTTTAATCCAATCCTGTGAGAAACAGTTTGATCTGTGCTGAAGCCCACACTTTTTGTACACTCCCACTAGCAGGGCATGGAACAAGGAGACAAGATGTGCAGAGAGAAGACTTCTTTTATGATTTCCTTTCTGTTGCCAGGGGCTTTGCTGATGGCTCAGCTGGTAAAGAATCTGCCTGCAATGAGGGAGACCTGGGTTCGATCCCTGGGTTGGGAAGATCCCCTGGAGAGAGGTACGGCTACCCACTCCAGTATCCTGGCCTGGAGAATGTTATGGACTGTAGAGTCCGTGAGGTTGCAAAGAGTCGGACATGACTTAGTGACTTTCAGTTCTGCTGACAGAAAATTTTGAGACACATGTACCCCAATGTTCATCGCAGCACTGTTTATAATAGCCAGGACATGGAAACAACCTAGATGTCCATCAGCAGATGAATGGATAAGAAAGCTGTGGTACATATACACAATGGAGTATTACTCAGCCGTTAAAAAGAATTCATTTGAATCAGTTCTGATGAGATGGATGAAACTGGAGCCAATTATACAGAGTGAAGTAAGCCAGAAAGAAAAACACCAATACAGTATACTAACACATATATATGGAATTTAGGAAGATGGCAATGACGACCCTGTATGCAAGACAGGAAAAAAGACACAGATGTGTATAACGGACTTTTGGACTCAGAGGGAGAGGGAGAGGGTGGGATGATTTGGGAGAATGGGAATTCTGACATGTATACTGTCATGTAAGAATTGAATCGCCAGTCCATGTCTGACGTAGGGTGCAGCATGCTTGGGGCTGGTGCATGGGGATGACCCAGAGAGATGTTGTGGGGAGGGAGGTGGGAGGGGGGTTCATGTTTGGGAACGCATGTAAGAATTAAAGATTTTAAAATTTAAAAAAAAATTAAAATAAAAATAAAGAAGGTAGGAGGTACCGAGAAGTCAGTAGATTGATAAGAAGTCTCAATTCCGTGGTCCATCACAACTAGAAAGCGGTTGAACAGGCAGAAGGGCAGAGTACACCCCGTGATGAAAGGGTAGTTAGAAGCCATCCTATGTGTCCAGGGATTTTTAGTTCACAAAAGACTTTCCCCATGTCCTGTCACTAGTCCCTTTAAACTGTCCTGTAGATGCAGAATGAGTACAAACACCACAGGAGACATAAGCTATAGAGGGACTGGCCATCAAGTAATGAACCTGGAAACCCTAACATGTAGAACTAGATGTGAGTGACTGTCCAACCCAAGGCATGACATGTGTGATAAATACACATTGATTCATTGAATAGCATTCTATTTCTTAAGGAAAAATTTAAAGGAATTCTAGTCATCCATGAATTGTATGCGTGCAGCACACTTTACAAAGTTACCCAAAGGAAACACTTCGTCTTGAAAAAGTTGCTGAATTGCTTGCATGCTGGTGAGCAGTCCTTGGTGTGCACCAGCATCTAAGGGGACACTAGCAGTAATCTAAGAAAACAAAAGCTGAGAGGTCTGCTGGACCTGCGGAGTTACAAGGCATAATACATTCCACATGCGTAACAGTAATATTTTTAAAACACCATTTAAAAAAATATTGCTACCAAAACAGGCCTTTTTATTTTAACACCAGTTGAAGACTCTTGAGAGTCCCTTGGACTGCAAAGATATCCAACCAGTCCATCCCAAAGGAGATCAGTCCTGGGTGTTCATTGGAAGGACTGATGTTGAAGCTGAAACTCCAATACTTTGGCCTCCTGATATGAAGAGTTGACTCATTGGAAAAGCCCCTGATGCTGGGGAAGATTGAGGGCAGGAGGAGAAGGGGACGACAGAAGATGAGATGGTTGGATGGCATCACCAACTCAATGGACATGGCTTTGGGTGGACTCCGGGAGTTGGTGATGGACAGGGAGGCCTGGCATGCTGCAGTTCATGGGGTCGCAAAGAGTCAAACACTACTGACCGACTAACTGACTGTGTCCACTAGCATAAATGGTCTGGAGCTAATCACTAAGTTGATGATATCTGTTGGAGGCAGAAACATGGAGACAGGAAAGAGATCATATGTGCTGGCCCAGTCCTTTTCAGAATATAGTCCCAGGGGTGGGGGTAGGGGTTGGGGTGGGGGTGGAGGGGAGCTTTTCCAGCCAAGGAACTGAGCTCTGCAAGGCTTGCTTTATGCCTGGCATGTGCAGGTAGGGAGAGGCAAGAGATGGCAAAGAGCTCTTTCAGCCATACGTCCTAAGGAGAGCTTGAATTTTGTCCTCTTAAGTGCTGGAAAATCAAAGAAGAAATTCCAGAATAGAAGTGGCAGGATTGAGTTTTTTTTTTTTTTTTTTCAGAACATTGCTCTAGCAGCAAAGAAAGAGAAAGCTGTCTCACTGCAGTGTTTGAAGACCATGGCCCAGCACTTCTGGCAGTCACAAAGAGCTTTGTAGAACTGGGGACTTCTATTGAATTCAGATCTAGTATAACTACGCCCAGCGTTTGTCTAGACCCCTTTACTTCTAAAACTATTTTAGTTCATCTAACACCAATCTTGAGAAATGGGCCAAATGGAATGATCCTCATTTAGACATGAATGGAAAACCATCTCTAAATAACTCAAGTGAAGTGAAGTAGCTCAGTGGCGTCCGAACAGAACAATTTCCCCTTAGACTAATTGCATTTTGGTGCTACTGCTGCTAAGTTGCTTCAGTCGTGTCTGACTCTGTGCGACCCCATAGACGGCAGCCCACCAGGCTCCCCTGTCCCTGGGATTCTCCAGGCAAGAACACTGGAGTGGGTTGCCATTTCCTTCTCCAATGCATGAAAGTGAAAAGTGAAAGTGAAGTTGCTCAGTTGTGTCCGACTCTTAGCGACCCCATGGACTGCAGCCTACCAGGCTCCTCCACCCATGAGATTTTCCAGTCAAGAGTACTGGAGTGGGGTGCCATTGCCTTCACTAAAACTGCATTTTAGCTTAGCCCATTTATGATTTAAATTTGATTTGTGTGGCTAGAAAAATGAAGCATGTTTAAAACTCCAGGAAAAAAAGACCTCAATGCCCATAGGTAGAAATCAATGGTATGCAATAATCTGAAAAATATTGACTTCAAAAATCGAAAGAACAACTAACAGAAAAACACAAACAACATACATGAAAACCAGAAGGCTGCTAACTGTGGGTATGCTGTGCAAAATTAAATGACATTGGCTGAAAAGTATTATAATCTCATGTATCTAATATGCATAGCCTTTAAATATGTTCAGATATAGAATTTAAGCTTGCCTCATTGTGCACATTTTTACAACCTTTATCAAACTGTACTTGAATTTAGATTAAAAACAATTCCAAAATGACTATATAATGCATGTTCTCCAAATTACAAAAGAGTGTTCTTCCTTCTCAGTGTGCTACCTGTTTCTGCATTTCCTTCAAGGCATGCATATATAGTCACAAATTTAGGGAGAGATAATCAAATATCATTCACATATAGTATAACGTCATGAACTTCCATTTTCAGCAGGAAGAGCCAAAAAAGGATTGTCACTTTTCTAACTTGGCTCTGCACAGTCAAGAGAAGTTTCCAGTGGACAAAAACCAGACAGACTCTTAACCATCTTACGCATCTTCCAGAGTGGAATCTCAGTATCTTTAGATTGGGCTCAGTGACTTATTTTCCCTCTCTCATTTTGTTGTTGTTGTTGTTGTTGTTGTTTGGTTGCTAAGTCACGTCCAACTCCGTCTATGAGATTTCTTAGGCAAGAATACTGGAGTGGGTTGCCGTTTCCTTCTCCAGGGGATCTTTTTGACCCAGGGATCAAACGCATAACTCCTTGTCAAGTGGATTCTTTACTACTGAGCCACCGGGGAAGCCTCAGTTACTTCATTGTGAAATGGCTCACAAGAACATAACTAATTCTGGCCCCTAGCTGTCCCTCCAGCTTTACCTCTCACCATTTTCTCCCTCACTCATTCATCTCTGCCCCAGGGCAGCCTACATGTCTCCTGGCACAAACCAAGCCTGTTCCTGCCTCAGGGCTTTTGCACTTCCTATTTTCTCTGCCTAAAAATAGCTCTTTCTTCAGGCATTTGCAGTCTCCCCTCTCAAGTCTCTAGTCAAACAACCTTGCTGTACCAAGGATTCCACTGGTCTCTAAGCAGCACTTGCCCACTGTGTTCTCTGTACGATCTTTCCTGACTGTTTTTCTTTATAGCGTTTATCTTTACCTGACATTTCTTGCTTTCCTGTTTATTGTTCCTGCCCTCACCATAATGTGTAAGATCCATGAGCACCAGAGCTTTTTCATCCTATTTTCCAAGTCTTCAAAGAATGTCAGCAAATAAGTAGAAGCTCAATAAATGTTTGTTTTCCTGATTTTTTTTTCTTCTTGGCATTTATCTCTGTCTGACATTATTTGTTTTCCTGTTTGTTGTCTCCACCCCTTGGTAGAAGGTAAGATCCATGAGCACCAGAATTTTGTTTCTCTCAGACTCCTAATCTTCAAGGAGTTGTCAGTAAATGAGGAGAAGCTCTATAAATATTTATAGATGAGAAGGAGGGAGAGAGGAAGGGAAAGAAATCTTGGTGTGTTTTTTTTCATCTAAATTCTGAATTGGTACCACAATTTAAAATTATTTCCATTAACTGGTTTACATTGGGCAATTAATTGATTTAAATGAGGAATAATAATTATCTCTCTTCTAAAATTTAAAAAATTTATTTATGGTAAAATACACGATTTAAAATTTGCCATCTTAATCATTGTTAATATATTTTAATGAAGTATAGTTGATTTACCAGGTTCTATTAATTTCTACTGTACAGTAAATATTTCAGTTATATATATATATGTGTGTGTATATATATATATATACATTCTTATGATCTTTTCCATTATGATTTATCACAGGATATTTAATATAGTTCTTGTGCTATACAATAGGCCTTTGATGTTTATCCATTTTGCATATAGTAGTTTGCCTCTGATGATCCCAAACTCCCAGTCAATCCCTCCCTGACTCCCCAGCCCTTGGCAACCATACGTCTGTTCTCTATTCTGTGAGTCTGCTTCTGTTTCATGGATAAGTTCATTTGTGTTGTATTTTAGGTTCCCTTGTAAGTAATAAGTGATACATGTTGTTTGTCTTTTTCTGTCTGACTTCACTCAGTATGACAATCTCTAGGTCCATCTGTGTTGCTACAAATGGCATTATTTCATTCTTTCTTATGGCTGAGTAATATTCTATTGTATGTGTATACCACGTCTTCTTTATCCATTCTGTCAATGGACATTTAGGTTGATTCCATATCTTGGCTACTGTGAATAGTGCTGCTGTGAACATAGAAGTACAGATATCTTTTTGAATTATAATTTTGTCCAAATATATGCTCAGGAGTGGATTGCTGGACCACGTGGCAATTCTATTTTTAGTTTTTTGAGGAACCTCCACACTTTGACAGCTTGAAATACAAACTTCAGCACAATGTTTTGGACTGGAGCAGCTTCAAAAGGAGTACCTCAGCCCAGCCTTTCCACTGTAGCAAAAGAATGCCCCAGTCCAAAAAACTGTGATACTTTCCTAAAGATTTACTTTAACCAGATTAATGCTATTAAAGTAGAAAGAAAATGTAGTGTACTTGTACTAAAGCAAGATAAATACAGAATTCACAAAAAAACACATATTAATCTGTAACACACCGTAAGTATTGTGATCTATTAATAAAACCATACATTTAAAGCAATACAATTAAATTCTTTCCATCTTGCCATGTGAAGAACATTAAATGAAGCCTGGTTTAGTGATGATGTCAAATACCTACACTTGAACCTCTTCATGGACATAAGACATGGTCAATGGCCCTGGTGATCCCAGTGTGCTAGGCTAAGAGATTTTATCCCTCATTTACAGAAGGAGAAACTAAGCCTCAAAGAGGTTACTACTTGCTCAAGGTCAACACAGGGAAAAGCAGATTATACTCAGGTCCATGTTTTCTAATGGCAAGTTCTGGGTTTTTTCACTATATCAGACTATGAAATGATATTCCTAAATGTAACAGGCTCATTTTTCCATCTCTCTTTACTATCAACTTTGCTATTCAGAGTCATTCTACACTGAAATTTCTTCCTTCAAGACACATATAAAATAGTGTGTGCATGTGTGTGTGTGTGTGTGTTTCCAGTCAGCCCATGAATTTTTTTAGACTAGCTTCTTAGCAATAAAAAACACCTTTCCTCACAAACTTGCCCTCCCTACATACCACCTGACAACTCAGGCCTCACTTTAGGAAATATAACTTAATTTGATGAGGTGCTAGGAAGCCGACTTGGGATGCATCCAGCATTTTAATATAGAATTTCTGACCAGATGGTATTCAGTTGCTCCTAAACTTATCCTTCTCTTCTTGTGAGAATGCTTTTTCTGATTACTGTAGCAATAACTGGAGAAGTAAAGGTCACCATTTTGATCCTTGTAGGGGTTAGTTCCCTTTATTCAAACTCTAAGACGTTTTTGCTACGATTGGCCCCATTTCATGGGCAGTCCCATTTCAAGTTACAGAGTAGAACTGGGTGGATGGACCAGTGCAGTTCCATTACCAGAGGCTTAGAAGCAGTAGGTTGTCAAATCTTCACTCAGCCAAAGGTCGTTGTGAAATTTCTAGAATATATTTGAGTACATGCTAGGTGTCCAGCACAGTGGATGGTTATAGAGTGAAACTTTAGTCCTAATTCATTGTTAATCACCTATTAATAATGAGTCCTTACTATATTCCTGACTCTGTGCTGGATACTATGAATACAATAACAGTTAAGGCACAGACATTGTCTGTGGAGTTCATAAGCTAACTGTATTGCTATAGTAATAAATTAATATCATCTAGTAAGTAGTTGAGTAGGTAGTTACTATTTACTAAGGACTATAGTGGCACCAAAATCACTGCAGATGGTGACTGCAGCCATGAAATTAGAAGACACTTACTCCTTGGAAGAAAAGTTATGACCAACCTAGATAGCATATTCAAAAGCAGAGACATTACTTTGCCGACTAAGGTCCATCTAGTCAAGGCTATGGTTTTTCCAGTGATCATGTATGGATGTGAGAGTTGGACTGTGAAGAAGGCTAAGCACCAAAGAATTTATGCTTTTGAACTGTGGTGTTGGAGAAGACTCTTGAGAGTCTCTTGGATTGCACGGAGATCCAACCAGTCCATTCTGAAGGAGATCAGCCCTGGGATTTCTTTGGAAGGAATGATGCTAAAGCTGAAACTCCAGTACTTTGGCCACCTCATGCGAAGAGTTGACTCATTGGAAGAGTTGACTCACTGGAGAAGACTCTGATGCTGGGAGGGATTGGGGGCAGGAGGAGAAGGGGATGACAGAGGATGAGATGGCTGGATGGCATCACTGCCTCGATGGACGCGAGTCTGAGTGAACTCTGGGAGTTGGTGATGGACAGGGAGGCGTGGCGTGCTGCAATTCATGGGGTCGCAAAGAGTCAGACACAACTGAGTGACTAAACTGAACTGAACTGATAGTGGCTGGAACGATAAAATACCATTCCTTCCTGTAAGATGTTACACATAAAAGTAAAAGAAAAACAATAGGTAAATTCTCAAAAATTATAACATGGGTGAGCATAAAATATTTAAATAATTGACTGACATTCTCTTAAGGGAATGGAGAAATGCTCAATAATGTTAGCTACTGTTATTCCTAAGTATATCTCTTCCCAATGTCTTTTTTATATTCCATGTAGAAAGCCAGGATTTATCTCCATGGTGTTGCTGGGTGTTAGATGTCTAAGAAGCAGTGTTCATTTTATTTGTAGGTGGGCATATACTAAGCTTGGTTCACTCTTTAGGGGAGTTGGACAGAAGTATGTTTCATAATGTTATTTTTTGAAGGCTAAGTTGGCAAGCTAACTGGGAGAATCTAGGTCACAAGAAATTGGGTCACTGTAAAGTTTTCCTCAGAAGAGTTTTAAACCTTTCCATAATAAAGTTTTTGTTAGAAAAAAATAACCTTTGAACTTAACTGGTTCAAAGGTGAACTGGTAGCCTGGTCACTCTGAGGTTAGCATATACGTGTAGAAACTGAGATCGTGAGGGCTTTCTCAGTGGCTCAGCAGTAAAGAATACGCCTTCAGTGCAGAAGATGCTGGAGACGTGGGTTTGATCCCTGGGCCATGAAGATCCCCTGGAGAAGGAAGTAGCAACCTACTCCAGTATTCTTGCCTGGAGAACTCCATGGATAGAGGAACCTGGTGGGCTACAGTCCATGGGGTCACAAGGAGTTGACTGAGTGACTGAGCATGATGAGCAGGACTGAGATAGTGAACTTGGGAATCAAAGACTTGGATTTGAATCACAGCTCTCAGATTCACTAACTGGGTGTTCTTTCATGTGCTGGGCAGTCTTTTAGACCCATGGTCTCTGTTAACTATAAGATGGAGATAGCCAAGGCTACCTCAAGAAATGGTTGGGAAGATCAAATGACATAATAAAGCGTTTAGCCCAGTGCCTTGCTCCTAATAAGAACATGAAACAGTGATAGCACTGATGAGGAGGAGGATGAAGCAGAAGACAAATAAGATTAAGATATGATAAGCGTGATGTTGACAATCTCAGTGATTCTCTCTCCCACCCAACCCTGTTGGCCTTTATATATATATATACATACAAGGCCAATTTTATATATGCATACACACTTGAAGACAGATAGAACTCTGTCATTAGAGGCAGAAACTCTTTAAATTGCATTTCTAATTGTACAAACTTGGAATGATTCCTCTAGAATCCCTAAGCCAGGTTGCCCTGTGAACAAGAACTTAAGCTGGTAAGATGGTTGTTTGTTTTCAGGCCCAGATAGGGACCCAGCTTGGATACTATCTTGGCCAGACTAGCACACTTTCACATAATTGAGCTACCTAGTCTGACTTGAAGGAAGAATGAAATCCCAAACTAGTCCCTGAGTTACTTTCTTTGATTCCACAATAGAACTGTCTGCAAGAAATATTTTTATTGTTTGGGTCCTTTCTAATCCTCAGTGAAGTTTCCTTTAGGATATTTTTCTTCCAATTACAATGGCTCTTTGGGTGAAGGCTTGAGAAGGAGGTAACATGCTTTCCTGGGACTTAAGAGTAACCACTCCATTTCATTGTGGTGATTTAAATGGCACAAAATTACAAGTGTCATAGAAAAATGAAGAAATCAGAACAATTTGAAAATCTAAAGGGAGAGAAGAAAACAGTGAAATCACAACTTCACTTTGTAATTACATCTTCTTTGCAGTGTGAAAAATATCCATTACTACTCTGTGCATGACAAAAAGATATCTGCAGGACACCAGATATTTTTCCTCATACTCTCTCTACCTAAGAGGTTTTAATTCCTTTAGATGGTAGAATTTCAGCATACTGGATGAAATGAAGCCTGTGAATGCTATGCAACTCAAAATACATTTGCTGAAAAGTATCAAAGCAACGTGTTAGCATTTGACACTTCTGAAACTTGGCTGCTGTCTTGGCAAAGGGATACACTTAACCTTAATCGCTATTCCAATTTAGTGAAATGGGTCATAAAATCTTCCCTCAGCAGTAGGACTTTCAAAAACCCTAGTAAATTTTAAATGGAGTCAAGATTGAATTTTTAGGTAAGGGTCTTATCTTATGACATTTTAATTTAGGAATCAGAACACCAGTGATTGACTTAAAATGAAGTTAACCTAATATTTTTATTGAACACTTTATTCTTCAAATCTTAGTCATTTTGTATTTTAAACTTGATCACATTTGGTTATGAGTTGGAAGTTATATGTTTCAGTGCAGATAGTGAAAACCCTGGGACATAGAAATAGAGTCTTTTAAGGAGAATACAGGTTAGTAATGGTTCTTCAGTTTGAACTACTTCCCCTAACCCTTTTATGGGAAGGCTGATAAGAACTTACTTTTTAAATAATAGCACTTACTGAGTACGTCTAAATGCTTAGTGCTGTTGTGCTAAACACTTTGCAGGGATATCTCATTACCTAGCACAACTTTTGAACTTGGTAATATTGTGAAGAATAGTTTGTCAGGATACCCAGTTCAAATGGCAGCATTGGAAAGACGCATCCAAACTTCTGAAATACTGTTAAAATTATATATTTATTTATTTAGCACCCCCTAGTGCTAAGAATGGGGAAAGCAATTCCCAATCAAAACTGCTTTTATATTTCATTTATTAATCAATCATTCATTCATTCCATCAATATGCATCAATTTCCTATTATGTGCAAGACACTGTGATGGTGCTGGTATTGAGTAAGGAGTAAAATAGACTGTCTCCTACCTTCAAGAAATGTATCATTTAGTATGAGCCAAACAACAAAACATTAAAAAATGTGCATTTGCAAATTATGGGAACAACTAGGGTTCTGTGACAGAAAGTTAGAGGGGGCCCCTACATGGATAAGTATCAAGTCAAGCTTCAGAGCACTCCTGATGGGGAATAGCTGAGGTGAAGGTGCTGAGGTGCACAGGTGGTTGAAATATTGAGGAAGAATTTCACTATGGCTGGCTGGAGTTTTAGGGACATGTATAAGATTAGGTTGGAGAGGGCCAGGACCCAGTGAAAATGGACATGGTTGGGGGTATCTGTTCATAGTGTGAAAAAAAGTAAGTCAGGGGTTTAGGATGCTGTGTGAACTGATGAAATTCTTATGGTGTAAAGACTTCTCTGTGGAAAAAAGCTTTATAGGGAGTGAAGGAAAGTCTTACCCTACTGGGGACAGAACCAGTAAGGAGCCTTTGTGTGAGCTGAAGTAGGAAATTAGGGTGATTTCAGTAGTTCTCCACTGGGACATTTTGCTCCCTGGAGAACTTTGGTGATGTCTGGAGACATTTTTGGTTGTCACAAATGGGGAGTCCCTCTGGTAGAGAACAGGGGTACTGCTAACAATTCTACAGTGCACGGAACAGCCCTCCATACCCAAGAATCTTCCGGCCTCAAATGTCAATAATGCAGAGACTGAAAACCCTAGGATAGAAGTTTAGCAATACTGATAGAGACAAGTGATCAATTATAAACCTTTTTAAAGTAGTTAATGAATGGGACTTAGTGATGGACAGTTATTGAGGGAGAAGGAAGTATCTTGTGTGACAAGATTTCTGGCTTGAACAAATGTGGGGTGTTGTTTACTAAGATGGGAAAGATTGTGAGAAGAGCCACATTGCAACTGGGAAGAGCCAGACTGCAATGGTGAAGAAATAAATAGCTCATCTTTGAATATGTCGATTTCGAGTGGCTGGGAGATAGCCAAGAGGAGATGTAAAATAAGAAGCTGACTCCCTGAGTCTCCAGTTTAATCATAATCATAATAGTCATTAAGTTATTGAGCAGTTATAATGTGACAGGCATCATTCTAAGAATTTTGGGTATATGGTTTTATTAATTCTACTGACAGTAAAGATCAGCATAATTTTGAGTCTTCTTGATGTATATTTAAGGCTGTATCATTCTAGTCTCAAAAATCTTCCTTCCACATAGCACACACATTGCTGAACGCTAACTGTAAATATTATGCCTTCTCCAATAAGACAGAATGTGTCAATAAGGTAAAACACCCTAAGCACCATGCCATCAAAGATATTCAAAATTATATTTGTCATTCTTCAAAAAGCTTTCATCTTCTTTATTTTAGAAAATATCCTAGAAATATTTATCTACCTTATTATCTCTGGTTTGGATGTGTTTAGTTGCTCAGTCATGTCTGACTCTTCATGACCCCATGGACTGTAGCCCACCAGGGTCCTCTGTCCATGGGGATTCTCCAGACAAGAATACTGGAGTGGGTTGCCATGCCCTCCTCCAGGACATCTTCCCAACCCAGGTCTCCCACATTGCAGGTGGATTCTTTACCATCTGAACCACCAGGGATAAGAGAGCAAAATTTTACCCCAAAGAGAATACTATTTAGGAAATACAAGTATGATGTCTAGAAACAAGCATTCCAAGCCAGCCTTCTGCCATTTAATATAATTTCAAAGCTATCCTGCTCTCTGTTTCCTTGGCCAAATGATACAGTGTCTTCAGAATACATTCCCAACATCAGCATATGCAGCTGACTAAAGTCAGGAAGCCTAAAGGAATCAAACCACTCCATTCTGAGTTATATGATATGTAAGTCGCTCTTGTGATACTTGGGGTAGATGTCTGGGAGTAGTTTTGCTTATTTAGTCTGAGAGAAAGAATCTTAAATAGCAAGGCTATGAAAGCTCATATTGTTACACTGAGCCCTACTGCACTTGTAAGGTTCAGCTAATTCCTCAGTTAAAAATGGGACTCCAGTTTGGAATTTGTTAACAAAGCCAATTCCTGGTAGAGTATATTTGTAACTTGGCCCAGGCCTAAAGTTTCAGGTCAACTCATATTAAAGTAGAAAATAAAGAACTTTGTTCAGTTGAGAAGGAACTACTCAGATCAGAATCTAGAAGTACAAACAATCTGTGATCCTCAGATGTCTTTCAGAGATTTTTTTTTCCAGTTTCTTTTATCTCCACTTTACTGAGAACCTGCTAGAATAATAGCAGGTGAGAGACATGAGTGATACGCTTGAATCCTTCCGGTCCTTACTGGAGGTACTCATCCAGATGTGGGAGGGTGAATAAGGTTTCCAGTTGGACCATTCAATTAGTTTTTGTTTTGTTGGGTTCTAGGTTTCTAGGTACCTTCAGAAAAATGATAGAATTTCCAAATTCTCTCGTTGGCTAAACCATATTGAAAATCCCTCTCTTAGAGTCACCAGCAAACATTTCCTGCACCTCATTACACAACTTCCTTAGCTGTTCTAAAAGTGGCTTAGGGATTTTTTTTCCTTTCCCCAGGGACAGAGAAGGGTCAGGAAGCTGCGAGAGGAAAGAGCACAGTTCTCAGAGTGCTGGTCCCAGTGTCAGTCCTTCTGCTGAAGTTAGCCATGCATGCTCAGTAATTTCACAACACCTAGAAATTCTCCCTCAAAGCCTTGTGTCAACATGCAGAGTCAGCATGATCAACAAAGCAGTTCTTATCTGTCTCAGTAGTACTTCAAACAGTTTTTTATGTAAAGTCTATATGATGCCTAAAGAATGTTTTGTTTTGTATTGTTTTCATCAGATCTCTTCTAACTTGCAACATAAGTTTTACTTTGCCACCCATCTTTCTGGAAGGGAATATCCTTTTTTGTGTTCTGGACGGAGGCACCTGTGATATTTGCATTCCACAAAAGTACTTAATTGGTACATTCTTAATAAACAATGTACATGTCTACTGTTGAGGAACATAGTATAGAACCAGTTCACTAAAAAGATTAAATTCTACTTGTGACCTACATCTCCTTCTACCTCCTACCCACATGTCTAAACTGTGTTGACTCTTGATTTTGTCTTGATTGTTAGAACTGAGTACCATGAGCTATTCCTTGGACACCTGTATCCTGTTGTATGGTGGGAAACTAGCCCATATGTAGACAAAGAGTACTAAACCTGCCTGAGCTCACAGTCTGGACCAGGCTATGCCAGGTGTTTACATCTGGTGGTTAGCTCATTTAGTTATTAAGTATAGTGAACTCATGCATTTTCACACTGATGGTGGACAGTTTTCGTTAATCATAAAAATAGTACGTGCTTATGAAACAAATGTAGGCAAAAAGAAGAATAAACTATTGGGAGGGGAGCTGTCATAGTTGTTTGTTGTTGTTGTTTAGACGCTAAGTCGTGCCGGCTCTTCGTGACCCCATGGACTAGCCCACCAGGCTCCCATGTCTATGGGATTTCTCAGGCAAGAGTACTAAAGTGGGTTGCCATTTCCTTCTCCTGAGATCTTCCCAACCCAGGGATGTGAACCCATGTCTCTCGCTTTGGCAGGAGGATTCTTTACCACTGAGTCACCTGGAAGTCATAAGAGTCATAATGCCATTCTCCAAGAGTAACCACTGTTCAGTATATTCCTCATAGTGCTTTGTCTATGGTGGGTTTTAGGAAAAAGCTAGTTATAATGATACAGTAGGTATAATTACAATATACATACTCTACATGTAATTATGCATAATTGCAATAATTTACATACAATTGGTTTAAATTTTTTTTCAGTTAACATTAAACATGCTTTTTAACATGGTGCTGCTACAGTTTTTTAAAACAGCAGCATTTTATTCCATATGTGGCTCTCTCATATTTATCTTAATTACTCTGAGCTTGAGCACGGTCATTTTAAGCAACTTAACAAAGGTCAGAAAAAAAAAAAAAAAACTTACACCATAATTTTAAGTTAAAAAGAAGTCCAAGTTTGGCCATGCAAAGAAATCAAAGCCTTATGAAAACAAGAATACATTAATATTCTTTCATTTTTAAATTATCCTATAGGTTAATACATGGTTCAGAATTTTACTAAGCACATTAAAATAAACTCAGATTAATAAATGTGACTGAAACACATTCTCACATCCCTACACCTCCCTGCCAAAAATGACCCCACTGAAACCTAAATTCCCTAATTCTGTATGTATTTTTAAGAGATAGCTAAAAATATATAACATAGACATAAGAAAAGCAAGCCACTATTTTTCCTCCTCAGATAAAGAGTTATCATGCCCCCCTGGCAATATCCTTTGGCAGAAATAGTCATTTAACTTAGAGTGCTAGTTTCTCAGGGCTTCCATAACAGAACACCACAGACCAGGCAGCTTAAACTTCAGAAGTTTGTCTCGCAGTTTTGCGGGCCAGAAGTCCAAGATGAAGGTGCTGGCAGGGCTGACTTCTGAGGCTTCTCTCCCCGGCTTGCTGACAGCAGCCTTCTCACTGTGTCTTCACACGGCCTTTGCTCTGTGTGTCCATGTCTGAGTTAAACTGCCTCTTCCTACAAGGACTTCAGTCATATTGGATTATGATCACCCATTTGACCTCATTTTATCATGTGCTGCTGCTAATAAGGTTCAGTTGTGTCCTCCTCTGTCCAACCGTATAGACCATAGCCTTCCAGGTTCCTCTGGGATTCTCCAGGCAAGAATACTGGAGTGGGTTGCCATGCCCTTCTCCAGGAGATCTTCTCAACCATTTTATCATAATCACCTCTTTAAAGGCCCTGTGTCCAACTACAGGCACATTCTGAGGTACTAAGACTTAGGAGTTTAGCATGTGAATTGGGGAACGGACCCAATTCAACCCATACATACTCTTGGCAAGATTAGCAATGACAAGATCTCTCCTTTTTTCTTTCCTGCTAAGATGTATGATTAACAACAACAACAAAAATCTTCCTTTGGAAAAAAAGAAAAAGGAAAGAAAAACAGATGCACCTTCTCTTTAAAACTCCCCCACCCCACTACCACCAAGAAAAAAAATTTATTTTGAGCTTATTTTCTTCATTTGAAGTCTCAGATCATATCTACATTGGGCACATTTTCAAATCTTAGGCAAGATCTCAGAATAGCAAGGGGCATAACTTTTGCACTAAATTCCTTTAAGAAATAGCCACAGTCTTGCTACAACTTCACAAAAAAGAAAGAAATGAAAATGCTAATAAAAATGCTGCTCCCAACATGCCCTGGAGGCTATACTTTCAAGCCAGCCTCCTGGTAACTCCACACCACAGAAACACTGTCTTTCTGCAGCCTCCTACCTGCCTGTCTAGCTGGGTCCCAAACCAAAAATAAACCCTATTTTCTTCTCAGGAACTGATCACAAAATTTCCTACCAAATTCAAACACCCCATAATCCTCCCTGGAATGTTTCCTAAATAAAAAGAAGAAGATAAAACACTTACCTTTGTAAAGATTTTGTTAAACACCAACCACCCAATTTCAAAAGTAAGAAAAAAGTAGATTTTAAGTGGAAACAGTCCAGAGAACGCTCTTCTTTGAAGAAATGGCCACTGGCTCTTTTGTTCTTTTATTTTTTCAGGGGACATGGTGAGGGATTTTGTATCCCTTCCCATATCTTTTTGTGAAATCTAATCCTCTTTTGCTAGAGGTTACCTTCCCCGTTCAGTTTGCCAGGCCAGTGGGGGTGAAAAGTTGCATTTTAACCTAACACAGGGCTTTCTCAAGTTTATTAACATGGTACTGCTGACAAAATTCAGTCCCCCAGTGACTGCCCTGGCTCCCAGATGAAATATTCACTTTCTCTCTGATATGTTATGATAAATAGAATACCAAAAGCTTGTTATATTTTGAACTAGGTGACTAATTTTGAATTAACTGACTCAACTGAAATGAAAATAAAAGACCCCTCCATCCTGTGGTAGGAACACATCTGAAAAGCCTCCTTTCCTTCTTGTGGATGGTGAAAGCATGGGGTGAAATGTAAAACCTCTGGCAGGCAGATGGGGACCTGGTTCCTCTGCATGGATCAGGCAGGGCCTCGCTTTTGGTTAGAAGCTGGCTGGCTGTGGGTTGGTCCATGTGACTGTAAAGAGGACCCTGCACTCTTTGTATCTACTGATTCATGAAAATGTATCAGTAAAAAGAGGAACCCCCTGACCAGACCAAACATGGTCATTTCAGGCTAATTAACTTTCTACTGCATAGCCAGAGGCTCTACTATAACCCCAAGCTGTCTAAGCTGTACGGAAACACAGATACAAATGGAAACATTTGAGAGTGGATGGATTTAGGGAAACCTCTGGAAAAACCACACATGAACAGTTGCCTGCTACTGACCCACTTAATGAGCTTCCCAGGTGGCATGGTGGTAAAGAATCCACCTTCAATGCAGGAGACATGGGTTTGATCCCTGGGTTGGGAAAATCCCCTGGAGAAAGGAATGGTAACCCAATTCAGTATCCTTGCTTGGGAAATCCCATAGACAGAGGAGCCTGGTGGGCTACAGTCCACAGGGTCACAGAGCTGGACGTGACTGAATGACTGAGCACACACACAGTACATTTAATGCAACAGCAATTTGAATTATTTGTAAGGTAGCTATTTAGTTGGAGAAGGCAGTGGCAACCCACTCCAGTACCCTTGCCTGGAAAATCCCGTGGACGGAGGAGCCTGGTAGGCTGCAGTCCGGGGGTCGCAAAGAATCGGATACGACTGAGGGACTTCACTTTCACTTTTTACTCTCACGCACTGGAGAAGGCAGTGGCAGCCGAGTATTCTTGCCTGGAGAATCCCAGGGACGGAGGAGCCTGGTGGGCTGCCATCTATCGGGTCGCACAGAGTCGGACACGACTGAAGCGACTTAGCAGCAGCAGCAGCAGCAGGTATTTAGTAAATGTCTGTGTCTTCTACGTTATAAACTCTATGAGGGCAGGGATGGATTAAATGAATGAAGAATTGAATGAAAAAAAAGAACAAAAGCACCATCGGAAAAGAATTGGATGTGGCTTTAAAAGCCTTAGATAAGAATCCTGAGGTTTAATTCTCTTAGGATAAATAAATGACTTTTTTTTTTTTAACAAAATACCTGTGTTCCTTACACCATGCTAAGTATTTTAATCTTCACCTTTCTCCTCTAAGACAAAAATAACTAATATTTTCTAAGAATGTTTGAGCTCCTGCCTCTTGGATAACCAGGCATCACAGCTTACCTGGGGCTGACCATGTTCCGAGGACTTTAAGGGGTTTATGATGCTAACCCCAGGGAAGTTCTAGGAAAACCTGGATGAGTTGGTCGTGCTGCAAAACTGAACTAGTTGCTTTTTATTCATTTTTATCTCAGCTAATCCTCACCAGAGCACTATTAAATAAGCAGATACTTTTATTACCCCATATTACAGCTGAGGCTGTGGGAGGTTTTATAGGTTAAACAACAAAATGGTTATCATGAAGCTACACTGCCTAACATTAGAAAAAAAGGGAACCATGGTAACCCTACCTCATGGACTTCATCTCGTCATTGAGATGATGATGATAAATTCATGTATAGCATCTCATTTTCTTCAAAGTACTTTCTCATTTAATGCTACAGTGAAGCAAGGCCATTAAAACTACATTGAGGTCAGTCACCAATAAAACTTCCTGATCTGGATCCAGAAAAGAAACAAACGATAACAACAATAAAAACTTATGTGGTGGTCAACCCAGGTTGGCTCTCCTTTGGGAACTTCATGGCTTATTACTCTGAACTCTGGTCAACTCTTTTCTCACTTCTGTTTTTAGAGAAGACACAGAGAAAATGGAGGGAGACAGAAATTATTCTTCATCAGCAAGATACTTCCTCCAAAGCTACCTTTTTATTCATTATTACAATGAAATATTTATTTTTCCAAAGTGTGTGCTAAGCTTGAGAGAACAACTTTAACTGAAGAATAAATGAGTGCCTTAAAAATGTAAGATTGTAAATTGCCCAGCAGGTTCAAGGATTCATAGTTGGTTGCATTCTTTGTATTTATCTCTAAGAGTTCCCTGGTCCTTCACCTGGGCTTGCCCATACTGATATGTATTTTTCAGTTTAGCCAAATCCCAAAGTAATAGGCAAGAAGGAAATTCAATAAGCTGGAGGAAACATGCATTTAACAAACATAATGAAACTTTTCCCAGTAGCAGGTCAAGCAGGCGTATATAGTTTAATTGAAAATAAATGCCTTATAAATGAAGCATATAACTACAAACCACAGTCTTAAAGAAAATGCAGAAAACTAACTGATTTTCAATTATACTTGATGATGTATTTATTATATATGAAATATGTGATGATATTTTGGGTTACTCTTTTGGCTCCCCTCTCCCTTTAAAATTAGGCTACACACACAGACACAGTGGAAGATTACTCAGCCATAAAAAAATGAAATACTGCCATTTTAGCAGCATGGATGGACCTAGAGAATATCATACCAAGTGAAGTAAGTTAGAAAAAGACAAATATCATCTCATACGTGTAATCTAAAAAAGTGATACAAATGAACTTATTTACAAGACAGAAACAAACTCACAGACCTAGAAACAAACTTGTGGTTACCAAAGAGAAAGGGGAGAGGGAGGGATAAGTTTGGGCATTAACAGATACACACTAATATATATAAAAGAGACAAAGAATAAGAACTTACTATATAGTACAGGGAACTGTATTTAATATATTGCAATAACCTATAACAGAAAAGAATCTGAAAAACAGTCTGTGTGTGTGTGTGTGTGTGTGTGTGTGTGTGTGAATCACTTTGCTCTAACCTGTTAAGTAAGGTTTATAAGTAACATGACATTATAAATCAACTATGTTGTTGTTCTTCAGTTGCTAAATCCTGTCCAACTCTTTGCAACCCCATGAACTGTAACACACCAGGATTCCCTGAACTTCACTATCTCCCAGAGTTTGCTCAAATGCATATCCGTTGAGTCTGTCATGCTATCTAACCATCTCATCCTCTGTGGCCCCCTTCTCCTTCTGCATTCAATCTTTCCCAGCATCAGGGTCAACTATACTTCACCTAAAAAAAAAAAAAAAGGCTTAAACACCTTATCCTGACACTCCAGCCTTTATTATAATACAGTTCCAGCTTAATTTTTCTTTCTTCCCCAACCTTTTTGTCAAACTGGACTCTCCTCTGCTGTCTTGGCTCTCTGCCTTCTTTCAGGTCACTGCCTCCACCTGGGCTTCCCTGCTCCTTCTCGTCTTGTGGCTCAGAGGGTAAAGCATCTGCCTACAATGTGGGAAACCTGGGTTCAATCCCTGGGTGAGGAAGATACCCTGGAGAAGGAAATGGCAACCCACTCCAGTACTCTTGCCTGGAAAATCCCATGGATGGAGGAGCCTGGTGGGCTATAGTCCGTGGGTTCACAAAGAGTTGGACACGGCTGAGAGACTTCACTTCACTTCACTTCACTTCTCATCTCCACCTGTGAAACTTGTGATAGGCCTCTGTTGTTCTTGACTATGCAGCAACCATTTCTCCTCTTTCTCATTTTAAAGCTTCCTTTTTAATTTGGGGAAACCATTCCTGCACAAAGTCAGTCCATGGGTTTAGGGGGCTGAGCCCATCTTTGACTCCTGACATGGGCATGCGATTGGTCCAAACCCGGCCAAACAGAGCCCTGTTTGTATATTCTGCCTCACTTATCGGGAGACAGGCACTCGCTTTATGCTGGAGCAGCGGAGCTGGTAACAAGAACAGTCTGAAGAGATGGTGGCCATCCTTTCTTCCACAAGAAATAAGCTTGTCTGTAAACAAAGCCAGTACAAGCTAGAACCTCTAAGAAATTGACAGCTTTCTTATTTTTTTTTCAATCAACAAATATTTATTAAATTTTTACTATATTTCAGATACTGTTCTAGGTACTGAGGATATAGCAGTGATAGAAACAGACTAAAACTTCTGCCCTCCTGGAGCTTCTAAAATATTTTATTGGAAAAATTGTTTTCAAATTTACATGGAAGGGGAAAGAATAATTTTTCCATTATTCAACTATAATAATTATCAATATTTTTTTTGTCTCCTGCATTGGCAGGTGGGTTCTTTACTACTAGCGCCACCTGGGAAGCTCTCTCTATGTATATATATATTTTAAAAATTTTTAAAATTTTATCTTTTACTGTGCTGAGTCTTTGTTACTGCATGCAGGCTTTTTCTAGTTGCAGCAAGCTGCGGTGCGTGGGCTTCTCACTGCAGTAACTTCTCTTGTTGCAGAGCACAGGCCCTAGAGTGAAGGCTACAGTAGCTGAGCCAATGCACGGGCTTAGTTGCTCCACAGCACGTGGGATCTTCCAGGACCAGGGATCGAACCTGGATCCCTTGCATTGGCAGGCAGAGTCTTAACCACTGAACCCCTAGGGAATCCCAGTTATCAGTATTTTTGGCAGCTCTCTTACAGAATCATTTAGATACCCTGGATTCACATTTGCCTGAAATTAGATACTCTTACATTTTTTTAAGTTAGCTAAACCAACACAGTGTTCTATGTTTGCTTAAATTAATTTGAGTTGGGCTTCTATCACTAAAAACAAAAACAAAAACAAAACCCAAATCTTGATTAAACAAAACCCTACGTATAACTATGGATTTGTTTCAAAGGTCATCAAATTCCTAAAGTTTTCCTGGCCTCAAAAGCCAGATGGCCTTTTCAATTTAACAATCTCCTAGTGAGATTGTTACACTTACATTTCTTCTCATCTCAGTTCGGTTCAGTCACTCAGTCGTGTCCAACTCTTTGCAGCCCTATGAATTGCAGCACGCCAGGCCTCCCTATCCATCACCAACTCCCGGAGTTCACTCAAACTTGCATCCATCGAGTCAGTGATGCCATCCAGCCATCTCATCCTCTGTCGTCCCCTTTTCCTCCTGCCCCCAATCCCTCCCAGCATCAGAGTCTTCTCCAGTGAGTCAACTCTTCGCATGAGGTGGCCAAAGTACTGGAGTTTCAGCTTTAGCATCATTCCTTCCAAAGAAATCCCAGGGCTGATCTCCTTCAGAATGGACTGGTTGGATCTCCTTGCAATCCGAGGGACTCTCAAGAGTCTTCTCCAACGCCACAGTTCAAAAGCATCAATTCTTCGGCACTCAGCCTTCTTCACAGTCCCAACTCTCACATCTGTACTATAGGTTAAAATTATTTATTAGTCTCACAGGACTATGAGCACCTTAAGGACAGGGGCTGAGACTCATTTGTTCTTGCTCTCCTCACAGTGTTGCACATAGTTGATTGTTCCTACCCTTCTGTGAATAAATGAATCAAATTTATTTAGCACTGAAACAGTTGTTTTTTAAAAGTGTAAAGGGCTTTCCTGGTAGCTCAGTTGGTAAAGAATCCGCCTGCAGTGCAGGAGACCCAGGTTTGATTCCTGGGTTGGGAAGGTCCCCTGGAGAAGGGATAGGCTATCCACTCCAGTATTCTTGGGCTTCCCTTGTAGCTTAGCTAGTAAAGAATCTGCCTGCAATATGGGAGACCTGGGTTCGATCCCTGGGCTGGGAAGATCCTCTGGAGAAGGGAAAAGCTACCCACTCCAGTATTCTGGCCTGGAGAATTCCACGAACTGTATAGTCCATGGGATCGCAGAGTCGGACATGACTGAGCAACTTTCACTTTCAAGATTGCTCAAAAGTAGCATTCACACCAATTTTGCTTGGAGTTCAGTAAAAAGTGAATTCAGGAAGAGGAGACATAAATGTGGAGAGAGAAGGCATAAATAAGTTTATCTCCACATTACTGCTGCTGCTGCTGCTAAGTCGCCTCAGTCGTGCCCGACTCTGTGACCCCAGAGACGGCAGCCCACCAGGCTCCCCCGTCCCTGGGATTCTCCAGGCAAGAACACTGGAGTGGGTTGCCATTTCCTTTTCCAGTGCATGAAAGTGAAAAGTGAAAGTGAAGTTGCTCAGTCGTGTCCGATTCCTAGCGGCCCCATGGACTGCAGCCTACCAGGCTCCTCTGTCCATGGGATTCTCCAGGCAAGAGTACTGGAGTGGGGTGCTGTTGCCTTCTCTGCTACATTACTAGTGTGTTTGTTGTTGTTGTTCAGTCCCTGGGTGATGTCCAACTCTTTGCAACCCCCCGAACTGCAACACACCAGGCTTCCCTGTCCTTTACTATCTCCCAGAGTTTGCTCAAACTCATGTTCATAGAGTCAGTGATGCCATCCAACCATCTCATCTTCTGTTTCCCCCTTCTCCTCCTGCCCTCAATCTTTCCCAGCATCAGGGTTTTTTCCAGTGAGTCAGCTCTTCACATCAGGTGGCCAAAGTATTGGAGCTTCAGTTTCAGCATCAGTCCTTCCAATGAGTATTCAGGGTTGGTTTCCTTTAGGATTGACTAATTTGATCTCCTTGCAGTTCAAGAAACTCTCAAGAGTCTTCTCCAACACCACAGTTTGAAGACATCAGTTCTTTGCTTTCAGCCTTCTTTATGGTCCAACTCTCACATTTATGTTTGACTACTGGAAAAACCATAGTCTGACTATATGGACCTCTGTCAGAAAAGTGATATCTCTGCTTTTTAATATGCTGTCTAGGTTGGTCATGGCTTTTCTTCCAGGAAGCAAGAGTCTTTTTTAATTTCATGAGTGCAGTCACCATCTGCAGTGATTTTTGAGCCCAGCAAAATAACGTCTCTCACTGTTTCCATTATTTCCCCATCATTTGCCATGAAGTGATGGAACCAGATGCCATGATCTCTGTTTTTTGAATGTTGAGTTTTAAGCCAGCTTTTTCATTCTCCTCTTTCACCCTCATCAAGAGGTTCTTTAGCTCCTCTTCACATTCTGCCTTTAGAAGGGTATCATCTGCATATCTGAGGGTTTTGCTATTTCTCCTGGCAATCTTGATTCCAGCTTGTGAGTCATCTAGCCTGGCATTTTACATGATGTACTCTGCATATAAGTTAAATAAGCAGGGTGACAATATACAGCCTTGATGTGCTCCTTTCCCAATTTTGTTTGTTGTTCCACATCTAGTTCTAACTTGATTCTTGTCCTGTTGTTACTGTGATTACTATGATTTATAATGTGTGTAAAATCTTATAATGTGTATAAAATCTTATCATATAATCAGCAAAGTAGAGATTTGAAAATTAAGGGCATATAAAGAACTATAAATTCTTCAGGAAAAGAACAATGAGAAAAAATGGGCTTTACTGTTTTAAATCAGACACTCAGGCTTTAATCAGATACTCACATTTGATCTGGACTTCACTGCTATATGACTCAGGGGTGAATTCCTTATTATTTGTGATCTCTTCTTTCTTAATATCTAAAATGACACAAATAGCTATTGCCAAAGAAAAGCTGTGCAGATGAAGTGAGGAGAAAGAGTGTGTAGTTGGCATACATATCCAGCTGCTGTCCAGAGATCTATAAAAGCACTGGCTTAAACAGAAAGATTATTATTTCTCTCCCATATGAAAAGAAACCAAGGCTTAGGTATTCTGGCCTGGTATGGTGGCTCCATAACATCTCTGATTCAGGTTCCTTCTTCCTTGTGGCTCTACCATTCCCACTGTTTTTTTCACATCTTTAATTGTCCAAGATGGCTTAACATTATGATTTCAGTCTAGCCAACAGAAAGAGGAAAGGGGAAGTGAAATGTATGCCCCTTTCTTTTCAAGGCAAGTTTTCCACACTGACTACTCACATTGCAGTGGACAGAACTTGGTCACATGTCTGTTAGGGGACAAGTTAGGAAATGCAGTGTTCATTCTCAACTTCCATGGCTCAAATAAAGTTATGGGTTTTTAAAAAAATTATTACTAGAGATAAAGGGGACAATAGTGGATTTATTTAAATCACCTAGCTGGTTTCCTGATATACCTGATATTACCTCTATCCATCCCCTGTCTGGCTATTGGTGTATTAAGAATTCTGAGTAGTATCTTCTCCCATTTTGGTGGCTTTGTTAATTGGCGGAATCCTTCCGGAAAGCAGCATAAAAATGCATAAGAGTCATGATAATATAACTCTTAGGAATTTGTTCAAATGAGATAATAAATGACAGAAGATGTGCATCCCAGTGTTCCTGGAAGAACACAGTTCTGTAGCATTTTGATGTTCCACAATAGCAGACCATAAGTTAACCCTTCCATTTCTCAGACCAGCTTTGAAATCCTCAGGTACTGGTCTTAGATACCATGATGTTACCTCAGTTGGTTGGACCAGTGCTGACTGGAGTAAAGACTTTAACATGTGGGGTTCCTGAGAAATGGGTCTCATTCAGATACTAGTGTGCAGAATATACTTTAGGGATCAGTACCCATGGGGAAGTGAGGTTAGCAGGACTGATAAGAGAGAAAAGTGAACTGTGGTACAGTCATGCAAAGGCTTTAGCCAATCTCACAAGCAGCTCTAGAGCTGGAAGGATCCCTCAGAGTTGTCCTGCATCACCCATCACTGGATGTAGGCTGCCTCATGGAAGGTGACATGAATGGGTGAATAAAGTATCTTTAGTCAAGGACAGGTCCTGGGGAAGAAGTCAGTCGAGAGCTGATAACACTGCTGGCATCTGGAGAGAGAATACCTGAGTCCAGAAGAGGAAGACCTGGGTTGAGCAGCTATGCATCCCCTGCAGGGGTCAATCCTGATCCATGCTGAGCTAGTAGGATACTATGGTCCCAAGAGTTTGAAATGTGAGGTGAGACAAAGAAACTGGAATTGAAGTGGCAAGTTTCCTGAAGTATTCAGGCAGAGTCCATGGACTCATGTGATTCCCAGAACACCTGGTTCCTGCTTTTTCTTTAATGCTTGGCTGTTGAATGGGTTTATTGGACTTAATTTGTTTTGGTTACCAACAAAACCTTCAATATTTTACCATTGATTCATGAATTATTATGAATGCGACAGAATATTATGCATCCCTAAGAATGATAGACTTCCCTGGTGGCTCAGACGGCAAAGCGTCTGCCTACAATGCAGGAGACCTGCGTTCTATCCCTGGGTCGGGAAGATCCTCTGGAGAAGGAAATGGCAACCCACTCCAGTACTTTTGCCTGGAAAATCCCATGGATGGAAGAGCCTGGTAGGCTACAGTCTGTGGGGTCACAAAGGGTTGGACACGACTGAGCGACTTACCTTACCTTACCTAAGAATGATAAGAATGCTATTCTGATAATAATGTCAAACACAACAAATATACCCAAGCATTTAAATATACCCAAGTTATCATCTGACTGTGAACTGACAGAACAGAAAATAATATTTCTCTAGGTTCAGTTCAGTTCAGGTCAGTCGCCCAGTCACGTCTGACTCTTTGCAACCCATGAACTGCAGGACGCCAGGCCTCCCTGTCCCATCACCAACTCCCGGAGTTTACCCAAACTCATGTCCATTGTCAGTGATGCCATGCAACCATCTTATCCTCTTAATAGAGTTTTGCCAAGAGAACACACTGGTAAGCAAACATCTGGTAAGCAAACATCTTCTTCCAACAACACAAGAGAAGACTCTACACATGGACATCACCAGATGGCCAACACTGAAATCAGATTGATTATATTCTTTGCAGCCAAAGATGGAGAAGCTCTGTATAGTCAGCAAAAAGAAGACTGGGAGCTGACTATGGCTCAGATCATGAACTCCTTATTGCCAAACTTAGACTTAAATTGAAGAAAGTGGGGAAAACCACTAGACCATTCAGGTATTAACTAAATCAAATCCCTTATGATTTATGATACAGTGGAAGTAAGAAATAGATTTAAGGGACTAGATCTGATAGAGTGCCATTTCTCTAGGTAAACATTACTAAATAAAAGTAATACATTGAAGATGCATCACATTATCAAAAAAGTGAAAACACAATCCATAGAATGGGAAAAAATATTTACAAAAAAGCATATACCTGATAAGGGTCTAGTATGTAGGCTATATTAAGAACTTTTAACTCCTATAACTCAACAACCAAAAAACAACCCAATTAAAAAATGAGAAAAGGACAGACGCTTACTCCTTGGAAGAAAAGTTATGACCAACCTAGATAGCATATTCAAAAGCAGAGACATTACTTTACTGACTAAGGTCCGTCTAGTCAAGGCTATAGTTTTCCCAGTGGTCATGTATGGATGTGAGAGTTGGACGTGAAGAAGGCTGAGCACCGAAGAATTGATGCTTTTGAACTGTGGTGTTGGAGAAGACTCTTGAGAATCCCTTGGACTGCAAGGAGATCCAACCAGTCCATTCTGAAGGAGATCAGCCCTGGGATTTCTTTGGAGGGAATGATGCTAAAGCTGAAACTCCAGTACTTTGGCCACCTCATGCGAAGAGTTGACTCATTGGAGAAGACTATGATGCTGGGAGGGATTGGGGGCAGGAGGAGAAGGGGACGACAGAGGATGAGATGGCTGGATGGCATCACTGACTCGATGGATGTGAGTCTGAGTGAACTCCGGGAGTTGGTGATGGACAGGGAGGCCTTGCGTGCTGCGATTCATGGGGTCGCAAAGAGTTGGACATGACTGAGCGACTGAACTGAACTGAACTGAGACCTTTCTCCAAAGTAGATATACAAATGGCCGACAAACCCAGAAAGAGATGTCAACATCATTAATCATGAGATGCATGTTAAAACCACAATAGGGTACCACTTCATTTATTAGGATTGTTATTATTTTGATGAAAAAAAGTAAAAAATATAAAGAAATACAGCAAGAGTCACCAAGGATATGAAAAATTGGGACTCTTGGACGTTTTTGTTGGGATTTAGAATGGTTCTTCTGCTATAGGAAAGTTTAATGATTCCGTAACAAGCTATATTTAGAATTACCATCGTGGTTCTTGTTCAGTCACTTAGTCATGTCCGACTCTTTGTGACCCCATGGACTGCAGCACAGATTCCCTCCTCACTGTCTCCTGGAGTTTGCTCAAACTCATGCTCATTGAGTTGACGATGCCCATCCAGCCACCTCATCCTCTGTCACTCCCTTCTCCCCTTGTCCTCAATCTTTCCCAGCATTGGGTCTTTTCCAGTGAGCTGTCTCTGCATCAGGTGACTAAAGTATTGGAGCTTCAGCTTCAGCATCAGTTCTTGCAATGAATATTTGGGGATGAGTTCCTTTAGGATTGACTTGTTTCATCTGCTTGCTGTCCAAAGGACTCTCAAGAGCCTTGTCCAGCTCCACAGATAGAAAGCATCAATTCTTTGACACTCAGCTTTCTTTATGGTACAACTCTCAGGAAAAAATTACCTTATGATCCAGCAATTACAAGTCTAGGTATAAAACAATTAAAACCAGGGATTCAAATAGATATTCACAAACATTCATAGTAGCTCTATTTATAACAGCCAAAATGTGGAAATAGTGCAAATATCCATCACAGAGAGATGGACAAACAAATTGTGGTATATCCAGACAATGAACTTATTAATCAGCCGTAAAAAGGAATGGAATACTGCTATATGCTCTAATACATATGATCCTTGAAATAGCTGTGGGGAAAAAAGCTAATCACAAAGGCCACATATTGTATGATTTCTGTGAAATTTCTATGAAATGTCCAGGATAGGTAAATCTGTTGAGAAAGAATACAGATTAGTGGTTGCCAAGGGCAGTGGGAAAAGAAAAATGGGGAGCACCTTACTTAATTTGTATGGAACTTCCTTTGGGGGTGATGAAAATGTTTTTGAACTAAATAAAGGTGGCGATTGTGTGACATTATGAATGCACTTAATGCCACTAACTTGTTCACTTTGAAATAGTTAAAATTATGTGACTTTCACTTCAATTTATTAAAAAATAGGTAGTAAAGAATAAATGATACTGTTTGATTATAAGTGATTTTAAAGAGCATTATATCATGTCATCCATATTTTATTTTTCAGATTCTTTTTGTTTTAGGATAAACACTTACTTCCTAAAGGAACTAAAAATAGTTTGGTATGAATGAAATAATTCTCACAGTACAAGTGATCCACATGGCCCACATGGAGATAGTGACCTAGGATAAAACAATCCTTCCAGTATAACTTGGGATATAAAGTGACTGGCAACTGGCTCTTGATCTATACAGCAGTCTTAGTTCTGTCACTTCATTAACCTCAGTGTAATACAGCCCTTCACTCTGTGCATTTGAATCTTTTCGGGCTGCACTTTGCATTGCCAGGATTTATTCATAGCACATTTTAAAAATATTCCCATTCTTTTATTGTAAAATTTCTAGTTTAAAACATAAGCATACTCTAGTTATTTTTGAAAATCCACCTAGGAATAGGAATAGAAAATTAGAATTCCCATAATTCTGTCATATAAAGTGAAAGTGTTAAACGTTGATTTTATACACATGTGTATACTTCCACATGTATATACAGTGGTATCGGTGCATTTTTTATCCGAAATAATATTATGCTGTATATATATATTTATAATATATTATAATATTTAATATATAGTATATTATTTATATTTTTTACTCCCTAATGTTATGACATTAAAAGATGCTTAATTTCAGCCATGAAGTTAAAAGATGCTTGCTCCTTGGAAGAAAAGTTATGAACAACCTAGACAGCATGTTAAAAAGCAGAGACATTCCTTTGTCAACAAAGGTCCATCTAGTCAAGGCTATGGTTTTTCCAGTAGTCATGTATGGATGTGAGAGCTGGACTATAAAGAAAGCTGAGTGCCTAAGAATTGATGCTTTTGAACTGTGGTATTGGAGAAGACTCTTGAGAGTCCCTTTGCCTGCAAGGAGATCCAACCAGTCCATCCTAAAGGAGATCAGTCCTGGGTGTTCATTGGAAGGACTAATGTTGAAGCTGAAACTCCAATACTTTGGCCACCTGATGCAAAGAGCTGACTCACTGGAAAAGACCCTGATGCTGGGAAAGATTGAGGGCAGAAGGAGAAGGGGACGACAGAGGATGAGATAGTTGGATGGCATCACTGACTCAATGGACATGAGTTTGGGTAAACTCCAAGAGTTGGTGATGGACAGGGAGGCCTGGTGTCCTGCAGTTCATGGGGTCACAAAGAGTCGGACACGACTGAGCAAGTGAAGTGAGTGAAATGTTATGAACAAGTTTATATCCTTTTAAAATGGCATTGTTAGTATACAGCTATACCATACTTTACGAGACTGACCATCTAGTCATAGACTTATTTTCCCCACTCCAGTCCTTTACTGTGCTCCATCGCCACCATTACTGCATTCGTTCTTCTTTCTGGGGTGGAGGGCAGCTTCCACTTTTCGTCAAAATGTTTACAGTTTTACTATAAAAAATAAGATGAAATTCCTGTGTATAAGTCCTTTTGTGTATCATTGATTATTTTCTTCAAATAACTTCATTTTGAGATATAATTGACTTACAACATTATATTAGCTTCAGATATATACCATGATGATCAGTACTTCCAGTGCTGAAATTTCCTTTAAGATGTACTTTCTTAGCAACTTTCAAATAAACAATACAGTATTATTAACTATGGGGCTTCCCCAGTGACTCAGCAGTGAAGAATATTCCTGCAGTGCAGGAAATGTGGGATCGATCCTTGGGTCAGGAAGATCTCCTGGAGGAGGGCATGGCAATCCACTCCAATATTCTTGCCTCTAGAGGAGCCTGGTGAGCTAAGTCCATAGGGTCTCAAAGTGTCAGACATGACTGAAGCAAGTGAGCATGCATGCACATACTTAATTAACTATAGTACCATGCTGTACATAACATCCCTTAGACTTATTTATTTTATAACTGAAAGTTTGTACCTTTTGACTGCATTTACTCATTTACCCAAGTTTGATCCCTGGGTTGGGAAGATCCCCTGGAGAAGGGGAAGGCTACCTACTTCAGTAATCTGGCCTGGAGAATTCCATGGACTGTGTATTTCATGGGATCACAAAGAGTCGAACGTGACTGAGTGACTTTCACTTCACTCATGTACCCAAGCCCCATCTTCCTCATCTGGCAACCACCAATCTGTTTTCTGCATCTGTGAGTTTGGGTTATTTTGTTGTTGTTTTTAGATTCCATAAAGAAGAGAAATAGTATGGTATTCATTTTTTTCTAGCTAACTTATTCCACTTAGCATAATATCCTCAAGGTCCATCTATGTCAGCATAAATGGCATGATTGTCTTCTTTTCTATGGCTAAATTATATATATATATATATGTACTACATATACATTATATATAACAACTTCTTTGCCCATTCATCCATCTGTGGGCACCTCTAGGTCTTGGTTACTATAGATAATGTTTCTTTGAACATGGAAATTGTATCTTTTTGAGTTAGTGTTTTCGCTTACTTTGAAAGTGGAATTGCTACATTGAGTGCTCATTTTACTTTTAATTTTTTGAGGAGTCTCCATCCTATTTTCTATAGTGGCTGAACCAACTTATGTTGTCACCAGTAGTGTTGTGCAACATTTCCCTTTTCTCCATATCCTTCCTGATACCTATTATTTCTTGCTATTTTAATAATAATCATCATAATGTATTATAACACATTATTATAATAAGGTGTTATAATGTATATAATAATTATTATATAATGAATATAATAATCATTGTAACAGGCATGTGGTGGTACCTCAGTGTGGTTTTGATTTGCATTTCCTTGTTATTTGCATTTATTATTTGCAAATGTTATTTGCATTTCCTTGTTACTGACATCAGGCACCTTTTCATGTAACTGTTGGCCATCTGTATGTCTTCTTTGGAAAAATACCTATTCAGATATAAAGATATAAAAATACCTTCTCTGCCCATTTTTTAGTTGGATTGTGTTTCTTTGCTCCCTTTGCTATTGAGTTCTATGAGTTCTTTATGTATTCTGGCTATTAACCCCTTATCAGATACATTATTTGTAAATATTTGCTTCCATTCTATAGGTTGCCTTTCATTTTGTTAAAAGTTTTTTTTTTTCTGTTGTGAAGAAAATTTTCAATTTGATGCAGTTGCACTTGTTTATTTCTGTTTTTGTTGCCTTTGCTTTTGATTTCAGGTCTAAAAAATCATTGGCAAGACCAATGTCAAGGAGCTTACTGTTTTCTTCTAGGAGTTTTATGGAATCAGGTCTTATAGTCAAGTCATACCTACTTGACTATAAACCTAAACCTAAACTAGACCTAAAAGTCTAGTTTTAGGTAGGTATGTGTGTGTGTGGTATATGATAGGGGTTCCAATTTCATTCTTTTGCACATGCCTTTCTTTTTTTCCTACCACCAATTATTGAGGAGACCATCCTCTCCCCGTTGCATATTCTTTGCTCCTTTTTCATCAACCAATTGATCATCTGTACATGGGTCATTTTCTGAATCCTCTGTTCCATTCCATTGATCTAAGTGTCTATTTTTATGCCAGTACACACTGTTTGAGTATTTGTATTATATTCGGTAGTTTAAAATCAGGAAGTGAGATGCCTCCAGCTTTGTTTGTCTTTCACTTCTTTCCACTTTTTATTTTCTTTGTCTATCTTTCACTTCTTTCACCTTTACTGCTTTGGCTATTTGGGCTTTCTTATGGTTTCATACAAATTTTAGGAACATTGGTTCTATTACTTTGAAAAAAATCACTTAGATTTTGATAGAGGTTGCACTGAATCAGTAGATTGCTTTGGGTAGTATGGTTATTTTAATAATATTAATTCTTTCAATCTATAAACATGGGCTATCTTCCCATTTATTTCTGTCTTCTTCAATATCTTTCACCAGCACCTTAATAGTTATAGTTACTTTCTTTAAAATAAATTGCTAGGAATAGAAATATGTAATTAAAAGGAAAATTTGAAAGTTTTTTTAAAATGTCTTTTGGCAAACTGCCTTCCTGTTAGGTTATTCCATTTTCCCCTTCCAGCAGTGCATGAGACTGTGCCTTTGTTCTAAATCCTTTGAAAAATCAGGGCTTTCTTTAAAAACCATTGCCAAAAATATTATTTATTCTTTAAAAATTTATTTTTGTTTTTTGGGGTTTTTTTGCTTTTTGCTTTTTAAAATTTATTTATTTTTTAATTAAAGGATAATTGCTTTACAGAATTTTGTTGTTTTCTGTCGATGAGACAATATATAATATAGTTTAAACGTCACTGGAACCAAAAGATATCTGGGGGAGTCTCTCCCTTGCCCATGTACACCAACCCCCTCTGGGTGCCAGCAGTATTAACAGTTTCTTGTGTATTCTTCAAGAAATCACTTATGTGTTCATACACCGTAGCAGCCTAGACATAATGACTGTACCTTGCACTTGCCTATATATCAGGAATGTAGCCTCTTCATTCTTTTCTAAGGTTGCATACTTTTCTATTGTCAAATGCTATATATTTTAAAGGGCTTCCCAGGTGGCTCAGTGGTAAAGAATCTACCTGCCAATGTAGGAGATGTGGGTTTGATCCCTGGGTCAGGAAGATTCCCCTAGAGGAGGAAATGATAACCCACTCTAGTATTCTTGCCTGGAAAGTCCTAGAGAGAGGAGCCTGGTGGGCTACAGTCCATGAAGCCTCAAAGAGTCAGGCACAACTGAGCACGCACACATGTATTTTACAAGTTCACTTTTGATGGACAGTTGAGTTGCCTTTAACTTTTTGCTGTAACAGACAATGTATCTGCGAGTTACCTTGTAATTCCTTTACTTTGTACATGTACAAGGGAATAGTTGACAAAAGAGGAGAAGGAAAAGGCAAAGGAGAAAGGCAAATGAATGCAGAGTTTCAGAGAGTAGCAAGGAGAGATAAGAAAGCCTTCTTAAGTGAAAAATGCAGAGAAGTAGAGGAAAACAATAGAATGGGAAAGACTAGAGATCTTTTCAAAAAAATTAGAGACACCTAGAGAACATTTCATCAAACATGGGCACGGTAAAGGACAGAAATAGTAAGGACCTAACTGAAGCCTTGGAGTACAGAATGAAGCAGGGCAAAGGCTAATAGAGTTCTGCCAAGAGAACGCACTGGTCATAGCAAACACCACCTTCCAACAATACAAGAGAAGACTCTACACAGGAACATCAGTAGATGGTCGACACCGAAATCAGATTGATTATATGCTTTGCAGCCAAAGATGGAGAAGCTCTATACAGTCAGCAAAAACAAGACCAGGAGCTGACTGTGGCTCAGATCATGAACTCCTTATTGCCAAATACAGACTGAAATTGAAGAAAGTGGAGAAAACCACTAGACCATTCAAATATGACCTAAGTCCAATCCCTTATGGCTATACAGTGGAAGTGAGAAATAGATTTAAGGGACTAGATCTGATAGATAGAGTGCCTGATGAACTATGGATAGAGATTCATGACATTGTACAGGAGACAGGAATCAAGACTATCCCCAAGAGAAAGAAATGCAAAAAAGCAAAATGGCTGTCTGAGGAGGCCTTACAGATAGCTGTGAAAAGAAGGGAAGCGGAAAAGCAAAGGAGAAAAGGAAACATATACCCATTTGAATGCAGAGTTCCAAAGAATAGCAAGGAGAGATGAGAAAGCCTTCCTCAGTGATCAGTGCAAAGAAATAGAGGAAAACAATAGAATGGGAAAGACTAGAGATCTCTTCAAGAAAATTAGAGATACCAAGGGAACATTTCATGCAAAGATGGGCTCAATAAAGGATAGAAATGGTATGGACCTAACAGAAACAGAAGATACTAAGAAGAGGTGGCAAGAATACAGAGAAGAACTGTACAAAAAAGATCTTCACGACCCAGATAATCATGATGGTGTGATCACTCACCTAGAGCCAGACATCCTGGAATGTGAAGTCAAGTGGGCCTTAGGAAGCATCACTACAAACAAAGCTAGTAGAGGTGATGGAATTCCAGTTGAGCTATTTCAGATCCTAAAAGGTGATTTTATTTGCCAGGCTATAGTACACTTGCGCTCATTTCACATGCTAGCAGGCAATGCTCAAAATTCTTCGAGAGAGGCTGTTGAACAGTACATGAACCACGAACTTCCAGATGAACAAGCTGGGTTTAGATAAGGCAGAGGAATAAATTTCCAACATCTGTTGGATCATAGAAAAAGCAAGGGAATTCCAAAACAACATCTACTTCTGCTCCATTGACTACAGTAAGTCTTTGACTGTGCAGATTACAACAAACTGTGGAAAATTCTTAAAGAGATGGGAATACCAGACCACTTTAACTGCTTCCTGAGAAACCTGTATGCAGGTCAAGAAGCAAGAGTTAGAACCAGACAGGAAACAACAATGAATTGGTTCCAAATTGGGAAAGGAGTATGTCAAGGCTCTATATTGTCACCCTGTCTATTTAATTTATATGCAGAGTACATCATGTGAAATGCCAGGCTGAATGAATCACAAGCTGGAATCAGGATTCCTGGAGAAGTATCAACAACCTCAGATATGCAGATGACACCATTCTAATGGCAGAAAGCAAAGAGGACCTAAAGAGCCTCTTCATTAGGATGAAAGAGGAGAGTGAAAAAGCTGGCTTAAAATTTAACATTAAAAAAGGAAGATTATGGCATCTGATCCCATCACCTTATGGCGGATAGATGGGGAAAAAGTAACAGATCTTATTTTCTTGGGCTCCAAAATCACTGTGGACAGCCACAAAATTAAAAGACGATTGCTCCTTGGAAGAAAAGCTATGATAAATCTAGACAGTGTATTAAAAGACAGAGACATCACTTTGCCAACAAAGATCTGTGTAGTCAAAGCTATGGTTTTTCCAGTAGTTATATACGGATGTGAGAGTTGGACCACAAAAATGGCTGCGCACCAAAGAATTGATGCTTTCAAACTGTGGAGCTGCAGAATTCTTGAGAGACCACTGGACAGCAAGGAGATCAAATCAGTCAATCCTAAAGGAAGTCAACTCTGAGTATTCATTGGTACTGAAGCTCCAATACTTTGGCCACCTGATGTGAAGAGCCGACTCACTGGAAAAGAGCAATCATCTTTTAATTTTGAGGCTGTCCACAGTGATTTTGGAACCCAAGAAAATAAAATCTGATGCTGGGAAAGATTGAGGGCATGAGGAGAAGAGGGTAACAGAGGATGAGATGGTTGGATGCCATCATGGACTCAGTGGTCATGAGTCTGAGCAAACTCCAGGAGATAGTGAAGGACAGGGAAGTCTGGCATGATGCATTCACTGGGTTGCAGAGAGTCGGACATGACTTAGCAAATGAACAACAACAAAAAGGAAATGTGTTTAAGTTAAACTTTTGAATTACTAGGTCCAAGGACTTTTTAAATGTCTTTGTTATTATTATCTTTAAAAGAAAAAAGAATAAGGGAGAGAAAGCAAAGAAAAAAATTAGAAAATTTAGTGAGTCTGGTGGTTATTAAATGGTGGAAACTGTCATATATTTACCCCAGTTGCTCATCTCTGAAGTTTCTGGTTTTCTTCCTCGACTGTTCAAGAGGTCAAAAATTTCAAAAGACTAAGGGCAGGAAGAAGAATAGGTGCTAAAAACCTAATAGCAGAACTGCCTGCAGTCCTGCAGCAGCTGTGTTACCATCAGCTGAATTCTGATAAGGAAAAGCAAATACCTTAGAAAACGGCAAGCTAAGCCTTTAAGCTTTGGAGGTGGTGTTACATATTTCCTCTTCAGAAATACAAAGTGAAAACTGTTTAGGGATAGAAAATAATTTTCCAGGGATGACATGATCTACGACATAAAGGATTAAAACTTCATAACCCCAGTTAACATACCTTTATTGAATGTTGACTTCTTTAATGGAAAAAGTCACTTTCTTTTAGTTTGCATGCGTGCCAAGTTGCTTCAGTTGTGTAAACTTAAAAAAAAATAATAACATGCATACAGCAAAGTGCACAATATTTAGCAAACCATTATATAAGTTTATTTTTACCAAATGAACACATCCCTGTAACCACCACCAAGGTCAAGCAGTAGAACACAACCAGCTTCTTAAAAGCTCCCGCTGTGTGTCCTTCCAATGCACTACCCACCAGCAAAGTAACTGTTTTCTATCACACCAATTAATTGTGTCTGTATTTAACAATGTATACATGGAAAATGTAGGATGTACTTTTCTGTGTCTGATTTCTTTCACTCAAGATTATATATAATTCATCCCTGATTTTGTTTTTATCTTTCTGTTATGTGGCTTCATTCATTCCACAAATATTTACTAAGCATCTACTGTACGCCAAGCACTGTATGCTAGACACTGCAGACACAATGGCAGTGATGCAGATACAGTCCCTGCTTTCTTTGAACGTATATAAAGAGATTGTCTTCTGACTCTGAAAATGAGTATCCAAGGATTTAAAAGTCATTGCTTCCCAGAGACACAATGACGTTTGTCAACACAGGTAGCTCTAAGGTACCCATTTGTCTAGAAAGTAACAGATATGGTCTGGCTAATGTGTACTTCTGTAGATTTCCAAATCTTTATCTCTAGAATCTCCCAGCATTGTTTACCTGCTATTTAAGAGTCAGAGGCCTGCAAAAATAAAAATCTCAGTTGCCTTTTTAGAGTTGCCTTCCAGGACAGTCCCTTGACTGAATAACTAGAATGTCTGCCAGGCAGGGCTCTGGGGAAGGAAGTTGTCTGTATCTTTGAAATGTTATTTCAAACATGCTTCTTTGGCAGAAAAATTCAGAGAAAAGTAACAGGCAGGCAATGGCTTTTTCCCTTTGAAGTTATAGTTTCTGCCCTTTTCTCAGTTTAGGAAAGAGGTTGGGAGATAATACTTCATGTGGTCAGTGAAGATTTCCAATTAGCCCAAAATCAGGAGAGGGATACCAGGAGTGATATATCAAGATCCCACATAAAGTAAAATTGTAAACTGCATGTATACATTAACTTTAGATGTGCTACTAATTACCGACTTCTGTAAATGACTTTTAAAAATTTAAATTATTACAACATTGGGGAAATTAAATATGTGCATTTATCAAAAGTCTTAACAATTTTAAGAGCATGAGGAATCTAAAGTCCCTCTACCCATCACCCTCAAATTTTTCCCCTCTCCCTTTCTCCAGGTATGAATTGAGTGCATGCTTGCAGCCCTCTTTTTATATATATTTTTCCAAATACATTTATGCATGTTGTTTTTCGCCTAAATAATACACACATCATGCCTCAGCTTGCTTTCTGCCCTTCAACAGTGTTTTTTGTGATCTTGCCAATTGCTGTCTACCTGGTTCACTCCTTTGAATTGCTGTGCAGGGTTCTGTCATGTAAGTGCACCACTTTCTATAATGTAGCCATCCTTCTACTGAAGACATGCTGTCTCCAGTTTTTCAGTACGACAAACAGTGCTGCCATGAATAGCCTTGACGTGCATTCTTAGACTTGGAAGCAAGTATTTCTCCAAGACACACATCAAGAAATGGATAGATGATGCCACTGCTTCTTTAAAAGAGCCTCTTGGTTCCTCCCTCTGAGGAAGCTCTTTGAAGGCTGCATAGGTCTTATTTGTATCTGTTTTGCCAGAACCCAGCACGGAGGCTGCCAGCTAGTGACTGCTTGCCACGTGTGGGGTCTCCTGTTTCCCTTTCATCTCTTCCCTTCTCAGTCTCTTGGTTGATTCCTCTTTGCCTCCAGGTCATTTCAAAGCAAGCAACCTAAGGTCTTCCTTCTTGGCCCTCTCTTGTTTCTCCAGTCTGTCTTTCCCCTTTGTCAGAAGCTCTCTTCCCAGGCTTACATTAGAATCAACTGGGGAGCTTTTTAAATTTACCAGTGCCCAGACCCACTTTCCAGAGGTTCTGACTTGACTGGTCTGCAATGCAGTGGATCCCAGATAATGTTTTATTTTTTCCTTAGTTTTCTGTCTGATACTAATAGGAGGCTACAATGGAGACTCATTGCCTTGGGGCATTGGTTCTCTAAATGCAGTTCCCAGCCAGAACTCCATGGGATTTATTAGAAGTATGAATTCTTGGGCTTGACCCTTTATAACTACTAAACCAGAAATTGGAGGATGGGATCCTGAAGAATAGTTTTGGTAAACCCTTCAGATGATTGGGAAGCATACTAAAGCAAATTTGAGAACCGCTGCCCTCCTATCTTCCCCTGACTCTGTAATCATGGAGAAGACATCCTTATTCTTACCTTGACTCCTCTCCTGAATGCCAGCTGCCCCACTGACATATCTCTAGGGTGCATCCCTACATCTCCAGTGCTCCCCATGCCACTCCCACCCTGCCAAGTGGTGTTCCATTGCATGTATATGTGGATAAACACACCACATCTTCTTTATCCATTCATCTGCTGATGGACACTTAGCTTGTTCCCGTGTCTTAGTAATTGTAAATAAGGTAGCTATAAATATTGGAGTGCATGTATCTTTTTGAATTAGTGGGAGTTTTTTAGGATATATACCCAGGAGTGGAATTGGTAGGTCATTCTTAATTTTTGAGAAACCTCCAACTGTTTTCCCCAGTGGCTGCATCAGTTTACATTCCTACCAATAGTGTACAAGGATTCCCTTTTCTCTACATCCTCACCACCAACTTTAAAATAGTTTTATTATTTAAAAATTTTCTTAAACTACGTAGCTGCCGATTCATTCTACATTGCATAGTGACTAGTCCAAGTTTTCCCAATCAACTTCAGACACTATCAGAAGCTAAATTCTCTCAAATCTGTTTCTGAATTTTCTAGTCTCTTCCATTGGGTTTTCTGTTCATTCATAATCCAGTATCACTGTATTTATTTACTGAGGCATCCCATTATATTTTGATATTTGGTATATTTTTTGGTTAATAATTTTGTGAAGGTTTTATTTGTTTATTTAGGTTCAGAAGCAAAGGAAAGTTTTATTCTTTGATCAGAGAATGGCAATATTTGGTATTACTAGAGTCTACACATAACTCATTTTCAAAATTTTCCAAGCTGTTTTTTATTTATGTTCTCAAGTAAAGGTTGGTTCAATTTTGTCTCAAACAAAAGAAAAATAACAGAAACAAACTGTTGGCATTTATATTGTGTTTCCAATAATTTTATAAACTGTCTTAGGGAGAATGGGCACTTTAGTGACACTCAGTGAGCCTAAGAATGTGGTGATTTTCCATCTACTCACATCTCCTCTGAAGTCTTCGTTAGTGTTTTAAAGTAGTATTCATATAGGCATTGCATGTTCCTTGTTGTTTTTATCCGCAGTGATTTTGTTGCTATTGTATGTGTTTTTATTCTTTTATATTTTCTCTCTGGTTGTAATATGTATATATCAAAGGCAGCAATTTCTGCATAATCACTTTGGGACTCATTCTTGACGTCCTCCCTTCTCATCCCTGTGATAACATCCTTCACCACGTCCTGTTTAAAATACATTTTCTCAGTATCTAAATCCTGCCACCTCCACTCCCACACCCTAGTTAAAGCCACCTTCATCCTCATTTGAACAACACAATAGCCTCCTCGATCCCATCATCCACACAGCAGCCAGAGGGATTTTTTTTCATAATGAAAGGAGTGTCTTGCCATCTCCTTGCCTAACGATTTTCTGTCTTGCCCTTACATTTAGAGTAAAATGCAAACTCCACACCTGAAAGGTCCCGTATCATCTGGCTCCTGTCTCACTCGCTCGCAGCCCCACTCTCCATCCCCTCCCTCATTCACAGAACTCCAACCACAAGGGCCTCTTTGGCTTCTGACACCCTTCCACTCCTTTCACTGTCTCAGACATTCTCCTGCTGTTCTCTCTGCCCAGAATATTTTTCTGCTTGTTCTTTAAAGGGCTGGCTCCTTCTTACTATCTGTTTATGTTGTTGTTCAGCTGCTAAGTTGTGCCTGACTCTTTGTGACCCCATAGACTGCAGGCTCCCCCGTCCCTGGCATTCTCTAGGCAAGAACACTGGAGTGGGTTGCCGTTGCCTTCATAGACTGCAGCAAACCAGGCTTCCCTGTCCTTTGTTTCCTGAAGTTTGCTAAAACTCATGTTCATTGAGCAGGTGATGCCATCGATCCATTTCATCCTCTGTCACCCCCTTCTCCTCCTGCTGTCAATCTTTCCCAGCATCAGGGTCTTTTCCAATGAGTCGGCTCTTCACATCAGGTGGCCAAAGGCTTCCATTTATCTAGCACATCTCAAAGAGCCTTTCTCTGTCCACCTAATCTCAACTATATGCCTTTTAATATCCTCTACAAAGAACTGTGTGTAATTAATATAGTTGTTCACTTATTTACTTATTTTGTGTTTCTCTCCCCCATTTGACTGTGAGCTCCTCTGCAAACTGCGTGGTACATAGTAGGTGTTCAATAAACACTTTTTAAATAAATGTCTTCCTTGTTTATATAGTCAGGGGCTGAGTAAGCATCTACTTTTTCCTGAGACTCAATAATTATTCTCCAATCATGTTCTAATTCCACAGTTACTATGTATCAAACACTTCCATTTCTATATAAATCACAAGCTCCTGTCAAATTTCATTCAAAAACCTGACTTAGCTATCAGAAATCTTTGTAGTGTTTGATCACATCAGTATATATGAGGTTCTTTTCAAATAGTGAAATACATATTGAATGTTACAGAAAAAGCTACCATTTGCATAATTTATGAAAAAACTTTTCCCTGAGGGTAGTGATAACACTATATCTTCTTTATATATTGTGTCTTTATTTTTAAAAAATATTGTTCTCATTAAGAAAGTACTATATTCTTATTACTAAAAACGGCAGATAATACAGGGGTGGGTATCACTGAAATGTAATAAGTATGGAAGATCTCCATAATTCCCGGTTTCAGAGATCACAGTCATATGGTTATAACATGATATAAATCCCTCTTTCTAGATTTTTTTTTCCTATGCAGATCCTTTTCAGGTTGAGATTTTGCTCTTTTATTTTGTTTTTAGGAGCCAATTACACAAACAACACTGTGACTCATTTACTTAATAATACAACTTGGACATGTTTATATGTTAAAACATACTGCTCTTTCTGACTCTGAAATAATTGCCCAATATTTCATTGGATTTACTGTTTCTTGATGGTTCTTTTCCCTTTCCACCTGATCAGTGAAGTGGGGAGGACAGGATCTTGAATTATGTCTGTTTTCAATTATTAGGACCTTTATCCTCCTGGACACGAGGACCAAAGTCACCATTCAGGGAGTCATTCTCTACCTCTGCTCTGTCAGAAAAGATGCTTAGAGCAAAAATAAGTTCCATGAGGTCCAGATTTGTAGTCAACATTAATGAACTGAATAATCAGCACAAAATAAGTGCTGATTTTAAAAATGTATGTGAGTGAATTTGTGTTGCTGACTGTAATTAGAATCCAGGCACCACCGCCACTGTGGTAAGTGCCCAGAAAAAAATGATATGTCCAAAGCCTTGCTGTTTGTAACTGCACCTCTAGCACAGAGCCCAACAGTAGCTAAACTTTATTCCAGTTATGCTTGCCATGAATTTCCCTGATATGTACCGTCAGACCTGTTTTTAAGTGGGGGAAGAAAACAAACGTTTTTCCTTGTGCCAGCTTCTGATAGAGACTTGACAAGGTGCTAATTGCCAGGCTTACATTTCAGGAAGCAACCTATTTTCTGTTATTGGTGCCAATTAACACAAAGACAGTGCATGGTGAATATACCATTTCCAACTGGCACTGATTTGATGTCATATAATCTCATTACCATGTCAAGCTGTTGCATGCAATGCATCTGTGTTTTTCCACATTAAGTAAAAAATGAAATTATTTATCCCTGCTTCTAGCCCCTCTCCATTGTCCTTGGTAGTCACAGTAGCTGAGATATTTTGAAAAGTTCTTTGAAGACCTTCTTTGTAGCAGGCTTCCATATAAGCTCACAGGGAATTCAAATCCTGAACCACTTTATAACTAGAAGGCAGGCCTTCTGGCCATATGCTATTTTAATAGCATAGTACAGCCTGAATAACACAAAGATACTGAGCTGAACTGAGGGCCGTGAGAGTTTATAAGGATGATTGTTGCTATGAGACCACTGAAGAAGAGCAGTGTTCACAAGGCCCAGTCTTACAGGTAGGTCACTGGGTGGTCTGGGTGTTGGAAAAGAATCCTCTTCATCAACCCCAGTTGGACCCATATCCAGAAGCCTCACCATTTGTGACTGACTCCCTAAACCAGACCCTCTATAGGCGTGGCTGGACTGATATCTGAATTTTTTCTAACATCTAGATTTCTACTCTTTGAGATTGTGTTCTTCACCATCAAAATTTATGCTATTTTAAGCTTTGCTGTTGTTGTTTAGTCACTGAGTTGTGTCTGACTCTTCTGCGACCCCATGGGACTATGGCCCGCCAGGCTCCTCTGTCCATGGAATTTTCCAGGCAAGAATACTAGAGTGGGTTGCCATTGCCTCCTCCAGGGAATCTTCCTGACCTGGTGATCAAACCCCTGACTCCTATATTGGCAGACAGATTCTTTACCACTGAGATACCAGGGAAGACTGTGATTTAAGAATACAGACATTGAAATCAGAAAGTCTACCTCTGAAGGCCCATTTAGCTACTCACTAGCTGTGTAACCTTGAGCTGGTTACTTATCCTCTCTGTGTGTTTATTTCTTCCTCTCCAAAGTGGAGCTCATGGCACTCCTATTTAATTGGGTTGTCAGAAGAATTGACTACAACCTTATCCATTGTTAGTTGAAGTAGTAAGCTATCACAAAGGTTAACCATTATGATGATTAATACCTTTATAATAGACAGCCTATTAAACATCTTCTGGCAGAGGAAATTACATTTTTGCATATGTAAATATTTTCTACCATATAAAAACATTTTTAAACTGTTCATTCAGTGGGGAAATCGGGTTCTGGCTAATGTTTTGGTTATGTAAAATATTCTGCCAGATAAAGAAAATCCAGTGTTTGGAAAAAATGCTAAATTGGACTTATTTAAGCAGGTAAAGGAGAAGCAGGTAAAGGAGAAATGAAAAGATACATCCTTCTGAATGCAGAGTTCCAAAGAATAGCAAGGAGAGATAAGAAAGCCTTCCTAAGTGATCAGTGCAAAGAAATAGAAGAAAAACAATAGAATGGAAAAGACTAGAGATCTCTTCAACAAAATTAGAGATACCAAGGGAACATGTCATGCAAAGATGGACACAATTAAAGACAGAAATGGTATGGACCTAACAGAAGCAGAAGATATTAAGAAGAGGTGGCAAGAATATACAGAAGAACTATACAAAAAGATCTTTATGACTCAGATAACCATGATGGTGTGATCACCCACCTAGAGTCAGACAACCTGGAATTCAAAGTCAAGTGGGTTTTCGGAAACATCACTATGAACAAAGCTAGTGGAGGTGATGGAATTCCAGTGGAGCTCTTTCAAATCCTAAAAGATGATGCTATGAAAGTGCTGTACTCAATATGCCAGCAAATTTGGAAAACTCAGCAGTGGCCACAGGACTGGAAAAGGTCAGTTTTCATTCCAATCCCAAAGAAAGGCAATGCCAAAGAATTCTCAAACTACTGCACAATTGCACTCATCTCACACACTAGTAAAGTAATGCTCAAAATTCTCCAAGCCAGGCTTCAACAGTATGTGAACCATGAACTTCCTGATGTTCAAGCTGGTTTTAGAAAAGGCAGAGGAACCAGAGATCAAATTGCCAACATCCATTGGTTCATCAAAAAAGCAAGAGAATTCCAGAAAAGCATCTACTTCTGCTTTATTGACTATGCCAAAGCCTTTGACTCTGTGAACGGGAACATCAAAGCCGCTCAGTCACGTCTGACTCTCTGAGACCCCATGGACTATACAATTCATGGGATTCTCCAGGCCAGAACACAGCTGTTCCATTCTCCAGGGGATCTTCCCAACCCAGCGATCGAACCCATGTCTCCCATATTGCAGGCGGATTCTTTACCAGCTGAGCCACCACTGTGTAGATCACAACAAACTGTGGAAAATTCTTCAAGAGACTGGAATACCTGACCACCTTAAACATGTCTCCTGAGGAATCTGTATGCAGGTCAAGAAGCAACAGTTAGAACCGTACGTCAAGGCTATATATTGTCATCTTGTTTATTTAACTTATATGCAGAGTACATCATGCAAAATGCTGGGGTAGATGAAGCTCAAGCTGGAATCAAGATTGCTGGGAAAAATATCAATAACCTCAGATACGCAGATACCAACCTTATGGCAGAGAGTGAAGAACTAAAGAGCCTTTTGATGAAAGTGAAAGAGGAGAGTGAAAAAGCTGACTTAAAACTCAACACTCAAAAAATGAAGATCATGGCATCTGGCCCCATCACTTCATGGCAAATAGATGGGGAAAAAGTGGGAAAAGTGACAGACTTTATTTTCTTGGGCTCCAAAATCACCGTGGACAGTGACTGCAACCACAAAAGTAGAAGACGCTTGCTCCTTGAAAGAAAAGCTATGACCAACCTAGACAGCCTATTTAAAAGTAGAGATATTACTTTGCCAACAAAGGTCCATATAGTCAAAGCTATGGTTTTCCCAGGAGTCATGTATGTATGTGAGAGTTGGACCATAAAGAAAGCTGACCTCCGAAGAATTGATGCTTTTAAACTGTGGAGCTGGAGAAGACTGCTGAGAGTCCCTTGGACAGCAAGGAGATCAAACCAGACAATCCTAAATGAAATCAGTCCTGAATATTCATTGGAAGGAGACTGGTACTGAAACTGAAGCTCCAATACTTTGGCCACCTGATGTGAAGACCTGACTCATTGGAAAAGACCCTGATGCTGGGCAAGATTGAAGGCAGGAGGACAAGAAGGATGACAGAGGATGAGATGGTTGGACAGCATCACCAACTCAATGGACATGAATTTGAGCAAGCTCTGAGATACGGTGAAGGAGGACAGGGAAGCCTGACGTGCTGCAGTCCATGGAGTCGCAAAGAGTTGGACATGACTAAGCAGCTGAACTGAACTGAACCAGAATATAAGAAAGAAGGCATAAAGCTGTTTAAAAATGAAAAAAAAAAAAGTTTTGAAAGGGTAGCTAAAGCAAGGATGAATGTGAAGAAATATACAGTCAGTGAAATATAACCATCACATGACATGTTTTCTTTTTCAATAGAAGTGTGCTTAGTCACATCCAGTTCTGGGTGTCCAACTCTGAGACCCCATGGACTATTGCCCATCAGGCTCCTCTGTCCATGGGATTTCCCAAGCAAAAATATTGGAGTGAGTTGTCATTTCTTTCTCTAGGGGATAGTCGCAACCCAGGGATCGAACTTACATCTCCTGAGTCTCCTTCTGGCGGATTCTTTACCACTGAGTTGCTGGTAGCTTTCAGTAAAACAAAAAACCTCCCATAAACTAGTGATGGGAGTAGAAGGAGGTCAACAGGAGAAGGAGTGCTTGGTGGCCAGTGCTGTTCTCTGTCAAACTGAATTGGGAACCACTCTTCCTAACTGCTGCTGCTGTTAAGTTGCTTCAGTCGTGTCCGACTCTGTGCGACCCCATAGATGGCAGCCTACCAGGCTCCCCCATCCCTGGGATTCTCCAGGCAAGAACACTGGAGTGGGTTGCCATTTCCCTCTCCAATGCATGAAAGTGAAAAGTGAAAGGGAAGTCACTCAGTCGTGTCCAACTCTTAGCGACCCCATGGACTGCAGCCTACCAGGCTCCTCCGTCCACGGGGTTTTCCAGGCAAGAGTACTGGAGTGGGTTGCCATTGCCTTCTCCGACTCTTCCTAACTAGTAGGTGGGTTAGTCAGCAGGTGAGAGGGCAGATTTGGGTGTGCCAGCCACTAAGCCAACATCTCGGTCCACTCATTTTCACAGCACCTCTTTGAAGCAGGCAACTGTGATTATAACTCTCTTTTCAGGATATGGGAAGGATACAGAAAATGCACTCTTACTTTCTATGCTCATAATCCTAAAGTAGGCATTGGAGAAAACCTAGCTCTGGAAATTTCTACTCTAGAAAGTAATAATCATGATAAGATTCTAATTAAAGCAGGATTTTTCTCCTAGGAGTAATGATACCATGAGAAATAGAGATTACCTCCATCATTCCTGGAGTTCTGTGTGTGTGCGTGTGTGTGTGTCTTTGTGTGTGTGTGAGACAGAGAGTAGAGAAAGGAAATGACTTTTGCAAATTAAAGGAAATACTGGCTCTGAAAACTAGAAACCGCTTTCAGTAATTATAATCTCATTCATTTAAGAAATATGTATTGAGTGCCTATTAGGTAGCACCAAGGGGATACAGTGAGGATGGTGAGCGATTTGCTGTTGCCCTCACGTAGTTTAAAGTCTAACAAATAATACCAAACACCAACAAGACAAAAGGGGTGAAACAAAGTAGGGCAGAAGTTCAGATTTCAGGAGGCATATAGCATCCTGGTACATCTCCCAACAATCCGAGCATTGTCAGATTCCATGCTAGCAAGGGTAGTAGCTGTCTATGTTGAATGTGGACTTCCAGGAAATGGTGAAATTGTATGTGCACAGACTGCAATGCTTTCTATCTTGGCTTCAGTTTAAGAGCGGTTTCTATCTGAGCACTTCTGAATCATTTGTAGTTATGATGTTGAAACCCCTGGTCTGGAGGTCTCATTCTACAGATACTGAAGGAGGCAGAATAAGGATCTGAGGCCCAAAGAGTCTCAAGCAATTGTTAGTGGGATTCACTTGGGGCTCCAAAGCCTGGGTAATAGCTAAAGTATGGTCTTCTGGAACGATAAGGAGGAAAGGAACACCTGGTACATAAATAACTTTGTAAAATTGCCATGAGCTAGTCATGAGCTAACTCAGAACATCATAAAGACCAGACTGGGACATTCCATGTAGGCTCAAAAGGAGTTATTTAGAACTGTAGATTCAGCTTTCAAATGAAAAGAAAGGATGTTCTTATAGATCATACTCATCAGGCCAGGTATAAAGGCCGAATGGTCAGAAACAATTAGATGGCCATCTTTCTGTCACTAAGCTGCTTTTATTTAGGGAGGTAACAAGTTTTGCAGGTAAACTGATTCCTGATTAAATCCCAGCTCAGCACATTCTAGCTCTGTAGTGCTGTATTGGGTCATTTAACTTTGCAGAGTCCAATTTTTACCATATGTAAAATAGAGCAGAACCCAGACAGCAGAACTGCTATGGTGATAGTTTAGTTGCTAAGTCATGTCCAACTCTTCTGCGACCCCATAGACTGTAGCCCACCAGGCTCCTCTGTCTTTGGGAATTCCCAAGTAATAATACTGAAGTGGGTTGCCATTTCCTTGTCCAGGGGATCTTCCTGAGCCAGCGATTGAACTTGAGTCTCCTGCTTTGCAGGCAGTCTCCTGCAGTTACGACCGGCGGCTCAGTGGTAAAGAATCTGCCCGCAAGGCGGGAGATGCGGGAGATGCAGGTTCCATCCCTGGGTCAGGAAGATCCCCTGGAGTAGGAAAATGGCAACCCACTCCAGTAAACTTGCCTAGAAAATCCCACAGACAGAGGAGCCTGGCGGGGTCACAGTCCATGGGGTCACGAAGAGTTGGATGCGACTGAGCACACAGGCGCACATGCTACCCAGCACCGTAGACTTGCCTACCCCTGAAGCCACTTACTGCTGCCCACTCAGGAAGCAGTCCATTAGATTTCTGCCTCCTGGAGTCTGCCTCTCATTTCGGAGTGGGTTTTCCCTTTCTATGGAAAGAGATGGCCTTGCTTCAGATCTCCTTCCTGCTGTTTTCAGTGGTGTTCTGCAAAGTCATATGTGACGTCATCTTTCACATTTCTGTTGACCAGACTGTCTCTCCCTAGTGACTCATCTGCATCATCGCTCCTCTGAGATTTAATTTTCATGAAGAAGCATCCACAGAAACCTCCCATTTAATCTACAATAACATTCAATTCCAGTAAAGCCTGGGAGAAGAAAATGGGCTAAAATCTGTCCTTCCGTTAACTCCAGGTGACCTCAACAAGATGTTCTTCCTTCAGGGAAGACTTCTGTAGGGGGCCAGTTATTACAGAATCTAGTCTCCCTTCCTGCGTTCAGGTATATTTATATATTCCAATATAGAGAACCAACTTCCAAACTGCATACACATACGTTTTCTTTTATAATTTACATTTTATTGGTTGTTTTGAGGCTCAGTACACATACATTTTAATTTTTAATGTATGTGCCAAAAATCTAAAGCAATTCATGTTAACTGTGATTCTTTTCTAAACAGTTATTCCAGACAGTTTCCAGCCAAAAACTTGGTGACAAAGATTCCTTTAAAGGATACCAAATATAAAATGTTTTATCATTTATTAATTTCTCATTTATTTATATCACATATTTATGTACATTAATTTGATATTTGCCTTATTTAAATATGATAAAGTCACTTTAGGATTGCTGAAACAAAATAGAGGTTTATATTTATTCATTCATTTAATAAATATTTCTTGAGTTCCTACTATGTGCCAGACCCATACTAGATACTGAGAGAAACACCCTGAAATATCAGTGAGATAATTAAGATTATCATGAAATACTCAGCAATAGAAAATGGAGTAAGAGAGCCAAAGATATGTCATACATAGCAAAGACAGTTGAGACAATTCTCTTGATGATTTTAGCCACCCTCACCCAAGCCAACCCCCAAAACTTGGCAGCATTTCAGATCAATGATTTAAATCATTGATAATTATGATAGTTATCAAAACACTGATAAACATGTATGATAATTATGAACTAAGACTAAAGCACTGAAACTGAATTTGAACCATATCTCTGACTTACTAGTTAGGGAACCCTTGTCAAATTATTTTACCTCTTTCAACCTCAATATCCTTATCTGTAAAATGGAATTAATATCCTGCCGCCTCATAGAGCTGCTGTAAAAATTAAATGTTGTATTAAATGCACAAGGGGTAGCACATGGTTCTCAAAGTTGATTATCATCAATATTATCGTTCAGACAAAAGATTTTGACTTGAATTGTTTAGCTCGCTCAGTTGTCCTATTCATTTATTATGATTTCAAATATCTTTCTAAGATTTTTGTTTTTAAGACTTGTTTATACATGTAAATTCAGAGGTAAGCTAGTAAGGTAAGAAAGGGTGAATAAAACTCCCTGAGGATGAGAAATTCAGAAAGCCAGACTCCTGATCACTTCAGGAAGTTCCAAGAGAAACTTTGTATTTTTAGTCCCTATCAGCTGTAGAGATGGTTATTTGTATCAGGAGCAATGTTAAAGAACCATAAAAAAAGTTCATCCTTTAATGCCAAGTCCTAGAAAGAAAGCCACTGAGAAAGAGCACACAATGAAACCTCTACCCTTACATATAGTCATTGCTCTACTGTTAAGTTCTTTATGGGAGGGATTCAAATTGAAAAAGAGGGCAATTGTTTAATAGGAGATACTATGACGTGCCACATTTTTGAGTAATTTTATGGTGGCAGTCCTAGACTATTTTCCATAGGAATCAGCTAAGAGTTTGATTTCTTGATGTTTTTCTGTTTCCTGCTAAACTGTCAGCAAACCTCAGACACTGTGATTGTGAGGAATTTTTACTACATAATGATAAGAAAGATTGTGTATGAGAAGAAATGTCTTTTAGTCAATACCTTGAAGGTTTAAGAAAAAGTTTTAAATATTATTCTTTAAAAATTTGATTGTGTGCTTATCAGGGGTTTCTATTCTGCTGTCTTTACATGGTGTGCACCAATCATAAATTCCAGTCAAGGCAACATTGGTCTGTTTGGGTTCACAGCTTCTTTAGGAAATTCTATTCTTGCCAAGTCATTTCTCCCTGTATCAGGAGAAGTATTTACACTAATATTTCCAGAGTAGTGGACACTTATAGAATATTGCTTTAGTCCCCCTTCCCCCAGCCCTAACCCCAAGTAGGCAGTCTTTGATGTTTTCATCCCTGAGTGCCAGCCTTCCAAGCAACAGAGAACTCTGGTTCTGGACTTTGGGGCAAATATTCATTTTTTACAGAAATTGTTCAAAACATCCGGAATTAAACACCTCTTTCACTCTCTCTCTCTCTCTCACACACACACAAACACACACACACACACACACGCGCGCGCGCGCGCGCACACACACACACACATACATACACACCGTCCCTCTGGCAGAATTTCCAACTTTAAAATATGCATCCCAAGTCAGAAGTAGGTATAGTTAAAAGTGTCAGCTTTAAGCTGTTCCAAGCATCTCTCTGGCAAAAAGCAAACGGAAGTGGTTGAGAAATCTCTGCCGGCACTGGTGCTTCCCCTCGAGTCAATGACAGTCCCCTCTCTCTCTCCCGCTCCCCATATCTCTAAAACCCGAGGCACTTGGGGGCGCCGAAATCCCCGCCTCCTCTTGTTGCCCAGAGCAGTTCTTAACCTTTTTTGGGCCGGAGACCTACAGAAAGCTATAGACACTCTCTCGATGGATCTGAGGTTGGGGCAAGCACAACGGAAAGGCTTTGGGAAACTCTGGGGAGATCATGAATTTGAAACGCATCCTGAACTGCCAGATGAGAACCCCAGCTCCCAAACTCTTGACCTGGGGCGGTGAAGCCAAGAGCAGAGCTCAGAAGCCAAACCGCCTCCCTCAGTGAGAAACTGTGGGACGAGAAGGCGCTCCTGCGCTGGGCCACTTTCACTTGTGAGAAACCAAAAGGAGATAGGGACAGAAATTCATAAAGAGAGAAAGAGGAGAGAGAGCGAGATGGGGACCGTGTGGAAAGAGAAGAGGGCTGGGGGAGATGCGGGAACTAGAGAGGCGCACAGTGGGACGGGGAGGAGAGACCGCAAGCGGGGAAAGGGGCCGAGGGCGGACTGGCAGGGCGAGGGAGAGAAGAGAGTCCGCAGGGAGAAAGAGAGGATACGGGAGAGAGACTGGGAGCGCCAGGGAAAGGGGAGAACGTTCTCTACGCGGTCTCGCCAGGGCAGGCAGTCTCAGAAAAGCCCGTCGCGGGGAGATGGCGGACCGCACTCGGCGCCCCTGCGCTCCCGGCGACTCTGCGAGCAGCAAGTACCGCACAGCAGCCGAGGAGCCGAGTGGCAGGAGGCGGTCCCCTCTCACTCCGCTTTCTCCTCCCCTCTCCGAGAGGCGGGGACCTGAGTATTTGAGTAGCGCCCCCCCACCCCCCGCCCCCCAGCCCCCCATTCAAGAAGCCGCTCCGCTATCCCCGCCAGCACAGGGCGCCCGGCGCGCCTCGGAGCGCACGTTCCGCGCTTTCTCCTGCCGGCTCCCTGGACATTATGCGGCCAAGCAGCCGAGCCCCAGTCCTCCTCCTCCTCCGGCTCCTCCTGCGGCCCGAGCGGCTCAGCTCTCGGCAGGCGGCGGCGTTGCTCAGCCGAGCGCAGACGGGACCCTCGCCGCGAGACCTCAGCGACTCCTAAAGTCAAAAGTTGGCGGCGGGCACCAGGCTCCGCGCGCTCTCCGCAGCCGCAGCCTCGCAGCCAAGGAGGGCAGGAGGGGAGGGGGGTGGGGGCGGCTGGGGAGGGGTGGGGAGCACCATGCAGTTTGTATCCTGGGCCACACTGCTAACGCTCCTGGTGCGAGACCTGGCCGAGATGGGGAGCCCAGATGCCGCGGCGGCCGTGCGCAAGGACAGGCTGCACCCGAGGCAAGGTAACGAGAGTCGGCCACGGGGACCCTTCCGCCCCTGTCGCCACCTCCTTAGCCTCCGTGTCCGACGGCGGACACCCCGCAGCAGAGGCCTCTCTCTCCCCTCTCCTTTTCCTAGAAAGAATTATCTCCCGCTTTGCAGCTTCTCCCTTCTTTAGGTCATTCCCAGACAATCTCTCAAGAGACACTATGGAAAGAACTTAGTCGCCCGCCCCCTTCTTTTAGCCTGATCTTTCTCCTTACCCACGCCAGGCCCCAAGCTATAGTTAGTTAGTAATTGGGGGCACCAGCTCGTCGCATAATTCAGGGTATCTGTCAGGATCTATAATCATGTTATATATTTTGTCTTGTTCAGTGTCTGACTCTGACAGCATCTAACACTTTCTGACACATAGTAGGTGTTCAGCAAATATTTGTCCAGTGACCGAAGGTGAAGGGATTGACTTGAATGGGGAGGAAAAAGCTGGAAAATAATTTAGGAGAACCGCCCCCCTCCCCACCACACACACACTTCAAATTAAAACTTGCAGAAAACTATATTATTGGTTCATGTGCCTCTGCTTCTCTCTACAGTGAAATTATTAGAGACCCTGAGCGAATACGAAATTGCATCTCCCGTCCGAGTGAACGCTCTTGGAGAACCCTTTCCCACGAACGTACACTTCAAAAGAAGGCGACGAAGCATTAACTCTGCCTCTGACCCCTGGCCTGGCTTCGCCTCCTCCTCTTCCTCCGCTACCTCCTCCCAGGAGCATTACCGCCTCTCCGCCTTTGGCCAGCAATTTCTATTTAATCTCACCGCCCATGCTGGATTTATCGCCCCAATGTTCACTGTCACCCTCCTTGGGGCACCCGGGGTGAACCAGACTAAGTTTTATTCCGAGGAGGAAGCGGAACTCAAGCACTGTTTCTACAAAGGCCATGTCAATACCAAGTCAGAGCACACGGCCGTCATCAGCCTGTGCTCGGGAATGGTAAGTAGACGCGCGCCCCCTCCCCTGCCCTGCCCTTTCACCTCCTCACCCGCTTCTGGAAGACTTAATTGCTCTCTAGCCTAGGACCCTCACTGCGCCGTCTCTCCTCTCTAGCATTAAACGTGGGCTGTTAACTTGTTTGCGTCCTACGCTTTGGGTGGCTACTCCGGCGAGTGTGCTGACACTTGAAAGAAGCTCATCCTCCCCGACATCCCCCACCCCTCACCAAGTCCCGGGAGGGGGGAGTTCTGGATGTTTCGGAGCTTTCTGGGGTCCAAATTCAGCTCAACTGTTGAACTGCGTGTTGCCCCAAAACCAGTAGGTGGCTGGGGTGTCGGTTTCCAAACTCGAAGAGACTTGTCCTTGCCTTCTGCAAACTCGGCCGCCCAGGAGTGGAGCAGCTGAGCACTGGGAGAACCCGACTCCTTATTGGTGCATCTTGAGTCGGGGGTGTGGGCTGAGAATGCCCGGCGTCCGGTACGGGGAGTTCCTTCTGTGTGTCTTGGAGGGCGGTGCGTAATCTAGAGTCCCCACGTTCTCTCAGGGTCCTTTTTCAAGCGCCAGGAGCCCTGAGGCTGAACTGGATTGACAGGGAACAGGTCCGGTCTCAGGAACGGAAGGGTGGGCCCAGGGCTCAGGGGGCGGGGAACAGGGCGGGGCCTGTCCTAGACGCTTTGCTTCAGCGAGGAACTAGGAGTGGGGGTGCGTCGCAGTCCGACTCTGCACCCTGCTGGCGGGGTGGCCCCAAGAAGCAGAAATCCTGGGGAGAGCTTGGAGAGATTTCAGTTCTCACTAGCCATGGGGTGCCAGAGAAGTCTAAAAGGGAGCCTGAAGTGCACATTTCCCTAGAAAGGGAGCGCGAGAAGGCGCGGAAGTCACCTCCATGCGCTGCAAAATACGCACTTAGCAGGGAAGCCAAGCTGGTACCCCTACCCGGTGTTTATTTACTCACCACCCTCTTCTCTTTCCCCCTCCCCCTGCCCCACTCGCCCTCTTGTCTGCCCTATGCGGCCTCTGCCTTCTCCCTTTTGTGAGATTTGAGGGTCCGCTGTAAGGTTTTGGCCCAAGTGAGAGCGGTTCTAGGACTTCCCAAGCGACGTGCGTTTCTGCCACGCGCTCTGACGCAGAAACTATCGTGGGTCAGGATCTCCCAGCGCACAGGGGCTGTGCGCCCTGCTCCCCAGTGATGCAATTACTTTTCTCCTGAGCACCCATACTCCCCACCGTTACCTTTTCTAAGTGGAAGCTTGACTACTTACCCAGGGCGCTTGGCTGCCCCCTTTTCCGAGCGCTGCTGTTCGTGGCTCGCGAGTCCCAAATGTTGATGTCGCATCCATCTCCAGTGCTCAACCGAGGGGTCGGGTGGGAAGGGAGGCAAGCTTGTAGACTGAGAGGAGGGAGATTTAGGCTGCTGGGATGTGAGGAAGAAGATGAACCCCCTTCAGCCCCCCGCAAATCTCCCAGAGTCGCGGTGCGTCGTTGAGATTGTTTGGGGGTGGGCGGAGACGGCAGTTTGGCGAAATGGGAGGGGGTGCTGCATGAGTCATCGCTGCCCCGGGACGCCTGGAATCCTTCTGTTCTTGGAAAGGTTGTTTGATCTGGGTGGGTATAAGTCAGGTGCTGGAACCCAGAGCATCAGAGTGTGCCCAGATCCCAAGGCTGTAACCCACAGTTCCAGAACCTTACTGATAGGGCTGCGTGTGTAAGTCAAGTTTGTAAACAGCCTTTACTCCTCCTCCCTCCCCGCCTCCACACCCTGCTGAGTGGCCCCAGCAGTGGTATAAACTTTTTGCTGCGCAGGACCTTAATTTCTGTTGGCAATTTTAGGTGGTAACTCGCACTTGTAACTGCAGAGTAGTAACTCTCTTAGGGAACTGAGGGGCAGGATGTAAGAAAGACGAACTCCCTAGACCTTGAGGAGTCCATTTGTATTGCGCCTAATTTGCAGTCTGGCTCTTTTTTTGGAGGGGAGGGAGGTACAGAAGATCTGGCATGTTATCTGAAAAATATGTGAGGTAGCCCTTTATAGCTGGAATGAATCTAGCTCCAAAATCCTTGCCCCTTTGTCTTCCTTTTGGGATTTATCTTTCTTGGAAAGATGTCCCCATACCCATTTGGTACTTGTAGTATCTTGGCGCTCCTCCTGGCCCTCTCAGGAAATCTTCCTGGAAATCTGGAAATCGTTCATTCTTCAGACTGGGCCGTGCCAGCCTTCCTCCCTTCCCTCACCCTACCGGTCAGTTATTAGTTTCCCTGAAATCCTTCTTAGATGTGTTTCTCACCTGTTCTGAGCATCCCTACTCTACCTCCAGACCTCTTTGCTTCTCTCTTCCTCTCTCACTAGGGCTGATGTCTAAGAAATATTTCTATCTGGCTTCTTCTCCTGGTCTTTTCTCTTTAATCCCTGCCACACACTGCTTGTAGATTAATGATGACAAGGTGCAAAATCACATCGCTACCCTGTTCAGTTACTGCACAGACCTCCCCACTGCCTAATGAATGACTATAAATTCTTCCGTCTGGCACTTAAGGCCATTGCCAGTGTACCTCCTCACCCCTTTGTACATCCAGAGTGTCTGGTCTCATCTGTCAAGCTTTGCTTCACAAATCCTACATTTCAGACAAACTGTTTTTGCACATTTCATTTCCCTCCCATCTCATAACCTTTGGGCCTTTGGATTTACTAGGTGACCTCAACCAGCTTCGCATGCTCAAATCACACCCTTCTTTCAAAGTGTAACTAACATATCTTGTTCCCAGAAAACCTCTTCCTAATCCTTCAGACTGCTGCCATCTCTCTCCACTTTCACAAACATATACCTCTCTCCCTCCTTGAGGTTTAGTGTGCTCTCCCTTGTATTATGGCTCTTGCAATACGTGTTCTATCCCCTTTTCCTGGGAGGCAGGGTCAGCATCAATTCATTTCTCTCCTGCAGTAGAACCTTTTATATATTGTAGTAAGTACTTACACCCTATATTTGAATAAATGGTCACCTTAGCCAAGAAAGGGTTACTCTTCATTCAAACACCTGTGTTGTGAATCAGCCACAAATGAATTTGGTCTCATTTATATTCCTTTTACTGAACTCTTATTCTGTGTCTTGTACTGAAATAAGTGCTTTATGTGCGCAGTATTTCATGAAAATCCTTACAACAGCCCAGTCCTTGAAAGAGCCCATTTTGTAGTTGAGGGCACTGAATCTTCGAGAGGTGGGGACTTGCTTGTGGTTTCACAGGTAGCAAGTGACAGAGCTGAGGTTCCCATCCAGTCCTTCTGACCATACTCTTAACCATGGGCCGGAGACTGAATCTGTATTCCTAAAGAGAATTTCAAAGTTTTGTTTGTTTTTTTTAAAGGCTCTAGACTAGAATCAGGGTACCTGAGTTCCCGATTTAGCAGGAGAACTGTTCAGCTGCTTATGTATCACTGAAAGGGACAAGTTAATTCCTGCCTCTGGACCTCAGTTTCCCCTTTTAATAATCAAAGATGCCAGACCTTCACCAGATGGGCTCCCAGATTCTTTCTCAGTATTTGCGGCCTGTCTCTAGTAGCTTTCACATGCTGTAGTCGGTTTCTTGCTCTGTGCTCAGAGAGCACCAGAGTTGTGTTTTGAAAATAGGGAGAGGTGCCTGGGTAAAAGCAAACTTGTTAAATCACTTCTTCTCTGGAAGCCAGTTACTCTCTTATTCTGACACCAGACTGTGTCAGAGCTATTTTGTCTTTAAGTCAGGGATGAACCACATGGAGAGTTTTTTTTTTTTAAATACAAATATTAGATCTTACCATTAGAAATATCAAATCTGCATACATAGGGTAATTTCTCAAATCTAAATTTAGTTTTCAACTTCCAAGGAAATTTTGACACTTAGTTGGGTTTGGGAACCCCAGTGCTTAGCCAAGTACTTTAAAAACTTTGTCATGCCTAAGAATTCTAAAATGTCAGTACTTGGGCCCTACCTACCCCCCAGAGATTTCAATTCAGTAGATTAGAATTTGGGTGGAATGTGATACTTCAGTGCTGATAGTGCCACTAATGTTCAAGGACAGTCATTTTCTGGATCCAGGAGAAAGTTAATGGCCTTTGTGTTTTCCCCCACATTAAGGGAAAAGGAACCACAGAGAAGGCAAGAAGAGCTTGATTTTTTTCCTTAAAACACTGCCCACTGGCATGGCATGGGGAACTTTTTATCGCTCCTGCAATGTTTCCTTTGGGTGGTTCAACTTTGCAGCTTCATTTATAATTTGCAAAAATTGTGGGTATATGGGAAGGGGAGGAGAAAGAGTTACCGTGAAACCCTTAGAGTGATTGGCAAACACAAATTATATCCTGGTGGTTAGAGGCTGGCTCACTCTGCAACACCAAAAGCCACTTCTGTTCCAAGCCCTGACAAGGTATCACTTTGCTAAGCACTTTACACACATTTTGGGCTTCCCTTGTGGCTCAGCTAGTAAAGAACCTGCCTGCAATGCAGTAGACCTGGGTTCGATCCCTGGGTTGGGAAGATCCCCTGGAGAAGGAAAAGGGAAAGGCTACCCACACCAGTATTCTGGCCTGCTGCTGCTGCTGCTGCTGCTGCTGCTGGCTGCTGCTGCTAAGTTGCTTCAGTCGTGTCCGACTCTGTGGGACCCCATAGACGGCAGCCCACCAGGCTCCCCCGTCCCTGGGATTCTCCAGGCAAGAACGCTGGAGTGGGTTGCCATTTCCTTCTCCAGTGCATGAAAGTGAAAAGTGAAAGTGAAGTCGCTCAGTCGTGTCTGACCCTCAGCGACCCCATGGACTGACTGCAGCCTACTAGGCTCCTCCGTCTGTGGGATTTTCCAGGCAGGAGTACTGGAGTGGGGTGCCATTGCCTTCTCTGAGTATTCTGGCCTAGAAAATTCCAAAGAGTCAGACATGACTGAGCGACTTTCACTTCACTTACACACGTTATCTCATTTAATCTGCACAGTGACAGTAAATATTTTTATCCCTCATTGATAAACAAGGAACGTGAAACTCAGAGTAGTTAAGGAGCTTACCCAAGGTGGGCGAGCAAGTGGTGGCACTGAGATTGGAACCGTGGGCAGCCTGACTGGAAAGTCTTACCCTGGGTCACTCCCTGTGGTCAGGGAAAGGGTTGATAAGAGGCTCCTCTGCCATTGTCCCTGGCAGCACCGCCTTGAGTGCCTTCTGGCCAACATGTGCTTCCTGATTTTGAAGTCAGGATAAGGCTTTCTAGAGTAGGATTTTCTCTTTGGAACTAATACTTGTCTCTGTTTCCAGGCTGTCTTAACACACAGAAACCCTCTTTCAGCAGCCTGGAGGAGTGAATATAAATCAGCTTAAGCACCAAGGAAATATTTCTTAGAGACTGATTTGGATAGCAGGTTCTATAGAGTCCACTCAGGTTAAGGTACTGATATGGCAGAGAGTGCAAAAAGAAAAATTAAAAAAAAAAACTACTTCTCCAAGTATATCAGTAAGATTTTCAGCTTAAGGAGCCCTCATGGGAAAGGAGTTGGGTAAGATGGCACCACTTACTTGGCATTGTTCCACTGTCCTTTTCCTCCCAGTGGCTAAGTTATATTAAATCAACCTCTCATCTCTCTTTATTTGCAGCTGGGCACATTTCGGTCCCATGATGGAGATTATTTTATTGAACCACTACTGTCCATTGATGAACAAGAAGATGAAGAGGCCCAAAACAAACCCCACATCATCTATAGGCACAGCACCCGCCACAGAGAGCCAGCGACAGGACGGCATGCATGTGACACCTCAGGTATTTGCGTCTTGCTTAAGCAGAGATCCTGGCTGTGTGAGCTGGGTTACTTGCCAGGCCTCAAAGAGGTAGCTATTTCACAGGCTACAGAGAGCTACTGTTCACAGTGTCTTTCCTATTCAGTCTTCAAGCCAGGTAGGTATATTCCCATTGTATAGATGTGGAAACTAAAAAGAGGTTGAGTAACTTGTCCAGTGTCGCACAGTTAATAAGTGACAAGTGCAGGAGATGAACTCATACAGCAGCGACGTCAAGCCCACTCTGGGCAGATCCACCTCTTGCTGAAGTTGCTGATTTTTAGGATTAAGCTTTAGTGATGTCTTGAGGCTATTGTTATTGTATTCATTAGGACTTTTTTTTTTTTTTTAACAATGTACAAGTATGAGAAAGTCTTACAAATGGAAGGCACAAAAACTTCTGTATGTTTATTGGAATTTTTTTCAATCAACTTCGTTGTAACTAATGTTCTGTGACTTCAGGAAATACAGGAACAGAGCTGTGGCTTGCGCTCTCAGGTGTCAGCTGAGTGCATATATACCTTCCATAGATTTTCCTGCATCCTGGTCAGATTCTTGGAGGCTTGGTGCTGACACGCTTGGCTGTTGTCAGTTATATTTCCCCTGGGCACACTGGAAAGCTTATGCTGGTGTATGCTTCTCAGTCTCCAGTCTGGAAGCACACTTTCACTGTCTCTGAAGCCTACTTATTTCTCTCTGATGGTCCTGTTTCTTTAGAAACCATGTATATGTTTGGTCCTGTGTTTTAGGATGTTTGTTAAAATAACCATCTTTTTTATTGTTTCTAAAATTGTATCCCTCCCCCGATTCTTTATTTTTTTAAGTCTCTTCCTCAAATTAAGTGATCTCTCAGGGTGTTTCTGGTTTCTCCAAATAAGACCAAAATTCAAGACCAAGAAGGTCTTCCTAAAATGATCGCTTGTTTCATCTTGTATCTATATCAGGTTCTTCCACTGTGGCAGAGTGTGATGTCCTCTTCTCTCCCAGAATTATTAGTTCTAAAGAGAAACCTTTAATAAAAGATTACACTGGCTTGTAGCGTGGTAGAGCCGAGTTGTAGGGTGTGTCATCCAGCTTTATCCCATTCAGTCCTGTGTTCTTAACCACCAGGGCTAATTGGAACATAACTGAAATGTTCTGTCTAGACTCTCTACAGAGCCAAGGGGTAGAGATGGGAGTCTGAAGTCAGAAACAGTCGTCAGGGTACCAAGACTGCCAGCCAACTGCAAGTTGAATGGCAAGATATTTATTACATCTTTGTGGCCCTGCTAATAAGAATATAGACCTTAACTTCTGACTTTCTAAATCTGAACTGGGAAGTGCCTATTTTATGCATATATGCTGCGATTCATGGGGTCGAAAAGAGTCGGACACGACTGAGCGACTGAACTGAACTGAAAGAAAGGAAATATATCGCTTCCACTTCTATCTTATATATTGTACATTCAAAAGATAAATAACATTTTAATTGATCAATTTGTTGAACATCAGCACTTTGTGACACTCTTCTCCCTAAAGTGAAAGCGAACCACTGTTTTTTAAAAACTGCCTTTTATTATTCATTATGGTCCTATTTTTTACTGGCATTGGGCAAAGCACTTTGCCTACACGACTTCACTTAATCATTACCACAGCAACCCTATGAGTCAGAAACCAGTCTCCCCTCCATTGTGTCTGGTAAAGGAGCTGAGGCTTTCAGAGATGAAACAGCTTGCCTAAGATCTCACAGCTAGTCTGTGATGACAACCCATGATTTCCTTTCTTACCTTGCAGCCTTTGCTGTGTGCAGCTGTGATGTACATGAGTGTGTACATTCAGGTGTGTATTTGCGTGAGAGAGAGAGAGAAGTCTTTTTGAATACTGTCATTCCAAAAATCCTCTGGGTTCATTTTCTTAAATTAATTACCAGAATAAATAGACATTTGGTTTTCTGGACCAGAGGACAAGTCATAGTCAAGTTCAGTTAAAAACACAAAAGAGAGGGAATCTGGAAAGGTAAGGAAAGAGGACAGCAAAAGATGCTTTTGTTGTCTTTACCATTTTTTTGAAAAAAAAAGAAAAAAAAAAAGATTTTTCAAAACCACTTAATCGTGTTCTAATTATCTGTACTGGGGCCTCCGAGCCATCTTCCAAATCACCAGTGCCAACTTTTAGTTTTCTGTCTGGTTTTTTGCTTGCTGGTGACCAGTCTGGCAGACCCTTCCCTTACCCTGTGTGATGATTCAGCAGGCTGGCAGTTTTGATCAGCTCTTTCAAAGGTTGCTGTTGGACTGTGCTGCTCTGGTTTTTCTCTCCCAGCTGCTTCTGCACGCCTTCTTTGCGTTCAGATACAGGAAGCTCAGAGCAATTGGAGAGAACTTTGGAACATGGCATGTTTCACCAGCAGCCATTAGCAGCATGGACCAGCAGATCAGAAACTTCCAAAATCTAGGGAGCTTTGGCACAGGGAGTAAAAGTAGGTGGGGGTGGGAGAAGTCCCTCTGGCCAGGGATTATCTGGCCAATGCAAATATCAGTTCATTCAGGTTCAGAGATTTCCCCCAAAAGCAGTGGTTGGTAATCAGAGGTAAACTTTCAAAGTGCCCTGGGAGCCTCATGTAGATTCTTTAAACAAACCCCTCTTGCAGGAAGTGAGATGGAGCAAGAAAGAATCAGTGGGGTTTAAAAAGCATTCCAAGTGACTTAAAAGTTCAGTTCTATGTGAGAGTTCCCACTAAAGTGGGATTCCGGGCAGTAAGCACTGTCCATAGCTGGCACTGTCTTTGCATCTCCATCACTGCTTTCCATCTTTACTTCTCATAAAGTGATAGATGATTCAAGCTAGAAGAAACTAGCTCTAGGTCAACATGCTAGCTCTACCCAGATGAGCAAACTGTAGGCCTAGGGTGTTAGGTTACTTGTTTACAGGAGTGATGCTTAAATATTCAACAAGAAACCTGCAAAATTTAAGATGGCCCAAGCCTGGAAGCAGGCACCTGGAAGCCCTCTGCTGAGCTAGGTGTAACCCTTCAGTTGCTGGATTATGAGAGTCTTCCTGGGGGCAGGGCACTGTGGCTGTGACACTGCTTCCTACAGACGGAATAGAAGTCTTGCTCATTTTTGATTGTTAATATATGTTGAATTTTCAAAAAGGATTCTGAAATAATTTCTGTTAAAAAGACATGTAGAAGGAGTCTTATGGAGTAAAAATGTTATGGAATTAGAAAAGAGTCTACAACATAATTTATTCATTAATGTGTGCATTTATTCATTCAGCCATGAGCTATTTATTGAGTAACTCCTCTATGCCATGAGGATTAAACCATCTTTTTACAGTTAGACATGTGACCTGAAGCACATTTAGAACATAAAGTAAGAGTAACATATCCCTTCCAAGAGGGTCCGTTCAGTTCAGTCACTCAGTCGTGTCCGACTCTTTGCGACCCCATGAATCGCAGCACGCCAGGCCTCCCTGTACATCACCAACTCCCGGAGTTCACTCAGACTCACGTCCATCGAGTCAGTGATGCCATCCAGCCATCTCATCCTCTGTCGTCCCCTTCTCCTCCTGTCCCCAATCCCTCCCAGCATCAGAGTCTTCTCCAATGAGTCAACTCTTCGCATGAGGTGGCCAAAGCACTGGAGTTTCAGCTTTAGCATCATTCCTTCCAAAGAAATCCCAGGGTTGATCTCCTTCAGAATGGACTGGTTGGATCTCCAAGAGGGTAGGTAGGACTAAATAAGTATGAAATAATGAAAACTCCAGGGACAGATGGTAGACAATCACTGAATGGGAGATTTTTTTTTTAATGATCATAAAAATAGAAATTAAGACACCATAGCTAGGTATGGTGACTCAAAATATTTGGTATTTAGATTCAAAATACCAAAACTCAAAGTTAATCATATCCCTGTGGTTAAGCTTAGAGCTTCTTGGGAACCTGATCATAAAAAGCCAATAAGAGACACCCCATGGTGCCCCTGCCAGTGAGTAAGAGCTAAGAGCCCCTTCTTTGTATTTATCTCTACCTAATGCAGTATTTTGACGTTTTATTTCTTGCTACTTTCCCTTAGCTCAGTGTCTGTGCCTCTGTTTTCCCATCGTTGGTTGCATCTACCTATGTGCCCGTTGGGCACTTGAGTGTCTATGCTTGGTTTGTGGTTTCCATCCTGTTTGTAGGTTCCTCAGGATTCAGGATGGGGTGTGGGGTAGCTTCTTTTTCTTATGGCAGGTCCTTGTGACTGGTGTCCCTTGCCCACTGGATCCTTAGTAGAGGTCTTTGAGGTGATTGCCTGCCTGCCCTAAACGCCAGGGGGGCCGAGTGGTAGACTCATGGGAGCTGTTTGGGAGAGTTTGTTGCTTTTTAAAAAGCAACAAACTTTGCTGCTGATCCTTTGCATTGTATTTCCAGATGACACCCCAAGTTCTGTTTCACAGACGCCTGCTATTTGCCTCTGAATTTTATGCAAGAGGATTTAGTTGTTTTTGTCAGTGAAAGAGATGTGTTTCCCAACAGGTGAATGAGAGGAAGGCAGGAGAAAAGACCAACAGAAGGTTTGTTTGCCTGGACCTAAAAGACAGACTCTCTGTAACTAAAATGCCCCTCTCACCCTCCCATCTCAGCAAGGCTCTCTCTTTTGCTCTCCCTTAAGGGAGTTAAGCGTTGTACACTCACTAACCCATCAATGCCGCTTCTAAGGAAGTAATTGGACATTTGTGTAAACAGGTTTATATACTGCATCTGGTGTTGTTTATTATAGCAAGTGACTGGAAACGACCTAAGTGCCTTTGGTTGAAGGATAGATCAATAATTGATGAAGTCTGCATTTGGTGGATTCTTATGCAGCCATTAAAAATGATGGCATAGATTTAGGTTAACAAACCCAGAAATAGATATATTAAGTGTGCACACAAGTGATGAAGTAATATGAGGGTATGATCTCATTTTTTAAAATAATGACAGAGTGTGTGGGAGAGCATGCGTGTATAAAGAAAAAGATCTGAAGCAGTAGGCACAAAAATATTAAAAGGGACTATTTCTTGTTGGTTGGAACATAGGCAATCTTTATGTTTTTAGCTTATATTCTTATATTTTTGTCATGGTTCTATAATAGTTCATAATCAAAAAATGTAGTTTAAAATAAAAGGGGGAGTGGCATGTAATTATTTTGTAATCCCAAGACACTTGTCACCAGGGACAAATAGCCAAGTCAGGACCCCACGTCTTTTGTCTTTGGGATGAGATCATCTCAGTACTCAGGCAGATAAAATTCCTGCCTTGTGGCTACTTCTTTGGGACACCAGGGCTGGTCAAAGCTGAGACTCCATTCCACCTAGCTAAGTTGCCTTGTGCCTGCTGTACTAACTAACTGTGGGACTATAATGGGATTACCATTATATTATGGCTTAGTCTTAGGTGCTGGGGCCTCTGCCTGTCACCCCTATTAGAGTGTACTGTCACTTCTTGGTTGGGCTCCCAAGGATGCAATTGTAAAGCCTGGAAAATATAGGACGCCTATGGAATCGCTGTGCTACGCACTTTCCATATATCGTCATACGTAATTCATTCAGCAATACTTTGGGTAGTTATTATTAGCCTATTTTATGGTTGAGTAAATAACATCTCAGTGAGGTTGAGCCTCTTGTCCAAAGTCACACAGCTGGTAGGAAGCTGGCCTGACACTTGAATCCAGACCTGATTCCAGTTTGCTCTGCTGTGAGCCGAACGTCACTGAAAACACAAATGGAAGCTGCCATCTAAAAAAATCCTTTTTCACTCAAGTTTTCAGAGCATCCTCTTTGACTTCTATATAATCTCATCTTTAAATAATACTAACAGTGGCTAATGTTTGTTGAGTGCTTATTGCATGGCAGACACTGTTACAAGTGTTTGCCATGGATTAGATTTAATTTTTACCTCAATTTTCATTTTTGCAGATAGGAAAACAGAGACATAGAAAAAGTCCTTGCAGGTTATAGTGCTCCTAAACATACCATTTTCCACAACCCTTTTGTCTTGGTCTGGCTAAAGTAGTTTTTCGGCCTGTCTCTTTGTTGATTGGATTGCATTTGTGATGAATTATTTTTGCTGGAACTTTTTTTTTTTGCTGGGATGATTTTTTAAAATGCATTCCTAGAATCTGATTTGTTATGGAAGAGGATTGCCTGCTGCCTGGAATTCCCACCAAGGTTCTGATGACTCATGAAGCCTGTGTCTCCAGCTTGCTTCTGTTGGAGTATACACTTGTTACACATTAACCTCGTGTATCCCATTAATAATTTAGCATAGATTAGCTGATTAGATTAGCTTCCCTGAGAGTAGGGCCCAAATGGAGTGAGAGACAGAGGTAAGGAACAGACCTCAGAAGGGGTCTTCAAGTAAACAATTCTGGAACAGCTTGAGGGTTCCAGGCAGTAACAGAAGCTTTGGTTGACCTTCTACTTCTGCCTGGCCCTAAGCCTGTCTGGTGTTTTGTGTGTGTGTTTAGTATTTTTAAAGTTTGTGTTGAATTTGTTGCAATATTGCTTCTGTTTTATGTTTTGGTTTTTTGGCTGAGAGGCATGTGGGATCCTAGCTTCAACAGGGATCGATCCTGCAACTGCTGTATTGGAAGGTAGTCTTAACGCCTGGACCGCCAGGGAAGTCCCCTGAGGTTGTTGGTTAATTAGTGATTTGTGTGAGAGGCCAGCCTGCCACCACTTTCCCACAGCCTTTTTCTCTCCTTAGATCCTTTCCCCTTTTAGCCTAAGAACAGGCCACACTGAAGGGACCATGTGCTGGTCAATGTGAAAGTGCATTGTGGGGTTTTTCATTTAGTCCTATAACAGCTTCCCGGGAGGAAGATGTGTCAGTTATTCCCATTTTGCAACTGAAAAAACTGAACTCAAGAGACATGAATGAATTTGTGTAAAGATGAAACAGCTGACCCTCAAGCCCGAGGTCTATTGGAATCTTTAAAGATGGATTTTTTTCAGTTGGGGTTTATTGTTTTGGCTTAATTTCTTTTCATTTACCTCTTTTTGTTCCTTATCCATCTTTATATGCCTTTCCCCCCTTTATTACATTTTTTGATGGATCTTATTATGTCTATTAAACAGTCAATAACAGCAATGACTTCTAAAATCCTCTGTAAATTACTAGAAAAGTACTGTTTTAAATAATTGAATTCTTGAGCTTGTTTTCTCAGCTGTATATTCTTTGTGCATTTATATTAAAATATTGCTTTTATTTTGATTTAACATTAGGATTAATAGTGCAACACACCAGTAAAATTGGCAAAGGGTAGTAAAACAGAAACATAATACAGGACCTGTTCTCATCTAATTTTTTAAAAATTTTCATCATGTTTTTTAAAAAGCATTTTATTATGAACATCTTCAAGAAAAGTACAGGCAGAAATAAAGTGAACCACCAGTATGTACCATCTACATTTAATGATGAGAAGTTTTTTCCCCATATTTGCTTCTTATTTTTCCTTTTTGTTAAAGTAAACCTAAGTATCATGTCATTTTCTAAATACTCTATGTTTCTGAAAATGAAGATACATTTTCTAACATACCTGTGATAGTGTTTGTCATGGTGAATAGAATCAATAATAATGACTGTGTATCATCTAAACAGTATCTGTGTTAGCATTTTCTTGATGGTCTCCCAAATGCCTTTTCACGTTTGTTTAGATGATGCTCTCAACAAGGTCCGCACACTGAAGCTGGTTGTTAGGCCTCTTAAGGAACTTGTCTTTTGTTGTCATTGTCATTGTTGTTAACAATCACTGTTTTCTTTCTAGTTTTAGTTTTGCTCCCTATGACCCTTTGTATCTTTTCCATTTCTTTCACTCTGACTCTTCTTTATTACCCTAAGATCGGGGTGCACCTGCAGCAGTTTGAAAGAGCAGGGTCAGCCCCTAAACCTAGAACACAGCAAGAGGAAAGCCACCAGGGATGAGCCACTTATCAGAATAATTTCCTTGAGCACAAAAGGTGGTGTATTAGATTGTTTTCCTGACCCTTTGTCTGGAGTCTCCTGAAAACCTCCTCCCCTCTTTATTTTAAACTGACCAATAGAAAGATCTTCAGGTTACAATATTTACTGAGACTACCTTATCTACCATTCAAGAATTTCACTCACTTGTGTTCTGAAACCCAAAAGAGCCAGTTTGCTGTTGTGAAAGTGAAATGGCAGGTTAGGTTTGGATGTGAAATAAGGTCTCCGTGATGTATGACACACTTTCCTGTCCCCTCCCGCAAGCCCTTTTGATAAACTTCTGGATTCAGAGATAGCCCGAGGGTAGACCATTTCACCTTTGGTCCCAAACAGGGCCTTTCCCTGTCACCTGTCATCAGATCTCAGTTATTTTCCTTTCTGCAAAAGCCCATTCATTCTCAAGGAAAAGGGTCAGACAGATACTTGCTAGTTTGTTCATCTTCCCAGGAAACCCCTGAAACGGTTAAGATACATGTCCTTTAAAGAAAGAATGTAAGAAACGACAGAAACCTGGGACAGAGGGCAGCCATCAGATGTACAGGCTGATAGTGGCAGGAGGTACTTAGGGTAAATTTGAGGGCTTTCAGACCTTCACCTGAGCAGGCTGTCTTTTCAGAGTAAGACATCGGAGAAGCTCATGGTTCTCTTCTTACGAGGGTTTTCTTCATCTAAACCCATTTGTTTTAATAAAGTGCTATTTACTCATACAGTTGAGGTTTAAAATATTCGTTTCTTGCATCTTTATTGAGATATAATTGGAGGTTTAAATTCCTGAACTTTGTATATGCAAAGTTAGGTTCTTTGTAATGATTAGATTATTATAGAATCTTTGTCATAGTTATTTGTGGGTAGCTAGAGTCTGCTTGTGTCTGGACCAGACTTCTGCCTGGAAATGCTGTACGACCCCAAATCATTAGTAAGTACAAAGCATTCTGCATGTCACAGAAAGGACCAGGAGGAAATTCAAAATACAGTGGTTGTGTACTTGTGAACAGTGGACTTTGAGAAGCAGTAAAAATAAATGAGTGGCAAATATTGGCAAAATGCTTCCTTTTTTTTCATCAATTCCCCAAATCTCACATGACAGTAGAGTTAGGGTAGGGTGTTAAAAATGCACTCGGCCTGTGATGTGTGAGAAAAGTTTAGATTAATGGGATAGACCTCAGAATTTCCCTGCTAAGATTTTAAATTTTTACAAATATTTTTATTTTCCATTATATTGGAAAATATATAATATAGTTTCCATTATATTAGGAACTATGTATATACCACATATGTATATATAATATATTCTAGTATTTTCTTCATTTTTTCCTATTAAGATATTATTTATACTCAGAAAACAGTCATCTTTTTCAGTGTACAGTTTTTCAAGTTTTGGCATACAGTCAGGTAACCATTATCACAATCAAGATAGAGAATGATTCCTGCTGTGCTTTGCAGCACCCTCCTACTTTCTGTCTCTCTAGTGTGGCCTCCAGAATGTCATATCACTAGAATCATTAAGCATGGTCATTGGGGGTTCATACACACTGTTGCCTACATCAGTAATTCATCCCTTTGTATTGCTGAATAGTGTTCCACTGTATGGGTAGACTTTGATTTGTTTATCACCCAGTTGAGAGATAAAGTTTGGCAATTAAAAATGAAGCCTCTATAAACATTTGCCTGCAGATTTCAGGGTGAACATACGTTTTCAGTTGGATAAATACCTAGGAGTGAGATATCTGAGTTATATGGTAAGCATATGTTTAAGTTTATAAGAAACTGCCCATCTGCTTTTCAAGGTGACTATACCATTTTGTAGTCCCAATGACAGGGTATAAAAGTTCTGCTGCATCTTCACCAGCACATGGTTTGGGCAATATTTTATTTGGCTGATTTTGGTTTTTAATTTTAGCCATTCTAGTAGATGTGTAGTGGTATCCCATTGCAGTTTTAATTTGCATTTCCCTAATGACTAATGATGTACTTATTTGCCATCTGTGTATTTTCTATGGTGAAGTGTCTGTTCAAATTCATTCCTTAAAAAAAAAAAAAAATTGGAACATCTGTTTTTGTGTTAGTGAAGAGTACTTTATATATTCTGATATAAGCCCTTTATCAGAAACGTAGTTTGCAAATACTTTCTCCCAGACTACAGCTTGTTTTTTTCATTTTCATTTGCAGACCCTTATTTCATATATGTCTTCCTTATTTATTGCGAACATTTCATGTTCTGTGGATTTCATGCTGTCACGGGATGACGCTGCAGCAAAGCATAGTAGACAGAGCAGTATAGGGTTTGTCCAAGACACAGGTGCAGAGAAATGGACTCAGAAAGACTTCTGTAAGTCTAGTTATTCAAAGCCATTGTCTGTGCCAACGGAAAGGGACATTGTTGTGTTTCTTTCTAGCTGATATCTAGAAACATACCTTTCAATTTCAAGCCCGTGTAGTTAATGATAGGAATAGGTTCCTCTTGCCTGATGGATGCAGACATTTACAAAGGAAACCCTGAATTCCTAAGGAGGCAGCTGTGTTCTACTTCACATTATGTGCACACAGCAGAGAAAACCAGAGGACAGTGAGATGGAGACACACAGAGCAGAAGTTAGCAGTGTGAGATTCAGCTGTGTGTGACCACACATTTTTGGGGAAACAGGAATGGGAGACATGACTCCATTTTCCTGCAAAGTTCCTATTCTGTGCTTTGTGGGTGGTATAATGGTTTTTGAAAGGTAACTTGATTATGAGCTTTTTTTTTTTCTTTTAAGTCTATTTCCTAATCCTGACATTTTATGCTATTCCAGTGAAACAAGTCAAATTAGAGAATAGAAATGGTTTTTAGAAACTGTCACCTATGTTAGGAGTTCCAAAATAAGCACTTTGCAGTGAGAAATGGAGATACATATATGGTCCCTTGCTTGATATTTTTTTAACATCACGCATAGCACATTTCTTTTTTCTTGGTCTCTCTCCATTGCAGTTATTCTGTCTCCTTCTATGTGCCCACCCTATGTATCACTGGTCATTTTTTTCATATGCTCTCTGAGTGGCCAAGAGAAGAGTGTTGGGTTTTGCAATTTTTGAATCTTAAGACTTCATTTTCAGGATTTTTCACTTTTATCTTATAAAATATGAGAACTCATCAGTTTTCAATATTGGAATGAACTTTAGAGAACTTCTTTTCTCTGTCTGTGGATAAGAGGATCGAGGCTCTGAATTTTTAAGGGATTCATAATCTTGGAGCCAAAGTGAATGGAAAAATGAGCCCTGGACAAACATAGACGTCTTCTTTCCTATACTCTTTCCAGGCTGGAAATCAGGGAAAATTTAAAAATAAAATATAAATCAATGCATGGTGCCTGAAAAGAGAGGATGTTCAGAGGTGCAACTCAAATGGGATTTTGGTAGTGCCACTGGGTGTATTGTAAGTGTAATAACTATGAATAAACTATTGAGAGCGTTTAAAAAGCTATATCAAGGCTATAGAGAAAGACATTAGGCTTTTAATTCACTTAAAGGATTAAGTTGTCACAGCAAGTGCTGAATATATAGCAGTTGAATATATGAGCTGGGCCAAGGTGCTGTGGGCTGGTGGCCTGTGGTTGGGAGGGCCCCTGGTGAGTTCAAGCTGTGAGCAGAGTACAGTGTGTCCTTACCAGCACTCAGGACCATGGTGGCCAGAATATGGACATCATGATGAAGAGTTTCTGCTGCGGGCCTAGTGGGTAAACTTGTCCTCAGTTGCCTGGAAACTGGGAGACTGGTGTATCAAAGGAATGTGGGAGATATGCTCTCTAGGAGTTGTTTAGAAGCCTTTTTAAAGGACTCCAGCCCAACTGCCTTTTAGTCTGTGATATGGGAGCCATACCTAGACCTACTGTGGGCATCACAGGGCCACCAGGAGCTACACAGAAATGTTAGCAGAAGCCCCTTTATTCCAGCAGCCCTAAAAGGCTGCTCAACCTTAGTAATGAGTTCCCGTGGCCAATACCTCTATAGCGCTTACTCTGCACCAGGCTCTATTTCAGTACTTTCCCTGTATACTGAGTGATTCAACCCTTCCTACCACCCTGGTGAGGAAGAATCATCATTATCTCCATTTCACAGATGAGGAAATTGAGGCCCAGAGGGCTTCAGTGACCTGCCTAAGGTCCCAGATTAAATGCACAGAAACTAGGATTTCAATATAGGTCTCTCTGACTCCCAAACTCTTAGCAGCACATCACGGTGCCTCCTGTATTCATACTGCAAACACTTAATGCCTAGGATGTACCAGCCTGTACCATAGGCAATAGTTCCACGTGGCTCCAGAGCCCTTGAAATGGCGTTGGTGCTGCCTGTTGAAAGGATAATATTGGGTTGGCCAAAAGATTTGTTTGGGTTTTTCTGTAAGATGGGCTGGAAAACCCGAATGAACTTTTTGGCCAACCCAGTATTTTTGGATGTATTAGGTTTAAAGAATATATCATTAAAATTAATTTCATCTGTTTCTTTTGACTCTTTAACATGTGGTTGCTGGAAATTCTTATCTTCCATGAGGGGCTCACATTTTATTTCTCCTGGAGACTGCTGGCCTGGAAGATCCCACGTCATGTCACAAAAGAAACAACCATTGGAAGCAGGCTGCAGAGAGTGCATGGTGACTGTAGACAGCTGGGACCCTGCTGGGCAGAAGGGCCCATCTCCCCTTATTGCTCAGAGATGGAATGAGTCAAAACCAACATTTCCCTAGGAGTCTATTTCAGGATATTAATAGCAAAACCAAACAAACTCTAAGACCTATAAAATACAGGCCTGGGTATGTTCAGCATTGTGCTATTTCAAATAGATGTGTTTTAAATATTTTCTGAAGTTATTTCAAGGGTGCCTCAGTTTGATCATTTATGAGATGGAGCTAATAGTGCTGTGAGGAACGATCAGGTTAGTCCATGTAAAGTGCTTTCAATAGTGCTTGGCACAGTGGAAAGCTTAAATGTGAGCCAGGATTATTGTAATAGTGTAGTCAGTGTTGTCGTAGTTACTGCATGTAGTTGAAGGAGCTGGGGGATGCTGAATATGGGAGGATGCAGCAGGGCCTTTGGGGCAACAGTCTCAGCTTCTGCACCTGTGCCAGCAAATTTACCTCCCCAGAATAGGGGAGGCACTCGGCCCTTGGAAGGTGGTGTGATGACCCTCAGATATGCCTCCCACCACTCACCACCAACCACTCATCACAGCCCCTTGAACTGCAAGAAGCTTCTAATTGTCTTCTCTCAATGGCATTTCCTTCTCTCCCCGAGAGGAAGGTCCGTCAGTACACTCCTCTTCATCTTGTTCTGTTTTCAAGGACTTTCAATCTCCTCATAAATTGGCCTGGATCCCCTAATTTTCCTGATTCCATGGATAAACAAAGTGTAGACTGGTTTCTTTTCTGCAAGACTTCTCAGAGCTCTTAAAATGCTAATGTGTATGGAGAAAGTCCCAGATGTAAATGCTGTATAAAGTATTTTGCAAACCCACTTGGCTTGTTTTGGGGAATATCTTCTGGGACTAACGTTCCGTAAACCGCTACTGGGGAAACATTGTCCATAAAGGTTCTGGCCAGCCAAAAGGGAAATCTCTGCCGCCACTGCCCTTTGCACCCTTGTCCCCCTAGCCCTGTGTGTGGAGCACACAGATGTTGGACTGGGCATGCCATTCCTCCACCCCGCCCCGCCCCCCCCCCAAAACTAACAGTTTGTCTGGAGAAATGGGACACATTTGGGTATGTGACTCTCTAGAGTATCTAGGAATTCACTGTTATTTTTTAGGCTATCAAACTGAGTACCCTTAAAAAAATTAAGTCTTGATGATTTTCATTCATATGCTTTAGAAATTTATATACACAGAACAATTCCTTCCCTTAGTTCCTTCCCCATCCAGTTTCTGGAAACACATTGTTCTTTATATTCATTGGTTTTATGGCTATTTTTGTTTTATGTTTTATCTCTTTCTTCCCTACATTGTGCTTGTTTACCCATCTTCCTCCGATCCCAGTAGACTGTGGTTCCTGTCTCACCGAGTCTGTCTCTGGCGGTTTCACTGAGTAACTCTTTGAGGGTAGATCTTAAACATGACTAGAACAGAGGGCAGGAGCTGCCCTCAGCTTCCACTTTTTGTTTGTTGTATGCTATCAGTCTTTGGAGCCAGATGAGAGGCGGAAGTGTTTGTGGCATGTTTGCATCTCATTACATCTTGGACTGGGTCTTCCCACGTCAGTCTGCATGCGCCTCTTACCTAGATTGCAAGTTCCAAGGGAACAGGGGGCTGGTCTTTATGACTTTCCTTCCTTCCTCCTGTCCCTCCCTCCTTTCCTTTAGAAGACTCTTCCAAAAATAAAGTCGTTTTGTTTGAGAAACTCTGATGTCAACATTCTAATTTATAAAGAGGAGCTGTTTTGCATACTACTAGTAAAGCAATAACAACTAATAATTCCTGTTACAGTAAGTATTCAATGGAGCTTTCCTATGAGCCACATTCTGTGCAACAGGTATTTTTCGTATTTTCCCTTTTAACCGTCACAGTTACCCGTTAAAGTGTGTGCTGTTAGTATCCCCTTTTTACGGATGAGAAAACTGAACCTTTAAGATAGGAAATTGCCCAAGAAGGGGCAGCTAGAGCCATGCTAAGGCAGGACCATGAACCAGGGCTGGTCTGGCTCCAGAATGCAGGTGTGGAACCTCTGCAGACTCCTGTCCACTTCCTTCTGGCTGTCACGTCCTGGAGAAGCAGAAAGGAGACCTGCTAAAGTCCCGGCACTCCAGCCTTCCCTTTGGTCCTGTGCTGTGATTCCCCTGCCCACTTAGACCATGAAGTCAAAAGGTGGCTCAGTGCCTCAAGGAAAATTCAGTTAAATTTTGATAAACCATATAAACATAGAGAGCAATGATTAACTTCCCAGCTGTTAATGTTAACATTCGAGACTCCTTAGCTCAGCCCCAGTGGGAAGCACTCAGTGAGTAACTAACTCAGAATAACCAGACCTGGATGTTATTTTCTAAAATAATTCCAGTTGTTTAGTAATGTCATATGCATTTTATGGCATGGCAATGTGAAATGAAGTTCATTTAAAACATTTTTGCCAGTAAATAAGCAAATATTTTTAGCTGTCATGTTTTTTAATATTGATACTGTCTTAAGTTTTCATGATACTTTGTTTTTAAGGATCCTTCCCAAGTCTTATTTCTGTTTTGTTGTTGTTTATTTCAACTTACTTGGCCAGTGCTTTGCACAAAATAGATACAAAAAAATAAGATTTTAAAATTCAGTTTGTAATTTGGAAGTAATTTTTTATACACTTTCTTAAGTCCCAAAATACCCTTAAGGGTGTAAACAGCTATTCATAGACCCATTGAAGAGGTCAGAAAACTAAGGCCAAGAGAAGTGATTCAGAAAAGATCATTTAAGGGTACAAACAGCTTGTCTTCAGAATTATTTTTAAGCCAGAAAAATGTTTTTTAAAAGAACAGTCATTCTCCCTAGAGAGAAATCCAGTCATAGTCACAGAAAGAAATTGTACATGCTTATTTAAGGCAACATTATTCAGTTGAACTGTAGAACCCAAATGCCCACTAATGAATGAATGAATGAACAAAAGGTGATACATCTATATAGTAGAATACTAGATGGCAACAAAAAGTAATGCGTGCTGATACAAGTTACAACATGGATGAACCTTGAAAACATTGTGCTAAGTGAAAGAAGCATGACTGCATTTGTATTAAAAGCATGACTGCATTTGTATTAAAAGCGAATCCATAGATAACAAAATATAGGTCAATGATTGCCAAAGACTGAGGGGAAGAGGAAGAATGAGGAGTGATAACTTGATGGGTACAGGGTCTCTTCTTTTGGCAATACAGGTATTCTAAAATTAGGTAGCAGAAATGATTACACAGGTCTATAAATGCACCAAAAACCATTGAACTGTATACTTTAAAAATACTAATTTTATAGTATAAAATTATATCTTATTAAAAAGTGATAATATAAAGCTTTATGTGGGTGAAATGAAGAGCAAAAATACACTGATCATTTATACTGTGCTTTCTACTAGGGTGAAATTTCATTATGTAGCTCATTCTGATAAAACTATTAGCAAAGTGACATTGCAAATTTGAAATACTAAGCTTCATTCCATTATGCTATCAGGTCACTAAAGAGAAATGTGAATGACTTACTTTTTATCCTGGCAATGTGTGTCCCTTGGTGAAAATCGTTCTCTGATATTAACAGTTTCTATTCAGAGGCAAGAGAGTTGAGCAGATATACCAGTTAAAACGTCTGGTTTTTCCATTCTCAGTAAAAATGTTCTTGGATTTGTAGTCATAGTGAATGTTTGAATCTTTAAAGCTCTTAGTCTTTGTAAAGCCAAATTCAAAACTGCCTGCTAAAATGGTTAATGTGGTAGAAATTAGTTGGGCTAATTAGGTCAATAAATATTCTAACTCATAAAAGGTCAGATGGGTAAAAGACTGGGGAAGTATGTAACAGAATATGTTCTTTTTGATTCTGAAGACATAATTTTATTCCTGGATTTTTATACCATATATAGCATACTAAATTGTTTCTTTGATACAAAGATTAGTTGCGAATGAAATGTCTTCCAGGTGTATTAGGATTTGCATGAGTTATTCTCCATTATTTCTGTTCTTTGTTAGAAATCTCTTTTAGTGATTAATGCCTTAATTTTTTCAACTTTGCTACTTAAGTGTACTTTTTTTTGCAATTAGTGCCTGATTTATTCACAGGTTTTCCCATGCCCAAGTACCCCCTGATGATTCTCTAGAAATGATTCTTCTATGTGGTCGAAAGAGTGAATTCTATATGGTATTTCCTTAGTATTTTTCTTGCTGTAGTTATACTTCTCTCTAAATAAATCTTTTAAGTCAAAATATTTATGGAAGACAGTAAGTAAAGATTATTTGCTTTTCACAAACTAAGTAACATATTTTCTTTTCTTCACAGCTTTATTGAGATATAATTCACATACCATACTATTCATCCGTTTAAAGTGTCCGGTGATTTTCAGTGTGTTCACTGTTATGTGCCAACCACCATCACAGTCAATAATAGGACATTTTTATTACTCAAAAAAGAAACCCTGTACCCATTAGCTATCAACTCCCCTGCCAAGGTCCCCACCCTGCCTCCAGCACTTAGCAGCTAATCTACTTTTGTCTTTATAGAGTTGCCTGTTCTGGAAATTTCATATGACTGGAATCATGTAATTTATTGGCTTTTGTGACAAGCTTACTTCACTTTACTGATATAATAAGGTTTATCAAAATGTTTTATAGTGGTAAAAGGGTCCATTCATTATAAATATTTAGCAGTTATAAACAAATATGCATCTCATATCAAAGCACTGAAATGTGCGAGGCAAAAACTGATATAAATGAAGAGAGAAATAATTCAACAGCAATAGTTGGAAACTTCAATACTACTTTCAGTAGTAGATAGACTAGCTAAGGAGAAGATTAACTAATAAATAGAAAACTTGAACAACATTGTAAACCAACTATATACCTAACAGATATTTGTAGAACACTCTACTTCAGAGCACACATTATTCTGAAGTACTCATAGAACATTCTCCAGACTAAACCATATGCAAAGCTATAAAACATATCAATAAATTTAAAATCATAGAAGTAATGCAGAGTATCTTCTCTGACTACAGTAAAATTAAACTGGAAATCAATAACAGAAAAAATGGGAAACTCAAATATATTTGGAAAGTAAATAGCACACTCCTGAATAATCAAAGAAGTTGGGAAGTACTTTGAGATAAATGAAAATGAAAGCACAACATATCATGCTAAAGCATGACTTGGAAGAACATTTATAGCTATGTGTTTTACATGTCTCAAACTGTAAAGAATCCACGTGCAATACAGGAGACCTGGGGTCAATCCTTGGGTCGGAAAGATTCCCTGGAGAAGGGCATGGCAACTCACTCCTGTATTCTTGCCTGGAGAATCCCATGGACAGAGGAGCCTGGTAGGCTACAGCCCATGGGGCCGAAAGGAGTCAGACATGACTGAATGACCCAACACACACACGTTAAGAAAGAAAGATCTCAAATCAAAAATGTAACCTTCCACTTTAAGATACTTGACAAAGAAGAGGAATCTGAAATACAGTACAAACTAACGTCCAGTTTTCAATGTGGCTTCCGTACACCTGTTATAGAAAGCTAGTGTTTGTGAAAATATGTACCAGATACTATTTTCCACTATGGGCTCAGTTTAGAAACTGTCAACCAAATCATGAGCCCATTTCAGGTCCTAGCTCTTAAGTAGTCTTATGTGATAGAAAGAGCACTGTTTAGGGTGTTGATCAAATCCATGCCTGATTCCTGATACCACCACACCCTCTATGTGACATTGGACAAGTTGCTTAATCTCTCTGAGACTTACTTTCCTCATCTGTACAGTGGACGTAATTTTGTCTGTCTGAGGATTATAAGATAACATGTAAAAGGGCCTAGTTCAATATCTGGCATGTAGTAGGTGCTTGATTCATATTTATTTATAATCACTGGTGAATTAAAATTGGAATGACAGCCTAAGTACCTATATGGCATGGATATACAAATATGAATGGGGCTTCCCAGGTGGCTCAGTGGTAAAAGAATCTACCTGCTGATGTAGGAGACAAATGAGATGCAGGTTCAATCCTGGGTTGGGGAAAATTCCCTGGAGGAGGAAATGGCAACTCACTCCAGTATTCTTGCCTGGAGAATTCCATGGACAGAGGAGTCCGGCCGGCTACAGTCCATTAGTTCACAAAGAACTGGACACGTCTAAGCAACTGAGTGCACACACATACATATATGAATGCTCTTGAAAGAGAGACTGGAAGAAAAGTAGTCTGATGTCGAATCCTACTGTGTACCAGGCTTAGGGCTGGTCACATTATCTAAAGCTGCACCACACATAACTTGTTTGACAGTTTGGACTGATATCGCTGTTTTAACAACCACTAAAACAGTCTACTTAGGCAAAATACACATGCTGGCCTAATTGATTGTTTTAGAAATAGCTTATAATGGTTAAATATTTGAGCCCCTCAAATATGAAAGGACTAAAACTTTAACTTGTTGTTATTACTGGTGTAATAAATTCCATTAACTGTGTTTTAGGAAAGCATATTTCTTAGTTGTGCAATTCTGTTGCCTATTTGGACTACAGATTAGTGGCATTAAAGCTTTGAAACACATTTATGATTTGATTGGCAAGATAACTGATTAAGTTCTGTTTTTACTCAAAGGATATTTTGGCAGGCACTTTTATGCTTATTTTGTTTATTGTGTGGTTGATGACTGAATATTTTCACCAGCAACACAAGCCTCAAACCAGGTTCAAAACTAGTACTTGTCAAAACTGTAACATGAATATAAATCACTTAGAGATCTTGTTAAAATGTGGATTTTGATTTATCAGGTCTAAAGCGGGACCTGAGAGTTTATATTTCTAACAAGCTTCCAGGGGTTGCAGATGTTGTTGGTCCATGGACCACACTTTCAGCTGCAAGATTGTGTAGAATCCAAGAGGTACTTAGGCTAGAATCAGAAATGAGGAGAGCCCATCTGGTATTACACAGTCCCAAATACCTATTCATACTCTCTGAGTATAATCCACTTCCGTAACTGAGCCCTGAAATAATTAAAAATTTGTAAGCATTGAACAGCAGTGACTCTGTTCTTACATTTCATGTATTACAGTGATTGAATATGGTAATAGAATAATACCCTGTCATGCATTTTCAGTAGTTCTTTGTACTGTCTATTACCTTGCGTTCTGCTCAGGCCCCTTCACACTGCATCTCATTGACTGTGAAAAGTGATGTACATGAAGCATCTCCATCTCCATTCCCTAGAGCTCTATAGCTGCCTTGTCGGCCCTTACTCTGTGAATAGCAAAGAACAATGAATACAAACCACTTAAACCCCAGTCAGACTTTTGTTACCAAATGAAGAGAATAAGCAATTGTTTCCCCTAAACTCAGGCCTGATTTTCTAATCATTTACGTGAGCATTTGTGGAAGTTTCCTTGGAGAAGGAAATGGCAACCCACTCTAGTATTCTTGCCTGGAGAATCCCATGGACAAAGGAACCTGGTGGGCTACAGTCCATGGGGTTGCAAAGAGTTGGACATGACTGAGCAACTAACACACACACACAACATGGAAGCTTCCAGGAAGGCTGATTTCAAGTCTTTAGTCATTTAAATGAGAGCACAGATTGAGTTTTACCTGGAGAGTCCATAGCGGGTACAACTTGATTTTTGTATGTAATTTGACTACAGAGGCATCATTTTAAGACCTGTCAAATTAAATTTAGTATGAAATAGATGTGGCTCGAAATGTAATGCATGCCATCTGATTTGTTGCAGAACACAGAAATAGTCACAGTAAGGACAAGAGGAAAACGAGGACAAGAAGATGGAGAGGGAGGAGCAGCCTGGCTGATGACATGGCCGTGTTAAATAGCAGCTTCACCACAAGCACGCTTCCTGCCAATGGTAGCAAAACAGACAGCACAAGGCAAAAGGGGACCCACAGAAGAACAAAACGTTTTTTATCCTATCCACGGTTTGTAGAAGTGATGGTGGTAGCAGACAACAGAATGGTTTTATACCATGGAGCGAACCTTCAACATTATATTTTAACTTTAATGTCAATTGTAAGTATCTTCAAAAATAGGTGATTTATGATGTTTCTAAATGTGCCTTTGGGAATGGGTTTCCACCCAGTGCTTTGGAGGATCATTCAGGGCTGGCATTTCCACAATTCAGGCAAGTGACTGAAGAGAACATAAGATTATTCATTGACTGCTGTTGACAATGACAATAATGAGTATAAATAGTGTTTATTCTGCATTAGACAATGTACTTCTTACTTAAAAGGCATCATTTCTAATCCTCCTGACAACTCCGCTAGGTAGATTGTCATTCCTTTTTTGTTGATAAGAAAACTGAACCTCATAGGAGTTGAGTTGCTTGTCCATGATCATGTAAAGCCAGAAACGTAGCTTAGAGACTGCATGTGACCTTCAGCCTGTCTGCTTCTCCAAATCATTGCCCTTTGACATGTGAACCGGCACAGCCAGGTATGGGTCACCAGTAAGACATTTATTTGGTCCCTGGTTGTGAATCAGAGTCACTGATGGAGCTTAGTAAAATGGCTCTATCCCCTGCCCCCAGGATTTTTAATTAAGTAGTTTTGGGGTGAGGCTTAGGAATCTCTCACTTAAATTTTGAATTTTTCTGTTCCCATTTTGAATTGAAAAAGTAATAAATTTGCATGATAGAAAAACAGACCAAGCAGATCCAAAGACTAGGGGAAAAGCCTAAGTGCTTTCTCCTACCCAGTCTCCCAGAGGCCACCTATGTGGCAAGTTTATTTGCCCATGCTTCTAACCAGCACTGTCCAATAGAAATATGATGCAAGCCATGTTTAAAAACATAGGTGAATGTAATTTAAAATTTTGTTAACCACACACACAAAAGAAACAAGAAAAGTCAATTTTAATCATGTATTTTTTTATATCTAAATGTTATTTCAAAAATATTAATGAGATGAGTTTTCCTCCATAGTAAGACTTTAAAGCCCGGTATGGGTGTCACACTCAGAACACATCTCAGTTCAGACAAGCCACATTTCAGTTGTTCAGTGACCACTTGGCAAGTGGCCACCATGTTGGACAATGCAGCTCTAGACACTTCTTAAGCAAACATGTATGGGTGTATTTTTTCAGAGATGGAGCATATGTAATATGGTTTTACATATTCCTATTGTCTTGAAATATTGGAGATTGTCCCATAATAGTCCATATGCTCTGCCTTCATCCATTTTAAGCCTCAGGCTAGCATTCCTTTTAATAGACTGACCCTAGTTTATTTGAACGGAAATCTACTTGTATTACATTCCCCAAATGCATATGAAAAGCTGCCCTTTTGGAACATCCATTTAGAGTTTCTTCTTTCCTCTCTATGGCCTGTGGTTCTCCTTGTGCTTTCCCTGTGAATTCACCTGTGTTGTGAATCACTCTGCTATGTTCCTCATCCCCCCACCCACCTGCCTCTTCCCCCCACTCTCCCTCACCCCCTTCTTCAGGTTCAGTCCCTTGTGCCCCAGCCCTCTCCTATTCTGGTGGAGGGAAAGAAAAACCTAGTCATGCCTTTTACAGACTCAACTCCATTTCTACCCCATAAGTTCAGATCTGTCAAGAATTTTAATGACAAGCATGGACTTAAGGTCAAATTAATCTTGCTTGAAAAATCTGGCTCTGCTATTTACCACTCTCTGTTTAGTCTTGGACAAGTTGCTTAACTTCTCTGAGCCTCATTTTTCTCATTTGCTAAGCAAAGATTGTGGTCATACCTGGTTTGAGTGTTGCTATGGGGACTAAATACAAAGGCATATGCAGTTTTTAGCAAGGATCTAGTCCACAGCAAGCATTCAATGGGTGTAGCTCTAGTAATTAACGGTAATAATGGAGGAAAAAAAAAGTTACCAGATTATGGAGAATATAAATGGTTGGTACATCAACAGTATTAGCAAGCTTGTTGCCCATGTGAGATTGCATAAATGGCAGTCCAGCTTCCACTGGGATGAAAATGCTCGATCAAAAGTTAATATCCAGTGTTTTGGGACTGAGAACTGCTAAGTTAGGTGACAATGTGGTTTCCTTGGAAAACACCTTGAAATTTAAACTTGCTCTCATTTATTTACTCTCTGAAATTGCCATCTATGCATTTTACAAAGAGAGTTTTAAGAAATATTTGTTGACTGAATGAAAATTTACAACTCCAAAATGCATATGTTTATGAACCATAAAAAGCCATGGAGACCAGCGTAAGAAGTGATTTGCTTATTGCTTACAAAGAATTCACAATTAACTGAAAAATTTATCTCGGTTACAGGTAGCCTCTATCTATAAAGACCCAAGTATTGGAAATTTAATTAATATTGTTATTGTGAACTTAGTTGTGATTCATAATGAACAGGTAATAAAGTTTTATTTCTTTTTTCTTCTCTCTGTATCCTAAATGGCATATCTAATTGATGTTGGTACAGTGGATCAACCATAATTCTTGTCTGTATTTAGGAAGGACCTTCCATATCTTTTAATGCCCAGACAACATTAAAAAACTTTTGCCAGTGGCAGCATTCAAAGAACCATCCAGGTGGAATCCAGCATGATACAGCGGTTCTTGTAACGAGGTATATGGACGTCTTATCCTTCCAGTCTTTTAGTTTCTGGTCACGTTGATGGGATAAGATTGTGTATTGCTGCTAGCCAGCCCCTAGTCCAGAGTTTTTCAGCTTTAGCACTACTGGCGTTTTGGATCAGATACTGCCCTGCCCTGCGGGGTGGTTGGCAGCATCCTTTGTCTCTACCTATTGTATACTGGCAGCTCTCCCTCCTCTTAACTGTGACAGCCAAACTATTGTCCAGACATTGCTAGATGCTCTCTGAGGGTGCGTGGGGGAGAGGACAGTCACAGCTGCTTGAGAACCACTAACCCATAGTCACCAAGTAGGCAATAAGTGTGTTAGACAGTCCTGAAAGTAAATGCCCTTATAGAGGGGCAGCTGCCATTCAGATTGAGCTGGTCATTACTGTGCAGAATATACATACAGTCTTGCCAGCTTTTGTGATTCGGTAAGAAGCCAGAAATGAGTTGTTTTTTTTTTTTTTTTTGAAAATGTGAATGCTTCTAGTTTTTAAATGGTAGCTTCTAGTTCAAAATATTTAAAATGCTATGCAGGGCAAAAAAGAAGTATGCTGGCCTTGGGCTTCCCTGGTGGCTCAGACAGTACAGAATTAATGCTGGCCTAGTTGTGTCTTCCATCAACCATCTTTGTTATGGTCAAAAACATTAACTAAACTTAAGTGAAAGGCATTTCTAACCTTCTCAGAATGTTTTTTCAGAAAGTAGAATCACTTGTTTCAAGGTATGAGGAAAATCCTGGGTGGAGAGATTTTCATTTGCCCTTGGCTACCCTGGTTGACAGGAGACTACTCAATGTAGCTTTTAATCTATAAGCCAGTGATTCATAAATTTTTTGATGCAAACCCCTGGCTCTGTTAACTAGCTTTTGGTCATCCCTCCCCATCCCTAACGTAGTGGTGGTGTGAATACCTGAAAGGCTGGAGTGTTTGCTTGTATTGGTGTTTACTGTTGGGTGTCAAGGCCCTAAAGCAAGTGTGCTTTGCTTTCAGACAGGATATCTGCAGAGCCCATGACAAATGCGATACATTAGGTGAGTCTGCTGTGCGTGTCCTCTCTGGCTTCAACACTTTATGACATGCTTTTCTTCCAAGCCACAAATGCTTTCTAAAGTAAATCTTTCTTTGTTTGTTTTCCTTTCTAATAGGTCTGGCTGAACTGGGAACCATCTGTGATCCATACAGAAGCTGCTCTATCAGTGAAGATAGTGGACTGAGTACAGCTTTCACAATAGCCCATGAACTGGGCCATGTGTATGTTTCCTTTCCATATTTTCATTTAATCTGCAGTGACCTAAAACTTTTGTTCCTTCGCATCAGTGAGCATTCACTGGACTTTAAAAGGTGTAAGATACTTCTCAAGGCATAGTTGAGTTTGCAGGGTTGAAAAGCTTTGAACCTTGTTGGGAGAAATGACTTTGACTTCAGAAAGCTGAGTAAATGCAGTGCACCCTGTTCAGCCTTAGCTCCTGTGTCTCTTTGCTTAACTGAACAGGTTTACCAGGCAAGGTCTAATATGCTCCTTTCCTACTTCAAAGTGCTTCTACTTTGAAGTAGGAAAGGAGGTCTTTCTACCCCTTCCACTGAAGCAGAGAGTATATCAGCCCCGAAAACTTATCTTTGTTTAGTAGGGTCCTCCAACATTGTTGTGGCCTGCACAATTTTCCCAAACCCAGATCATTCCTGATTCTGGTTATACAAGTTTGTCCTTCAGATACTAGCCTCTGAGAACAGAGGTGACCCTCTTTCAGGGGAAAGAATGAACAAAGATACAGAGAAGAAAGAAACCATTTCCTATTTATGATCACTAAGTGTCTGGTCATTATGAAATTGGTTTTTCGTTTTTGTTCTTTAGCGACAAAGCCTTATTAGAATGTGGGGCAAAACGGTATAAATTTACTTAAAATTATTCCAGTTTTTTATCTGTCATCTTTTCTTTCTACAGTGATTAAATTACTTATACCTTTTTGGAATAATTTTCAAAAATAGCTCTGTATCGACCTGCATGTCAGATGTTTACTTTAGAGATAGCATCATCTATTAAGCAAACTCTTTCGTGTGCCAAACGTTTTCTGAAGACACTTTATATGCAGTGTACTACGGTAGGTGTAATGCAATATGCATATATAGAGGAATCTCTAATCCCAGTTCCACAATCTCTTATCCCAGTTCCACATATAATGAATATATTTCAAGCATGTTTTAAGAGCACATTCCTTTTATTCTCCAATGGAAATATCAGAAGGTGCTCAATATTTACAGAATAAAAAAGGCATGACTTTCAGTGAAGCCTTGGTGATGGGTCAGAGTCCTTCTTAGTCCATCGTCTCTCTGTCCCTTGATTTCTCAAATACCTTCATGAAACTCAAGGATTTCTTGGAACTAGATTTGAAAATTACTGATTCTGCCAGCATTTCCCAAAGTTTGGTACTCTTACACTGATTCCAAGAGAATAGTCTATGGGACGAAATAAGAGTGTTGTAATCCAGTGATTTAAAAAAAAAAAATTTCCTAGCCATGTTTGGAGTGCCAAGGCCAAATACCATGAAGTAAAGGTTCTGACAAGTCCTGTATTGATTTTAACTGAGGTGTTGATTTTAGCTCAGTTCCCCCATACTTATTTTAACAGAATCTTTGGAGGATTTTCATTTACTTGTTTTACATGAAACCTAGTAAATTACTTTAGACCTTTAAATAGGAGATGTAGATTTCATAGTGAGGAATAGGGTGATGTTTCAATGGGGCAACTATTCCTGCCCCAGAACACGGAACAAGGAGAGTTACAGAGAGAAGAATGTATTCCAAGGGCAAGGGTGTATTTGATTAACAGATTAACACTTCCCCCAAAAATAGGGCTAACAAAAATATACTGTGTAAAGAAATATAATTAATTTCCTATTAATTCCTTTCCCCCAAAGAGTTTATAAACCTCTTTTAGATAGCCAGGTTATAAAATTGACATTTTAAGGAATGTAAGAATTTTAAATAGCAACAACAAAATATGTATGCCATATAGAAGTCTTAATTCACAGTTAACAGACGACTCCCCTGTAAAAACTGTGCTGTTGATGTGTTCCTAGGAGCTTTCATTTATATTATCTCCCTTAATCTTTATAATCCCCACAAAGTAGATATTATTAAGTCTGTGTGTTTGGCTTAGAGATATTAAGTTAACCAAATTGTAGTAGCCAACCAAATTGTGGTAGCTAATGAAGGCATAGGAGCATATGATGTTGGAGCACCAGTTCTAGGGTAGAAGTCAGCAGGTAGCCAGATAGCCAAGATCTGGACTGAATTGTTACAACATTCCCTTTGACTTGAGGAAAATATATGCTATTTTCCTTCCTATAAGATGGAAACAACATATACACCCTATCTCAAAAGTGTCAGGAAGTAAGAAATCAAGTAATCGGTGAATGATGTGAGTTGTGGCTTAAACAGAAAGTTGTATTCCTAGCCTGTTAGTGAATTATTTTTGTTTTGGCACTTTGTTTCCTAGAGGTAACTTTGTTTTTATGTTAAGAAAAGTGAAAATCTTTTTTTTTTTAATTTCCTACCATATTCTCTGACAAATTTTCTAATTAACTTTTTCAAAATTAAATGTTAAGTTGTTATGGTCATGACTTTCTGATAAAATCCGAGAGCTGCTCGGAGGAAAAAGCAACCAACCTTCTATTTGTTGAGCATCATTGGATGCTTCAAAAATAGCTCCTGCCTTCTTGTACCAGCTTCATAGACACTGAGAATCTAAGAGTCAGGAAGAATTGGGGAAGTAATTGAGTCTCTACTGAACACAGAAATCCTTACACAGTGTTCCTGAAAAATTGTCCATATCTTGCCTTACAAGAGAGAATGCAGTTTGTATATATTCCAAAACAGGAGGTATTAGACTGAAGTAAACTCCAGTTCTAGCTCACTTAATAACCATGTGACCTTGATCAAATAGTTAAACCTCCTACTTCCCAATTTCCTCTTCTGTAAAATGTGAATAGTAATAGCATACTATTCATTGGGTCAAATAAGTAATTAAGTTAAATAAAACATCAAATGCGTTTAACACACTGGCTAGTACATTGTGAATGCTAAAAAAAGTCTTGTTAATTATTTTTTAGTAAGTGCTTGATGAAGGATTATTGTTATACAACCCCTGCTATGAAAAAACGTGCCTGACATTTGAATGAAAAAAAAAGTTTTCTGTTTACATGATGAAATAAACTGGATTTTACCGAGTCATGTTGGCATGGGGAATAAACACCAGCTCCTTTGCACCAGAGAGAAAGAAGCAAGATTTGAAAGCTTTTCTTGTATTAGGTTTGTTGATGGAGGCATTACACTGAACCTGCATCTGGGCTTTAGAATTCTGGGCAGTCATTTCTTTAAGAAAATAGACTCTTACACATCCATTACTATTAAGTCCAACCAAGAGAGTTGGAGTTTTCCCATCTGGCAATTATTGAGGGGCCTAAGGTTTTAAAAGAAAAAGGAAATAAAACATGAGAAATTACTGGGATGGACCTCACAGACTTTTATTCCAGCTTTTATTTTTATATAAAGCAAGTCAGTTTATTTCTGTCTGACTTTCTTGTTTTCATATCTAAAGATATGAAGTAAAGTCAGGGGAATTTCTCCCTAAATGCCAAGTTAGTCAGATACATCAGTTTTGTGATTAGGAATAGTCATCCAGAGAGGAGAGCCTTGTGAGGTTGTTGCCCAGTGGATAATTATCTGACTGAGAAAGGCATGTGGCTCGTAGAACTGATGTTTCTGGATTGAGAAATGCTTCCTGTCATTTTTTTCCCCCACTTCCTTTCTCTAAGCCAAGAATGGCAAATATGTGTTAATGCTGCTGCTGAGTTCCCTCCCAGACCCAAGAGGACGTTGGCACTCCATCATAGCCGTTTTTTGGGGTGGAACCTGGATTAGTTTAAGAATTCTTTTGTGTCCAGATTTTCAGGAAGCCAGTACCAATCAATTGTCATTGGCGTGAAGCTTGAAACTATTTGCCATCTCTGAGTTAAGCCAACTGCATTGGCACGCCTCTGGTTTCCATGCTTGCAGCTTTCCTTAATGGGTTTTATTGTGCACGAACTTTGTATAGCTCTATAGTGGTATACTTACATGGTTTTAGCGTCTGTCAACCTGACCCAAAAAGGAGATGCCAAGACCCACCGTGAGCCTCTCATTAGAAAGCTTTTGGCTTCAGGTTTTGACACTTGACTGACTCTTTATGTGAATAGTGTTATCATAACCTGCCAAATTCTTGACTCTATAAATTGGCCTTTAACAGCTTGTTAGGAATTCCAACTACTGTATTCTAGCACCAGCTACAGCACATGCAGAGCCTCTGCAATTCCACAAAATGCAGCTAAGCCAAATAATGGCCCAGTTCACATCTTTTTCTTTTTTTTTTTTTTACATCAAAGGCACTTTACATTCAGTTGAGTCAAAAATATGTTTTATTCTATTCTCTACCTTTAATCCTCTAGTAAGTTTTGTTCTGCTCACCAGGATTCAGGTTCTTATCCATAATGCAGTAGTCTGTTAAATTTTTTCTCTTAGCTGCATTCTCAGAGCAATTATAACAGCTCAGTCCCTTATTGTTTATTAACTTTTTTTTTATCATTGTCTTCTCGGCCTTAGGTTCAACATGCCTCATGATGACAACAATAAGTGCAAAGAAGAAGGAATCAAGAGCCCCCAGCATGTCATGGCCCCAACATTGAACTTCAACACCAACCCCTGGATGTGGTCAAAGTGTAGTCGAAAATATATCACTGAATTTTTAGAGTAAGACTCGAACTTTGAGTACAGCCTTCATGCTAGTATCTGACCTACATGCAGTGAACTCATTGTGGGAAAGAAAACGTAGAGTCAAGCATTCCTTTTGAGTTGTTATTTTTGTTGACATTCCTGGGAGGAGGGAAAAGAAAAATACTCTCTGACATCTGTGTAGTTCATGTCCTCGCCAGCACTTAGAAGACTGCAGACTGAGCTGAAGAAAATGTTGAGATCTTAAAAAGAATATGTAAATGTTGCTTCATTCTTGGTAAAGCTATGAAATCTGTTCAGGTCTTGGGAAAGAGACCATGAATGCGATAACATGATGAAGGAAGGCAAATATTTATGTGCTTCTAAGTTAGTAATTTGGGGTTGGAAAGAGATAGGGAAGTGAGACATCCCCAAAGAACATTACAGGGTGGATGAAAATTGCACAGACCTCCATGTTGTTGAATTAAAAACATCCTCTCTCTGTCTCTCTTTATCTCCTTCCCTCTTTCTCCTTTTTTGCTTTTATTTTAAGTTTCCCACCAGGATGCCCAAGGATACAATTACTTTATACAATATCCTTGTGTCACAGATTTATTGCTCTTCTCTCCCAGATGTACAGAAGGTTAAGTGATTATCCCAAGGTCACTGGGTGTATATTTCCCCAGCCACAGGGAAGAGGGGGCTTGTTAATCAGAACTCACTGGGTGTGAATTTTCCAGAAGATGTGTTTGCAGAAACATGGAAGAACTGGCAGGTTGCTGGGTTTTTTTTTTTTTTTTAAATGATCTAAAGTGTTTCTTACTGTAGTCATTTATTCACTTACCCATTCAATCAGCAAATATTTACTAAACACGGATTGCTATGGACAGGATCCCATATTTGGGTGAAAAACAAACTTTTTCACCCAAAACAAGCTTTTACCCCTAAGAAGCTTATACTCCATTGGAAAAGATGACAAAAAATAAACATTTTAGAGTAATTGCCCTGAGATGTGATAAAGGCTGAAGCAGGTATATATTTCCCCCTGGTTGTATACGTGGAGAAGGAAATGGCAACTTACTCCAGTCTTCTTGCCTGGAGAGTCTCAAGGACTGACGAGCCTGGGGAACTACAGCCCGTGGGGTCACAAAGAGTCGGACACAACTGAAGTGAGCGAGCATTCGTGCATGCATACGTGTTGTATGTGTAGCCAGTGGTTCCAAAACAAGTATACACCAAAAAGTAGGACTTCAGCTTCTGGACTCAAGTTTGGATGAAAAGAATAGAGCAAAAGCAAAACAACAAAAGAATGATCTTTGCTACCACTAACATGACAGAATGACCTGCACTGTCTTCTGGAGACTCTGACAGTCACATCTTATCACTGCCCTTACCGCCTGCATTTTTCTGCTTCCCACAGCACTGGTTACGGTGAATGTTTGCTTAACGAACCTGAATACAGACCCTATCCTTTGCCTCATCAACTGCCAGGCCTCCTCTACAACGTGAATAAACAATGTGAATTGATTTTTGGACCAGGTTCTCAGGTGTGCCCATATATGGTAAGTGTCTGGGGTCTCTATCTACCCTCATAACTGGATTGTGAACTTTTTTTTATTCATAGTTTTCCACTGGATTCTCATGCTAACATATACCACTCATTGAGTGGTCCATTGACTATTAAGAGTAATAGTAATGATGATGATGGGGATAAACAGCAATAGTTCTCAGCACTGGATGTTTCCTGAACTTTGTCATTTCACTCTCAGCCCAAAAGGAAGATACCATTATGGTTTTTATTTTGTAAGTGGGCAAGTGAGACTCAGTGGGGGACAAAGTCACAGAGCTGGTAATGACAGAGCTCAGCCCTTTTTCCTCTGTGTCTCCTTTTTCTTCCCACCAGCTGTCCAGAAGACTTATTATAGGGACTCTTCTAGATTCAGTAACTCATGAGACAAAACTGTTTCCCTGTTTTAGCTTGTCAAGACCATGTCCTATGACTGCCTGGGGCTTGAAATCATTTCTGGTGGTAGCCCAGCTGGCAAGTGTGTGATTCTTTGATGTATGTGTTATGAACATTTGGACCAATGATATGATCCAGTGGTTAACAAGAGGCTTAGCAGAACTGTTCTTCTATGGGATGCCCCATTCTATTCCTTTGGGTGTTTTTCTGGGAGAAGTTCAGAGATAGCTGGTGGGCAGTGATTCCATGGAAATCACAAAATATTTTATGTAAAATGTATCCATGATTATGTTCATTTCCCTGTTATTCATGATAGCAAACATTAGGAGTGACCTACAAGCACAAGAATAGAAAGGTTAAGCAAACTTAATGTGTATGCTTGCTCAGTTGCATCTGACTCTTTGTGACCCTGTGGACTGTGAACCCACCAGGCTCCTCTGTCCATGGATATCTCAGGCAAGAATACTGGAGTGGATTGACAGTTCCTCCTCCAGGGCATCTTCCTAACCCAGAGACTAAACCCGAGCCTCTTGCATCTCCTGCACTAACCGGTGGATTCTTGACCACTGCACCATCTTCATTTAATGAAATATTATTATACAAAAATTGAAAAGTGACTATACATGGGAACATGCTCCAGCTATAATTTTAAATTAAAATACAAGGATAAAGAATTATTTTACTGAGTATTTTCTCAGTGTACAAGGGGGAGAAGAGCTTCAGAAAAGACTGGGTAATTTAAACCTTTTTTTTCTATTTAACAAAAAAATAGTCCCTTCTGAATTTTTCTTCTGTGACTGTGGTTTCTTCTTATCATCATGGGAACAGTTATTTTTTTGGCTAAGGACATTTGTGTCCCTGGGGCTAGTGACATGACACCTGTGCAGGCTCTCGCTGCAGACTCTTCATCTCTGAGCCAGGCCGCTTCCTGCCGGGCGCTCCTGATGTTCCCAGCTCCTACACAGATGCCCCGCTCCTGCCTGCCCTCCGTCTTCTCCCTTTGGGTAGGACATGATGCCTGTGTGTGTGTGCTCATTCACTCAGTTGTATCTGACTCTTTGCGACTCCACGATGCCTACCGTTCAGTTAAACTTTCTTCATGTCCTCTATCATCTACGTTCCAGAGAAGAGAGTGAAGTACTTTGAAGTCTGTACTTGAAAACTGTCTGAAGGCATTTTCTCGATAGAGTTTGGTTTTCTCCCCTTGTCCCCAGGTGAAGCACTGGGATTCTTCCATGTGGAAACCCACAACCTGAGAAGCCCACCTGGTCAGCTCCAGGTTGTGTAGGAGACCCTGGGCCTCTGCAGTGTATTTGAAGTCCAACTCCTTGGTTTCCTACCTTGCTTTGGAGTTGAGTTTTGCTCTTCCATGTTTTGCGTGTTTCTTGTTCACTGTCCTCAAGAGTTGTGCTTCACTTCACTGCGGCAGAGCAGAGTACATTCTGATTCGCTACGTTTATATGTGTCTTGAAGCTAAATGTATATATGAGTAGTTTGCCTTGAGATTACACAATGTAAACAGAGTAGACACCTAAAAATTGTGGTTTCTGTGTTCTCTCCATTTGAGTATTTTGTAATTTCTCTGAAATATTTGTGGCATAAATAAAACAAGCTACACTACAAGAAAAAAAAATTGTATGGCCTGAAATAGAGCTAAATATATCAACTTGGACAACTCTAAAAATCACAGTGCATAGAGGAAACAAATAGCAAATTGTAGGATGCCTCTGTATGTTCTGAAATAGCGAATAGCATTGTTTGTTTAAAGCCAAAGTATTGTACATTATCGGTAGATATTTAAACATTTGTAGTGAAAGCAGTGGGCTTCCCAGGTGGCTCAGTGGTGAAAAATCTACCTACCAATGCAGGAGATATGGGTTTGGTCCCTCAGTGAGGAGATCCCCTGGAGGAGAAAATGGCAGCCCACTCCAGTGTTCTTTCCTGGAAAATCCCATGGACATGGAAGCCTGGCAGACTCAGTCCATTGTGTCGCAAAGTGGGACATGACTGAGCACATGTACACACACACAGTAAAAGCAATGGGAATGGTGAGACGGTGAGCATCACTAGAACAATGGTTACCTATGTGGAGAAAGAGAAGGGATTGGGATTGAGAATGAGCGTGCAAGGCTGGGCCCATGAAGTGTCTTCTTTCTTAATTTGGGAGGTGGACATATGGGTATCCATTATGTTATTGTTCATATTTTTTACATGCCTGCATTATTACTGATATTTTGTCCCTTCTTTCTTCTGACATAATATGTATGGCTTAGTAGGAAAAAATACCAGTTTTAACATCAAGTCAAACCAAAACTAATCACAACAGAAATCAAAACCTTCTCTCCAATCATCAGTTCAGTTCAGTTGCTCAGTTGTGTCCGACTCTTTGTGACCCCATGAACTGCAGCATGCCAGGCCTCCCTGTCTATCACCGACTCCCGGAGTCCACCCAAACCCATGTCCATCAAGTCAGTGATGCCATCCAGCCATCTCATCCTCTGCCATCCCCTTCTCCTCCTGCCTTCAATCTTTCCCAGCATCAGGGTCTTTTCCAGTGAGTCAGCTCTTCGCATCACGTGGCTAAAGTATTGGATTTTCAGCTTTAACATCAGTTCTTCCAATAAACACCTAGGACTGATCTCCTTTAGGATGGACTGGTTGGATTTCCTTGCCATCCAAGGGACTCTCAAGAGTCTTCTCCAACACCACAGTTCAAGAGCATCAGTTCTTGGGTGCTCAGCTTTCTTTCCAACTCTCACATCCATACATGACCACTGGAAAAACCATAGCCTTGACTAGACAGACCTTTGTTGGCAAAGTAATATCTCTGCTTTTTAATATGCTGTCTAGGCTGGTCATAACTTTCCTTCCAAGAAGTAAGCGTCTTTAAATTTAGTGGCTGCAATCACCATCTGCAGTGATTTTGAAGCCCAGAAAAATAAAGTCAGCCACTGTTTCCACTGTTTCCCCATCTATTTGCCAGTCATAGCTCACTGCAAACCTAAACTCACATCATGAATTTTCATTGTGATACTGACCTGCCCTTTGTTCTGCCAGCTTCAGTTTCCTCATCTGTAATTTGGGGAGACATTACTAGGACCAAATGGCATCTTGTATGTTCCTGTTGCACAGTAGTTCCCCTCTGACATCCCTGCAGACCCTACCAGGCATAGAAGTGTGTCTTGTGGGCTGCTCTCTGAATCCATTGGAATATTTTATCATTTATCAGACCAAGAAGAAAAAAACCCTCTCTAACCTATACTCTACATCAGCGGCAAAACGTTTGTTGAAAGCAACCCTTGCCTTGCTTGATATCACTGAATCACATTGTCACTGAATTGTCTTCAACTGAATTGCGCAGATGCAGTGTAGACGGCTCTGGTGCAATAACGTGGATGGAGCGCACAAAGGCTGCCGAACTCAGCACACGCCCTGGGCTGATGGGACCGAGTGTGATGAGCCTGGAAAGGCAAGTAATGCCCCGATCTGTTCTTCTGTCTTGGGGCAGATGTGGGCAAGATCTGGGCTGTAGGCTCAGTTACCATTGTTGAGAACATAAGATAACGCAGTGTGTTTCAGCATGCATAATACTTTTTTGAGGTAGGAGGTTCAACTTTGCTCTTGAAAATTGTGCAGACTTACCTTACACCCTAATACTGACACAAGGGACATAGCTATCATTATTTCCTCAATTTATTAGACATATTTTTCTCATTTTAATGTTTTTGAAATTCCAATGTGCTTTTCAATTTATGGGAACATTTAATGTGAGGTACATACCTTTTCTCTCTCTCTCTCTCTCTTAGAGTGGCAGTGGAAAAGGCTGTTAAGTTGTTGGAATATCTTAAATTCAAGAAAATACAGAAAGACTTACTGTGTTCACTACTTGCATAGTAGGCTTTTCCCAGGCAGTACTGATCACTTAATGGAGCTGTGATGTCACCCGGGTTATTTGCAAATCCAAATTCTGAGTTAGTTATAATAGTTCCCATTTATTTGTTAGTAACCAAACAAAATCTGCTTCTTGTATAGCCTAGTGATAACAACATCCCAACAGCTACAAGTATTTTTAATGTAACATTTTGCACCTGGTGTCTATCTTTTAAGAAAAAAAAAGGTAGTATGTTAAGGATTTACTTACCAAAAGTTTTAGATATGAACCTGATTTTTAAATTCATAAAGAAAATGGTATTCTGTCACTTCGCTGTGATGCAGTCCCTGTACTATATCTGAGTCTCATGTCCTCCTTACTTAAGTTTTTTGCTTTCTCCTCACTTTTCTCATCGTCCACTTTACTCACTTTGATTATTTTGTTCTCATCTGATTTTCTGTTTTTCTTAGGAATCAGTAGCTCCCAGTGTTTTCATGGAAACGGTTCTCAGAGATGAGGAACTTACCTATCCCATCCCTGATTTTATAGATAGGGAACACAGAGGAGAAGTGACTTCCATTCAGTTCAGTCGCTCAGTCATGTCCATCTCTTTGGGACCCCCATGGACTGCAGCATGCCAGATTTCCCCGTCCGTCACCAATATTCAGGACTGGTTTCCTTTAGGACTGACAGGTTTGATCTCCTTGCAGTCCAAGGGACTCTCAAGAGTCTGACTTGCCCAAGGTCATTCAGCCTCACTCTGGGTGGAGTCCTCACACGTACCCCTCTCTCCCTCTCCATTTCTCTTCTTTGTTTTCTGTGTCTGAAGGTGTTGCAGGCTCCGCAGCTGCAGGGTGTGGCTATAACTCAAGCTCACCAAGCTCTTGAAGTCTCTGTGGTCAAGTAGGAGAACTAATAGCTTATCCACTCATCTCTTAGAGTAATTTCAATTTTTTTAAATTTTATTAGAGTGGTTTTATAAAGTTGCAGTGAAGATGATTTTGTACTTGACCTAGCTTGGTTACTCTGTCAGCTCTGGTCTCACTTCTCTACAGCTAGGACCTTAGCATTTGAGAACACAGCTTTCTGCAAGAGCAGCCTAACAAAACTTTGTAAGGACATTAGCATAACAACTTTTTCACTGCCACTTTCACTCACTTAGAAAGAAATATATCTACTTGGTCAGAGTGAACCTTTCACTTTTTGCAAAACATTTAACTCAGTGTGTTGTTGATGGCCAAAAGAGTCTTAGGTTTGAGTGGAAATATGGTTCCCAGGCTTCCACGTCAGCCATCAGAATTCACTCGTTCTTCCTCAATGAAGATGTAGCTTCAGCGTCCTTCTATATGTGGTCACCCATACAGCTGCTATCAGTTGATGGGAGATGACAGTAGATATGGTTGACAACTTAGTTAGTTGATCTGAGTTGGAACCAGCCAACTATTCATTTAAATTGAGTCTGTTTGAGCTCAAAGATATCACTGGTATTGTGTCATGGTTCTTAGTCAATCTGATATATCCACCTATTATGTCTAAATCTGATACATATTACTGATGGAAAAACCTTAACAAAGAACTGTCAATCATATGATGACATGAATTGTATTTAGTAAAATAGTCATGTACAGGCTACCAAGCTCCATGTAGTACTTGAGATGTCTATTGTGTCTTTTTCTAATCTTCTGTAACAGTAGCAGAAGATAAAAGATTATAGTATAATCTCATACCTGATAAATGGGGGATTTGGGGAGATCTTTCAAAAACACATTTACCTTGTAAGCGTTTGTTCAGCAAAAGCAAGAGACTTCAAGGCATTGCAAAGGGCAGAGTCTGAACACTTTCAGAAAAGCAGCTATGCAGAGAACATGATGGGTACATTTTTAATTTCTTTTAGTAAAGTGGCTAAGGCTAGTAGCTTATATTAAAGACATGGCTGTTTGTGTGTTTATTTCCCAGAAGAGCATTTATACATTTTACAAATAAGATGGTGAATATGTTTGCACAAATGTTCTGTGTTTCTCCATTCTGTTTTGTTTTCATCAAATTGGCAGTAAAACCTTATCCTTTTCTCTAGCAAATTCTGACTCCCTTTGCTGCTAGGTTAAATTTTTTTCCTTTCTCTTCTCTCTGCCCTGCTCCCTCAGCAGTAATCTGTCTTGGACTGCTGACACAATGTTATTTTGATGAATGGCTCTCTCATGTCCCTTTATTTTTTCCATTCTCTTGTTAAGTCCATTAACATTTTCATTTTAACCCTGTTTGTAAATCTGAGGTTTGAAACTCTTGTATTTTAAGCTTCTTTGGGACAAAATTGACCTCCAAGTCCTTCTTCCAGTCTCTTTAGAAAAACATTTATGTAAAATATCATTTAAATGATTCTGGGTGCTTTTAGGAAACACCGATTATGTTTTGGCTGCAGCTCCACCAGTTGCTTAATGCTTTGTTATGATATAATGGTTTTTCTAGTATATAATTATTGTTTGTTTAGTTTCTTGGTAAAATAGATTAACTTGATACGTGTTTGCCAAACAGTCCCCACTTCCAGCCTCTTTCACCTCAGGTTCTTCCCTCTTCCTCTGAGGTTCTCCCTTCCCTTTGAACCCCCATCAGTGGTCATATCAGTAAGAAATATTTAAGTTGCAGATGAGTTTTATTTAGGTTTTCTTTTAAGAAGGGTCCCTATAAGGACATTTTAATCCATTGTTAACTAACCTATGCTCTTATTCTGCTCTGGTTTATGGTAATACTTAATGAGAATTATGGTCACTTTGAAGAATATTGTTCTTGTGTGAAGGTAGAGTCTATAGAATAGAGAGGCCAACAGACTAAAGACTGAAGTGTTGTGAGGAAAAAAAATATATTTCCAAACAACTTCTCATTATTAGAGTCTATGACTAGCCATAGGAATATTCTCTTTAGTTTGTAGAATTTATAAAATGTGTATTTGATATCAAGATTTGAGGGCTGAATTTGGGCATTGGCTGTAATCTCAATTGTATATTAATTAAGAATTTTGTTCAGGTCAGATTGAATTGTAGTAGTATAAGAAAATTGGCTTTTTTTCTGACACACACACACACATGCAAAAACTAGTCAGATGTAAGCAGGTCATGGAGCTGCCATTGTAGGTGTACAAAATAAGAGACACAGGCTCCTAATTGCTTTCTGTTCTACTATCATATGCAAATGGCCATCATCCTCAACATCACAAAATAGCTGCTATAGCTCCAGCCATTGAATCTGAGTCCCAGGCAGAATGAAACCAAAGGACAAGGTGCAAAGAGGCAAAAGTACCATCCCAGAAATCTTATCCAATGAATTCTGCTAACATTTCTTTGACCATTTCTACCTATACAAGAATCCAGGGAAATGTAGATTGTTAAGAAGGATGAAGAACAGAATGATAATGGGTAGACACCTCAGACTGTCAACGTCACCTCACCATCTCATTAATCTTGGTTTTAAATCTCAGTCTGTTTAAGATATCAAAAATTGTTCCCATTTGCTAACAGTAGGAGGACAGCATATATCACAGTTAACAGTGTGTACTCTGGAGCCAGATTGTCTATGTTTCAGTATTAGCTCAGCTCCTTAACAGATGTTTGACATTAACCCCCTGTGCCTCTGTTTTCTTTTCTGTAAAAATGGGATAATAGCAATACCTATTTCATACTATGCTATGAGGATTAAGTAAGTTAATACGTACATAATACTTAGAGTAGTAGTATGTATATGTAGTATTATTATTGAGTGCCTAGCAACTATTAAGTGCTATTAAGTGTAAATATTTGCTGTTATTACTACAAACCTTTTTCAAGTTGGATCTCCTGTGTCCTCAGCTGTATATTAGATGCTTTCCATACATTGTCTCATGTTAAACTCAAAACAACTTTGGCAGATAGGTTCTCATTTTTCAGCTATGGAATTAGAGTTCAGTGACTCATCCGAGGTCACAATTTATTTGTAGAATGGCCACCCCACGACACCAGACCATTTGCCTGCTAAGCTATGTCCCCTTAAGATCTGCTCTGTCCAATAGGGCAGCCACTAGCCACATATGATTAGCAAGCATTTGAAATGTCATTCTGAACTGAAATGTGCTAAAATGAAAATATATACCACGTGTTAAAGACCTAGCATGAAAAAAAGTGTGGGAAGAAAACCTTACTTATAATTTTATGTTGATTATATGGAAAAATAATAATGTCTTGGATATTTTGAGCTAAGTAAAAGATATTAAAGTTAATTTCAGTGTTCTTTTTACTTGTTTTAATGTGGCTACTAGAATTTCTTAAATTATATGTGTGGCACAAGTTATGTTATTAGATAGTGGTGCTGTATAGTACACCAGGCTGCCTCTCTCATTGATTTTTTAAAATTTTTAATTGAGGGATATTTGTTTTACAGTATTTCATTGGTTTCTACCAAACATCAACATGAATGAGCCATAGGTTTACCCACGTCCCCTCCCACTTGTCTCACTGATTTTTATGTGCATAGAGTCCAAGGAATGTTCAAGATTGCTATAAAGAAAACTGTAAAATAATTTTGGGGAGTGATGTGGTCACTTCTGCCTCTGCCCACATTTCTCAGGTGCAGAGTTGTTCAGGAGTCTTTGGATGCCTAACCTTTAAAGCCTCAGCCAAACAGCCCAAAGGGAGGGATGTGGCCCCAGTTACTCAAGAGGATAATTATAAGGAAGAAGGCATAAGGCAGAGTAGAGAAAGCCTAACTGCACTCTTAAATAATTGTGTGCCAGGCTTTTGCTGGGACTGGCCGCTGACAGGGGCTTTACCAGTCTCTTATCTGTCCCGTTTCCCTGCGCACTCCCCCACCTCCTGACTCTGCTTCTAACTTGAGTCCTCCCTGCAGATAAATCACAGTGGCCACCACCAGCTCCGCTTCAGAGATCTGAGCAAGCGGCGGGGTGTCACTCTCCTGCTGCCCCTCTTCCTTTGTGCGTTGCTCAGTGACCTCAGCTTCTTGTCAGGCCCTCACACCCCAACAATGGCAGAGGGTTGAAATGGGCTTCTCCACTCCCTTGTCCTGCTGGGGAGTTTTACTTTGTTTTACTTTAAAGCATCAGGGCCTTCTTCCTGCTCCAGACTGAAGAATCTGAAACCATTAGCAACCCAAAAGTAATAAAGTTTAGGGCTCCCTGTAATGTGTCCATTTTTGCTTTAGTCTCATCTTCTGCTAGAGTGAGTTTATAGTAATCTTGTAACTAGCTTTTTTTCCCCTTCTCCCATTTAATTAAAATTGGGTTTTCAAATCCATGAGGAACCGTAAAGCATTATATTTTACCAGACTCACAACATCTCTAGGCCTTGTTAATGGAGATGCACTATGCAGATCCAATAACTCATTTCAAGCCTGTCTACAACCAGTAGACAGCCCATTTCCACGCCTCATTTTTCCAAGTAGACTAATTGAGGGCTTCGAGGCTGGCAGTTGGACTTTCCCTGTCAGCCTGGAGCCAGCCACTCATTGGCCTGTTTTATTCAAGCCAGTTGTAAATGAAGACACAGCCTAAAATCACTAAGAGGTTAAAGTCCCTACCATTTCCATTACTCACAGAGATAATTAAATTGCAGCATTTCAAACCAGCACGTGGAAAACAATGATAGTACGGTATATTTAAAAGGACAGCGGGTCCTGCAATACCTCAAGCACCGAGCTCTCCCTCACTGTTCCCCTTATTAAATACAGCACTGCAAGTTTGGATTTTGTGTTCCCAAAGAAATGGAGGTCCCTGTGACTGATGGATCCTGGGGAAGTTGGAGTCACTTTGGAACCTGCTCAAGAACATGTGGAGGGGGCATCAAAACAGCCATTCGCGAGTGCAACAGACCAGAGTAAGTCCACGAGCTTATCGCTCTTACTGCTGGGACGGTTGGGGTGGAAAATTCCTAGAGGAAGTCATTTAAATTGAGGCAAGTGAAGAGCTCTTTCCAAATTATAAAATGAGTGGACTTCTAGGACTGCCCAGACCAATGGTATCTATGCTCTATCCCTCTGTATTATTTTTCTGCTGTGACCCTTTATTTTAAAAGCTTTATCTGTTAAATGGTAGATGCTTTGTGTTGCTTTGACATTCAGGAATGTCTCACTGGCCCCCACCCCCCACCAAGGGCTGGGGTAGCATGCTAATAAAGCAAACAAGTAGATGTTCATTAGGAAACAAAGAAATTGGACATTTCCACCCAGATTGTAGATAAATGTTAACTTTCTACTTAGTAACTAAAATGCTAGAAAGGGCACACAGACCCCCAAGGTGGCATTAGTGAACCCCAAGGGACCTGGAAGCCTAAGTCAGGATTTACTTTTGAATCAAAGTATTTTTTCCCTGACTCTTGAGGTCCCATCCTACAACCGCTTTTCAGGGTGATTCTCAGCGAGTGACCATAGTGGTCTCTACCAGACAAACCTTGTTGAAACTTACATGTTCAAATAAAGTCCACAGGCTTTTCCCCCAGCATCTCATTATGATAGACGTGTTTTTGGGGAGAGGCTATTTATAAGCGGATTTTAAAAGTTGCTATCTTCATTATAAGGAGTAATATCAAATTTTGTCTGGTTCTAAGATGTATAAAGCTTAAAGGAACAGAAAATAATACATGCTTTTATTACCATCAAAGCTGTATAGCCCAAGAGGTTGTCCCAGATTAGTTTTTAGATATGCAGACTCACAACCATCTTTAAGAACCAGCTGCTTTGGGATTATGCAAAACGGTTTGGCTCAGCAGTACTCTTTAATTTTTAACAGCCTGTATTAGGGATAACAGACTGGATAGGAGAGAGAAGCAAGCAGGTTGAGGAGCAAAGTGGGCTAGTGCAGTAGACTAGGTTTTACTGCAGAGCCTAACCCTGAAGTCCTGACGTAGTAATAGCTACTCAGGCCAGCTGATTCTCCCTGAGTAGGAAAAGGGCCTCCTGTTGACAAAGGTGCCATTTTTTAATAATGAAAATCTGAATTGTGTACACAAAAAAGAATATAGCTTTAGCCTGTCATTGCAAGCCCTGGTCACATAAACACTCTATATAGTCCAAATCACAGATGGCGATCAATTTATTTTATTTTTGTTCATAGTCCAAGATTGTTTCATATCCACATAATATAAATGTTTAAGGACAAGTCTATAAGATAAAGACTGATCTGTAAAACTAACCCTGTAGCTATGTATATAAACTAATATACATTAGATTTTCCCATAAAGTCTATGTTTAGTATTAGCTTTTAAAATAATAATGTAGAGAATGGACATATGTGTATGTATGGCTGAGTCCCTCTGCTGTTCACTTGAAACTATCACAATATTGTTAATCAGTGATACCTCACTACAAAATTAAAAGTTTAAAAAAATACAATGTAAATATAGTAGGTGTTTTCAAAAAAATCAGATACAAAAGTGTATGATATCAAAACTTACTGTCATTATTATTCCTACTCCCCTACTCCCCACTAGAAATAACCACCAAAAAATAATTAGAAAGATTATCGATCTAATATGTATTACATAAAATAAGTATCACATAACATAAAATATAAGTCATCCTATATATATTCCACAACTTGCTTCTTAAAATCGATTGGTTACGTAATCTTAGCTGCTTATATTGTTGAAGTTTTAAAACAGAACATTTTAAGCTAGCAGCAAATATGATGAATTTTTTAAAAATGTAAAATATTTGGCTACATTGAACCAAATTGTTTCTATCATGTTTTTGTTGCTGTTGTTATTTAGACACTGAGTCATTTCTGACTCCTTCGTGACCCCATGGACTATAGCCTGCCAGGCTCTAGTCCATGGGATTCTCCAGGCAAGAATACTGAAGTGGGTTGCCATTACCTTCTCCAGGGGATCTTCCTGACCCAGGAATTGAACCTGCATCTCCTGCTTTGGCAGGCGGATCCTTTACCACTGAGCCACCAGAGAGGCCTTGTTGTTATCATAATAAGCTATTATTATCATGGGAGTGTGGATATTGCAAATAGTAGGCACTTTTAACATTTTGACTCAAGAATATTCCATTCAAAAGAAGTGGGTTTTTTGCTTTTGTGCGTGTTTGTTTTGTTTTTACAGTGTTAGAGCAATTCTAAAAGTAGTGTGGAAAGAGATAAATCACACCATAACTGGAATGTGCCAGGCAAAGAAAAGCACCCAGTGTAAAGATCTCAGCAGGGAAAGATCTTGAGCTTCAAAGCGAAGCAGAGATCCTCGCCTTCAGAAGTTAGGAACTGATCTTTAAAGACTTCAGTTAGATGTTCTTGTCCTGGATGTTTGCTATGGGAAGTTTTAAAATAATACAACCCACCTAGTTGAGTGTCAGCACTGACATCATTTCATTAAACTCCTCCAAGTTATGTGTACTTGGGGATGTCCCTGTGAACTACTAAGGAAGGAGTCTGCCTCTCGTAACTGAGATTACGATGACGCTGGGGAAGTCAGCTAGACAAGAAAGAGGGACACTGAAAAGAGAAAAACAGGTCCAAATCAGTTTAAAAGCTTGTTCAGAGAAATAACAGAGCAGATGGTTTGTTATGTAGAATGTGCCAGTGATTGCTGTCCAGATTCTCAAGAAGTTTGAAAGAACGGAACTCCTGGCCCCCACGTTGGCTGGCAAAATGCTCTTCTCAGTTTCAGAAGCCCTTAGAATATAATGAGGAACTTCATTTTTAGAATATGTGGTAGGCCTCTCTCAAGAACACTGGATTGTTCTTAAAATTTTCACTGTATTCATGGGATTCAATAATATATTTATTTAGTATCTGGATACTTTAAGCTATGTACTTTTTTCTTTGTGTAAGCTTAAAAAGGGAAGCAGCCTTGCCATGTACATGGAATTACACTATACTAGAAGAGCAGACTTTAGAAAGCATATCCTTTCTAATTTCATATCCGCAAAATGTGTTTGGTCCCAGTCGGTACACCATCATGACAATGGAGCCCTAATGTTTTGTCTTCACATGCTTTACTTTTTTATTCCCTTTTTTGATTGATGTCCTACATATAAGATAAGCGTATGTTTTTGTCTGTAAGGATGGTCCCCATTTACATGTGTTATCCTGGAGAAGTTATCAATAGCTCTCCTTTCAATTCTCAAAATGTCCTGAATTAAACAATTACATGGTCACCTGATCTATAAGAAACATGCCATAGGATGAAATTTTAAATCAGAACCACCAAAAACAGAACTTGGGGTCCCAAAACAAGACAAAGCTTTAGATATAGAAGATGCATTACCAGGCCATTGGGCCATATACTTATTTTGTGCTCTAAATTTGGCTCTGAGGTTCCTGGTGACTAGAACAAACTGAATTACAGAATTGTTATGGTCTATCAAACTAAAAAATCATGCAGATTTTTTTTTTTACGAAAGGCAAAATATTTCCTTCTTCTTATACTTCTGTTTTGCTTTTAAGTTGGTAGGTCAAATTAAAGAATAAGCTCATAGATTTGAGAAAAAGACAAGATTGTAAACTGCATATTTCCATTTAGGCTTTGACTCTAGCAACTGCTTATGAAATCTTCCATAAATAGAATAATAAACATGTGTATATTTCACCTAAGAAAATTAGTCCCTCATTTGGCTGTGAAGTTTTTTTGAGGTATTGAGTTGGATGAATTTACAGATGGTCCCCAACCTATGTTGGTTAGACTTAAGATTTCTCTACAATCATGCAAAAGCAATACGCTAGGATTCCCAGGTGGCTCAGTGGTAAAGAATCCACCTGCTAATGCAGGAGACACAGGAGACGAGAGTTTGATCCCTGAGTTGGGAAGATCCCCTGGAGAAGGAAGTGGCAACCGAATCTAGTGTTCTTGCCTGGAAACTTCCATGACAGAGGAGCCTGGCAGGTCACAAAGAATCGGACATGACTTAACAACTGAGCAGGAGCACATGCAGAAGAGAAAAAGTGCTTCAGAGTTTGAATTTTGGTCTTTTGTCAGGCTACTGATATGCAGTATGATGCTTTGATAATGCTGGGCAGCAGCATCCACTGTACCTCCCAGTCAGCCATGCGATCATAGGGGTAAATAACTGATATGCTTCTAACCATTCTGTACCTAGATAAACATTCTATTGTTTGCTTTCAGTATACATTATGAGATAGTCAATACTTTATTATAAAGTAAGCTTTATGTTTGATGATTTTGCTCAACTGTAGGCTAACATAAGTGTTCTGAGCATATTAAAGGCAGGCTCTTCAGTAAGTTAAGTGTATTAAATGCATTTTCAACTTTTAAGATATTTTTCAAATTACAATGGGTCTAATCAGGACATAACCCCATACTGAGTCCAGAAAGATCTATCTTTTGAAATACTGAGAATTGGCTGCTGTGGGAAAGCCATTAACTAATGAATGTATAGAGATCCAGTCCCATAGACTATTCCATTTGACAAAGTTGTTAATGATTGCTAGTATGGCTCCTTGGTCCATCCCATCTAACCCTTGAATAGTCTTGCAGCATTCCTCATAATTGGTCATTAGACCCCTTCTTAAAACTGTCCAGATATAGAAAACACATTTACCTTCTCATGCTGCCTGTTGTATCATTAGAAATTTCTTCCTAGTGCTAACCCTAATTTGTTGTAAGTAAACATAAATGTTGAGATTTTTGTTCAAACCCATTTGCAGACCAAAGTTTAACTTTCCTTATAGGTAGAATATGCCTACAATGATCTTTGCAAAATTCTCCCAAAGCTTTGGCCATGCAGCATTGTGAATTTTCTTTGTATATATGATTCAACTTGCCTATGCTGAATACAGTTACTTTCGTAGTAATTAATCAGCAATTTCCTTAAGTTCTTACTATCCCTGTTTGAGAAACAATATTTTTAAAAGGATTTTAGTAGTTGGAAAATGTGACTAATATTATTTTTAAAGTTATATTTCCTATAGTTTTTAGTATTTGCCAAGGGGGGAATAAAACTCCCACTCAGCTAAATTATTAAATTAAAACAAGAAGTTTTCCATGAAATTCAGTTGTCTGAAGCCCTCCCCATTACACAGTCCATGTAGATTCAGTAGAGATCCTATTGTCTAGGATATTTTTTTAAAGCTATATATTTTAAAGGGCAAATTTATGCTCATTCATAAAATACCATTTGCCTTCACACAAAAAGCAAATAAAGTCATGGAATGAGTTTTGAAATGGGAAGAGACCTGTCTTAAGAGCGGCACTGTGGCAGGGAGGCCAGGTCATGGGCTTTGGGTCAGGAAGGCCTGCTCTGGTCTCTCAGCCAGTGTGTCTCACTTAACTGGCATGGGAACCTGCCAGGTTAGTTAACATTTCTAAACCCAGTTCAAGCAAAGGTTCAGAAACAAGGATGTCGCTACCTACTGCACAGGATGGCTGTGCACAGTCAGTGACCTATCTTGGCAAGTGACATGGTGCCTTGTATGCTAGACCAGCTCAGGGCTCAGCAAACGTTTTCTGTAAAAGGCCAGATAGTGAATATCTTAGATTTGGGGAGCATCAGCTGTCTACAACTTGAGAAACATACGTGGATAATATGTAACATGTGGGTGTAGCTATATCCCAACAGAACTTTTATAGACATGGAAATTTGAATTTCATATAATTTTTATGTGATCCAAAATATTCTTTTTATTTATTTCTAAATCATTTTAGAGTGTTAAGAACTATTCTTAGCTCACTAACCATATAAAAACAGACAGTAGGCTGGATTTGGCCCATGGACTATAGTTACAGACACTTGGAATAACTTAACATTTACTGTGTGGGTGGCCATGTTCAAGTGCTTCAAATCTATTAACCATAAAACCCTCACTCAGCCCCATGAAGTAGATATTAGCATCATCTCCCTTTTATGGATAGGGAAACTAAGACTTAGAGAGATTTAGTGATTTGCCTCAGATTGCACTGTTGTTAAGAAACAGGGCTGGGGTTCAAACCTGTTTCCAGGGTCTGTATATAACCTTCAGCAATAGTGCCTCATACATGGAGTGTTTTCTATGTGTTCTTTTTTTTTTTTTTAATGTCAGTTATAAAAAGAAATTTAAAAATGCTCTTTTGGTAGTGGTCAGAGCAAGCAAAGGTGGACAGTGTTACTATGTGAAACGGGAAGCCACCTGCAAATGGTAACTGTTTGCTGCTCTTGTTCAGTTTCAAGAGTCAGAAAACACTTGTTATATAAGAGAATTGGAAGAAAAAGTCAACTGTAAAAGAAATTATTTTCAAAAGGGAAGAAATATGAGTTACTTTCAGGCAACAGGTAAATGACCTGATGGATCCGCTGTAGTTAGTTGAAACATGAAAAAAAAAAAATTCCATGAAGTTTGTTTCAATTTGAGAAAAAAGTTGAAGGGGATCTTCGTTATAAATGGAAAAACAGATTTTACAGCTATCTGAGCCTGCTCTGTTATTCATGTGTCATCAGTGATATTTTATGCATGAGACTGGGTTGCTTTGGTACTGATACTTGGTATCCAGGAAACCAAGACTGCATCTCTACATGGTACCAAAAAAGAAAAAGACAGGACTCTGGGCTGTAGCTCCTGGGTAATGAAACAGAAAGAGCACAGGGAGAATCTGGGAAGCTTGAATTTCAGTCTGGTCTCTGCTCTTTTGTTAGCTGTGTTACCTTGGGCAAAGTTCTTAATTTCTCTGAACCTTCTCTCCCTTGGTATAAAAGTACCTCAGCTGGCTTTCCCTTGCACAAGATATGTGTGAGTACGGGCTAGTCAAGCACACAAGGCAGATGTAAGTCACATGGGCTTAACGGGGAAATGATCATACATAGATGTTGCTGGATTATGTGCTGTTTTGCATCCCTCGATAAAGCCTTCATGATAAATAACAATGAATACTTACCATACTCCTTATTGAACTCTTCATTTATAACAAGCCTTTCAGGTGAACAGTATCACCTCTGTTCACTTGGGCAGAACGAAGCTCACAGAGGCCAGGTAGCTCACACAAAGTTGCCCAGCTTGTGACTGCAAAGCCCACGCTCTTACCTCCCTCTCCACTGCGGAGGGAACATGTTTATAAGAGTATCATAGACAGGCAGCCCTTCCTGAGACTCAGGCACTCAGCAAGGCCAATGAGACCTGACTCACCCATAACAAACAAACTGCTGGATCGGATTGGGTTGGGTTGTGCTGAAATATGACGTCAGAGTCGCTAACATTTTTAGGCATCTGCTGTGTGCACTCATTTTAGAGAAGAGGAGAACTGAATCTGTGGGAGGCTAGAATGTTGTCTCTAGTCACAGAGCGAGGCTAGGGCCAAGACAGGAAACCAGATCCAACTCTTAGCCTCTGCTGCTGCTGCTAAGTCGCTTCAGTTGTGTCCGACTCTGTGCGACCCCATAGACAGCAGCCCAGCTCTGCTAGACTGCCCTTGATTCTGTATTTTACGTCATGGATATAGTTCCCATTTCCCAAGTCCTAGTTTAACAAAACAAAACAAAGGGGGGAAAAAAAAACACAACACTTCTTGTTATCTGAATTACTCTGAAAGATTTACTCTAAAGACAAAAGGTAGAAATCTTTCAGCTTGAGAGGTGCCTTAGAGTAGCTACAGTATCCAGGCTGCTCTAGCTGTGGGTGGGTGAGTCTGATTTCCTCTGATTCTGTGATCTTCCCGTTTCCGTGATGCACTTGGCAAGCTGTTGACCGTTGGGAGATGGGTTATATAATTTACTCTCTGGGTCACATCTGGAAAATCCATGAGCGGGGTTGCATGCTGAGATTAAATTGTTCTGTGGTGCTTTGCAAGGCATCCTCCACACTCTTGTCACACACAAGTTAATGAAACCAGTACACTCTCTCCTGCTTCTCCTATTAAGTTTAGTCAAAATATGAGCACATCCTATCCCATTTTATTTATAAAACAAAACAAAAAGCAATAGTCATACAGGGAGAGAGAGAGAGAAAGAGAGAAGAGGGAAAGAAATAAATGGAAATGGAATGGGGCAAGTTTTAGGATGATCACCCATGAGAATACCATGGTACAGAAGTAGACAGGAGCATTCCATGTATTCATTTGTACCTTTTCTCCTTCTGTGTCTTTAAAGGAATGTGGATGTTCAGGGCATGGAGGACAGAAAATGACCTGATAGACCCCAGGTTTTATATTTCAAACTTTAAGTTAAATGCTGTCTCATTTTATCCTCAAAACTGCCTTACCTTATCAGAATGGTGCTTTCCCATTCTACACATGGAAGGGTTGAGGCTTGCAGATACTCAGTGACTTGCCCAGGGTTGAACACTTAATGATGTTGAAGGCAGAGTACAAACTCAGACCCCCAGAGCCCTTGTCCTGGCCACTGGCACTGACCACTTCACATTTGCCTCCCTCCAAGACAGGAAGCCACATTATAACATACAATATTATAATACACTAGAGAAATACAGTATAATACAGCCTGTGTGTTCTTTACCTTTCATCAGGCCCAGAAATGGTGGCAAGTATTGTATAGGGCGCAGAATGAAATTTAAGTCCTGCAACACAGAGCCGTGTCCCAAGCAGAAGCGAGACTTCCGAGACGAACAGTGTGCTCACTTTGATGGAAAGCATTTCAACATCAACGGTCTGCATCCGAACGTGCGCTGGGTCCCAAAATACAATGGAAGTAAGTTCATCTGGGGAGGTGCCCACGGCTGCAGGCTGGCACAGGGTCCAGGCACAAAAGTCACGTCGCATGGTGTTTCTCCTGTCTAGTTTTGATGAAGGACCGCTGCAAGCTGTTCTGCAGGGTGGCAGGGAGCACAGCCTACTATCAGCTCCGTGACAGAGTGATAGATGGAACGCCGTGTGGCCAGGACACCAATGACATCTGTGTCCAAGGCCTGTGCCGGGTGAGTCCCAGATGGCGCTCTCTTCACTATGTTGTCCTGCTGCCAAACTGATGTGTAGCTTCCTCAGTACAATAGCAGCTGCTTGTGTCTGTGCATTATCTCCAGGGCAGTGGTTCTCAAAGTGGGGTCCTCAGACCAGCTTGAGCACCATCTGATTCTCTTTTTTTTCTGTGTTTTATTTTGTTTGATTTTTTTAAATTGTAGTGTAATTGATTTACAATGTTGTACTAGTTTCAGGTGTATGGCACAGTGATTCAATTATATTTATCTGTGTGTATACATATATATAGATATATATATATATCCTTTCTTTTCTCTTATTGGTTGTGACAAAACATTGAGTATAGTTCCCTGAGCTTGGGCTATATAGTAGGTCCTTATTGATTATGTATTTTATATACAGTACTGTATATCTGTTAATCCCAAACTCCTAATTTATCCCTCCCAGCACTACGTGATTCTGATGCATGCCAAAGTTTGAGAACCACTGCCCTACATTTTTCTGACACTCTCTGTGGGGGCCTGCAAGAAACTTCCCTGTGAGGAAATTATAATCGACACTATACACAACTTCTTTACCTTAACCATTGTGCATAAGGTTAAACCCAAAAGCTTCCTGACAGCAAGTTTTAGAAATTGAATAACACTTCAGGCAGATAGTAAAGCATCAAAGCACTGATTTATTGAGGTTTGGCACTATTTTTCTGTTCTCATCAGTCAGAAATCAGTTCTTACACAGCCAGGCTCTGGGATGATGCATTTGTTCCTTGCAAGCAGTCCAGAGCACATTGAAGCTCCTTACTGGTAGGATTTGATGGAAGAGTCTCTGAGCTTCACCCAACTCCTGACCACAGCTACAGTGAGGACTTCCTTGTCACTCCATGCTAGAGCAAAACATGGAGTTTCTCCTCAGAGACTGATTCATTCGAAGGAGCAAAATAGATGAGAATGTGAACTCTGACCTCCTGGTCTTCTGGTAATTGCCACTGATGTTTGCAGGCTCTCGTCTACTCTGCTGTGTTGCGTTAAGATAGGAAGACACTGCAGAGGCCACTTGGAACCTGAAACCTCAACCTGGCAGCCTGCAGTCATGCTTTAATCCTCCATTTATAGCCAGTGTTTAAACATAAGGGATTTCATATAAAATCAAATTTTTAATATCTTGGAAAATTGAGAAATGTCAACACTACCCTCCTGTTTCTGCATGGCAGCAGTAGCCTGGATTAGACAGGGACTGCTACCTTAAGATGGGGTGTGAGCTCTTCAATGGGATAGCCCTCAGCCACTCAATTTTTTTGTTTTTTTTGTTTTCATTCCTGAGCTGTTTTTCACATTTACTTTACTTACTTGTAGGCCAGCGCTTCTCAAACTTTAATCTCTAGATGAAGCACCTGAGGATCTTATTTACATGCCAGGAAATATACTCTGACTCAGTGAATCTGGGTGGGGCCTAAGATTCTGCATCCCCAACATCATTTGGGATGTTCATGGTTGCTGGTCCGAGGACCACATTTTCCCATAGCAAAGATAAGGACTATTTGAGTTCACCACACTTAAAAGTTTACAGAGACTTTAAGTTCTTGTCATTTTGAATGCTCCTCTTTCAAAGAAACACATTACCTAAGAATTTATAACCTCTCTAATACTTACCATGTATTTCAACTGTTTTCTTTTTAAAAGCAAGCTGGATGCGATCATGTTTTAAACTCAAAAGCCCGGAGAGATAAATGTGGGGTTTGTGGTGGCGATAATTCTTCGTGCAAAACGGTGGCAGGAACATTTAACACAGTACATTATGGTAAGAATTTGTTCCTAAGAGCTGTGAGAAGAAAAATAGTCAAACTGTTAACATTATTAACCACATGTAATATGTAAAAGTATTTGTGTAAAACATAAAATCAGTCTTGTTAAGGTATATTACCCATCTGGCTATAAGACGCCTAACAGAATTCTGATATATTCCTTTGTCGCCACCCTTTACGCCATGCTTAGAGAAAATGAACCAGTCTGTGGAATGCTCAATTGCTGCTCAATTCTTTTCAGGTTACAACGTTGTGGTCCTAATTCCAGCTGGTGCTACCAACATCGATGTGCGGCAGCACAGTTTCTCAGGGAAATCAGAGGATGATAACTACTTAGGTGAGATGGGTGCCCCTGCCTTTTGTAGGAATTCTGGTTCCTTTCCCCTGTAGCATGTGGAGAGCTTTCAGATTTCATAAAAGACGTTGATTTTGAAACTCATTATTTTATATTCCTTCATACATTATACCCTCAGTATATTGATTTAAGAGTCGTGTAGTTACACTAGTCAATATCAAGCAATTGACTCTGGATCTTAGAAAATAGAAATGCCCCAAATCAAATTTTGAAAACACTAGCCTTGTAAGTTTAGCATAAAATCATTGCTGTCTTTGAGTCATTAAAAAAAAAAAAAACCTGTCCTTTGAGTAACTGACATGCCAGTGTTTTCATAAAAGTGTTACTTAACCAATAGCAGACCACTGGTGGACTTATTCAATATTTCATTATGCTTGATCATTCCAAAAGGTTCTATACTGGCAATATTTTTCTTAGGTCATTACTAACATGGCCCATCTTGCTTTTCTATAGATTCTCCATCCTTCTCTCACCATGGCCAGGATCATGAGTAATTCAAATTTATTCCTGTTTTCTAACCACAACTCACCAGGAACTTTGTGTTTTGTTTTGTTTTTTTAAGCTGGTGGCTCATCCCAGTTCCACTTCAATTTATTATTTTGTAAACTTTCATAAATGATTAAGAAATTCACCCAATCATTTTTAATTTAAAAAAAGGACATGGGGACTGGGATAATGACAGAAAAGGATTGAGCTAGTCACTTAGCACAACTAGACTCTTCTTAGCTGTGAAAAACAGCAGGAGTTGCACTTAGATCTAGAAGAAATCAGGGTAGTCTTGCTGGGCTGCCAATTTTTGAAAGAAATGAACGGACTTTCTTAAAATTCCCAGACAGGGACTCTACTTAGCCATCTTGAATACAGCCTCTGTAGAGGCTCTACAGCACATTCCTCTGTTGTAGCATTTTCTGCAATGTCTCGTTGTTCATTCAGTCAGCCACTTATTTAGTATGTGGCAGGCCCTGTTCTAGGCATGATAAGCAAACTGAACAAAAACATTAACAAATAAAAATCTCTGTCTTCTTAGAACTTACTTTTTAGTGGGAAGAGATAGACAATAAACAATAACTTAATAGATAAGCAAACTATATTCTGTTAGAAGGTCATAAGTAAAATTAGAAAATAGAGGAAATGGCGATACTGAGGGTGGAGCAGGAACAGTAGAATTGAAAATACTTGAATTGTAGCAAGTGATAATGGATATCTGGGGAAGAGCATTCTAGGCAGAGGGGAATAACCAGTGTGAAACCCTTGAAAGAGTAATGCGTCTAATTTGTTCCAAGGATAGAGGGAGGCCAGTGTGGCTGGAGCTGTGTAAGCACAGAGGAGAGTCCTGCTGCTGCTAAGTCGCTTCAGTCGTGTCCAACTCTGTGCAACCCCACAGACGGCAGCCCACCAGGCTCCCCCTCAGATGAGTTTAAACACGTATCAGGACTAAATCAGAGAGGGCCATACATAACTGTTGAAAGAACTTGTATTGTAAGAGACAAGGGTAGCTATTGGATATTTTGAACCAAGGACTAGCATGATAGAGTCATATTTCTATTTTCAAAAGAGTACCCTACTTGTTACACTGAGAATGAGGGGATGGTCGGGGGAAAGGGTACCGGGTAGAAACAGACCTTCCGGTAGGTACCGGAAAGGTCAGGGTAGAAACAGAAAGACTGGTTAGGAAGTTATTGAAATAATCAAAGAGTTGCTAGTGGTTTAGCTCCAAATGGGAGCTGTAGAATTGGCAGTAAAATAGTCAAATTAGTCAAAATCTGGTATCTTTTGAGGGTGGAGCCATGATGACTAGTGGGTGGCTTGAATATGGTATGTGAGAGAAAGAGAAGGCTCAAGGGTGACTCCACAGTTTTGACCTGAGCAGCTGGAAGAATGGAGTCACTATCAACTCAGCTGAGACTTGTTTCTTTTATATTCATGTGACCACTACTGTTTTAGGATCAGAAGCTGTGATTTTGTATCTTTAGCTCAAGATATAAAGCCTTTACATAATATGAACTGAGTACATGATGGCTGAGTTATTGAATAACCATCGTTCACGCTATCTTTACTGAGTGCCTGCCATTAATGGGGATGGAATTATGATGGAAATATATAGACTCTTCCTACTTTTATTTGTTTATAGTTTATTTCTTTCTTTATTTTTGGGTGTGCTGGGTCTTTGTTGCTGTAAGGACTCTTCTTTAGCTGTTGAGAGTGGGGGACTACTAGTTAGGGTGCAGAGGCTTCTTATTGCAGTGGCTTCTTCTTCTTGCAGAACACAGGCTCAGCACGAGGACTGCAGTAGTTGGGGCATGTGGGCTCAGTAGTTGGGCCTCCTGGGCTGTGGCGCACAGGCTCTAGAGCTGTGGCTCACAGGTTTCGTTGCTCTGCAGCACATGGGATCTTCCCAAATCAGGGATCAAACCCATGTCTCCTGCACTGGCAGGGAGATTCTTTACCACTGAGCCAGCAGGGAAGCCCTCCTTCTTTTAAGCATGCATGCTAAGTTGCTTTAGTCATGTCCAACTCTGTGCAACCCTATGGACTGTAGTCAGACAGGTTCCCCTGTCGATGGGATTCTCCAAGCAAGAATACCAGAGTGGATTGCTATTTCCTTCTCCACTTCTTCTTTTAAGAAAGACTATTAAATCTTTCTTGGAATCAGTTCTCAGTGATCACATCAGCTTTTCCACACCCTAAATACTCAAAGGAGTGGTGCCTTTTAAAACAGTTAACAAAGTTATTGGGGATCCTTTTCAAATTATTTTTGGGGAATCCCACATTTTTCCTTCAACCACTGTACAAAATGGGTCAGACATTTTTCTTCGTGGACTGGGTTATAAATTAGAGCCTGTGATTTCTGTGGTCTTACTACTTCCTAATTAAATCCAGCAGCATTGCACGCAGCCTCCTTTATTGGTTAATTTCCTGAGAGCCAAATGCCATGTTGAACCATTCCTTTCTTCTCAAAAAGGAGGTTTCTCTAGTGTTCTTCTCCTTCTGGGGAAAAAATACCCTTTTAAGCAGTGCCCTCAGTTCAATTCATCAACCAGTTTGGGCACCTAAATTAGGGAGGACCTTCCGATATCCTTTGATGTCTCACTAGAGGTTTCTTAATCTCCTTGTAAAGAATAAAAGCAAAATTAAAGAAGGTTTGTCATCTGGGACGGGCAGTTTGAAGTAGTCATGGCTCTTTAATGGAACATTATGGGAAAGTTACCTGTTGGTCAAAGAACGTCTCTCTGGAAGCAAATGAAAAGTGCAAGCAAAGATGGTACGTCACAGTTCACCGAGTGTGAAGGTTAAGACCTCAAAGCCTTTGAACCTTACAGTGGTTTCTTAACAAGTTAGGAAGAGTATGATGTTGTTATCAAATCTGGCGTGTGTTAATGTTTACTTTCGGTTTGAAGGAAGGCACAGCAAATGCTCTAAGAAGATTTTAAAGCCCCCAGTTGAGTGTTGCTGGAGTCCAGCCCCAGCTGTTTCGTTGCTAAGCAATCATCATCCTTATCCCTCATATTTTTTTTAAGGTCAGTCAAGGCATACTCTTTTTGCATGTGTTGGTGAAGAAGCAATTTCCAGGAGGGCCTTTGTATCCGCCCAGCTCTGATGGGTGAAATGGGGGGGAAACCAACCCAGGAAATTAGCTCCCTAATCGCATTAGTGGGAGGTTGGGCAGTAGACGTATGTTTTCAGGAAACTATTTGTTTCACGAGGTACTGAAGCAGAAAGCCTCTGTGTCAAAGGTCGTCCTTTCAACATAGACCCCTCCCTCCAGTTGGGTTAAAGCCAAGTTGCACCCAGTGCTACCATCTTCGTATTTCTTAAGGAGAAAAAAGGAGTCATTTCCATGGTGTTTATTTGTCTCCAGGATACTAACCTTTGATGAATAGTGTCAGCGAGAAGACAGGAATCGATTCAGTTCAAGATAAAGCAGGAACTCCATTTCACTTGATTTTCCTATCTCCTTTCCTACTCACCATTTGCTGGGATAAAGAGCATGCAGTGAAGGGTGAAATGCCCCCAAGTCAGCATAAGCATGCGAGGAAGCCTGGAGATGTTGGAAAGGGTCCCCAGAATTAACCTAGGATAGATGATTGCTCTTTCAATACAGACAGAACTGGATTACCGCTTAATTTACAGAACTGGCCTTGTGACATCTCATTTCCCCATTTTCAGTGACGCATCAGCTGTGTAGCTAGCCTTCGACTCCACTTGAAAGCACTGGGTGATTTTGCTGGCAGCACATCCTGCCACTGCCACGCAAGTGCCCGCATCAGGAGGCAGCCTTAGGAGGCCTGAGGTGCCACAGAAACAACCTCTTCGCCAACCAGTGACCCATTGAAACTCCTGCATCTTGCATGACTGGTGGGTCTCATGCTGCAGGAGCTGTGGGGAGACGAGGTTGTCAGAGGTTTATACTGATAGGAAAACAGTTATTTGGCTGAAAGCTCTCTGTGCTTCTTGTCACAAATGTCAGGTTCAATCGGTCACTTGTTCTTTCAGTGTCGTTGATTGAGCACCTACTATGGGCTGGGATCTTTCTTAGGCTTATACAAGCACCTTTTTAAGTGTTGACTTTACTTAAAGAGGTTCATGCAATCTAGCAAAATCAACAACTTAATTAAAAAAAATCTATAGCTAAACATATTTGCTTTCAATTTGCACATAAGGTAAAGAATACCTGAAATCATTCACTGATTCATGAACATTTGTTGGCTTTCTTCTTGAAAAACTGGTGGTTGACAGGCTCTGGAGATACATTTCCATGATTAGAAGTCACCTGGCCTCAGAAAATATCTTAACAATATTTAAGTCATGCTTTTCTTATCCATAAATTAAGCATCTATAAAAGCGTGATGAGAAGACAGTGCATTTGAAGGCATTTTGATCTGCCAGCTACCAAATCCTATATGCACTATCTTTTTCAAAATTTACAACTCTGTAAGAAAGCTGGGCTTTCCTGGTGGCTCAGACAGGAAAGAATCTGCCTGCAACGTGGGAAATCCGGGTTCGATCCCTGGGTCGGGAAGATCCCCTGGAGAAGGAAATGGCAACCCACTCCAGTACTCTTGCCTGGAGAATTCCATGGACAAAGGGGCCTGGTAGGCTACAGTCCATAGGGTTGCAAAGATTCCAACAGGACTGAGTGACTAACACTTTCATTTTCACTTTGTAAGAAAGCCGTTATCCAGAGAAAGAAACTGAGGCTTAGAGAGGTTGAGAAACTTTCCCGAGGTCACACAAGCAAAGTGGGACAAATTAAAATCCTTATGGGTCTGACTTCAGATATTATACCTTTAACCACTTCAGTTTATTGCCTCCACATAGAAATATGTGTAGCTGAACTGGGGATGAATATGACTGGAAGTCAAGGTTTATTGGTGGGAGTGAATGGTGAGGTTGGAAGAATAAGTCAAAATAAGAGAGTGATGCTGAGGAGTTTGAACAACATTCTGTTGGTAGTAGGGACAATCAAATGATTTTGAATCAAAAAGAAACCAAGATCTTGGATTACCTTTTTTAAAAGATTGTGTTTTTGAAGGCTTTGTTTCCTGTGCCACCACTCTCTTCCCAACCATTTCAAGTGAAAGCATCTTACTGTTCCCTCAGGGCCAAGATAAGGCTTATAAGGGTAGAAATTCTGGTAGGTGAAGCACTGCTTTAGGGACCAAATTTGATGCAGTTCATTCTTGAGCCTGCAAAGGATAGTCTTTGCATCCATATAGTGTCCAGTGTGGTGAACTCTGTGAGGTTCCCGTGTCTACAAAAACAAGGGCCCTGCTGCCACTGAGGCATGGAGTCTATTCAGAGCTACATCACAGCCTTCATTCATTTCCACATAAAAGTACGATATCTAATTTCCCTAAATCCTTTCAACCTCTTCTGCATATGCATTGCTTCTGGTCTGCATGGTGAAAGACAACACATCACCTGCATCAGTGAAAGACATGTTAGGATGTGGCAGATACCTGGGATAACTTGGCTTCTACCCATCCCAGAACCAAAACAGATGTCACTAATGATGCTGAGACATGATGCTGGAAAGAAATCCTGTTCTCCATAGTTTCTTGAGTGACTAGTGCCAAATGATTAACATTGGTGTCTGGGAAGAAACCTATTTGCCAACTCTGAGTTAAGTTTCCACATTCCTTTTATTCACCTAAGTGTTTATGTGGCCTGTGTGTTTTAAGGGTTCCTTCCCTGCTGAGGTATGCTGATTGTGTACAACTTACTAAAGAGAAGGGGCCTCTTTCTAATATTTTATTCAGAGCTCAAATGTTTTGTAGTTCTGCTTTCTTGAGTACTTGTTACATGTCAGGCTTAAAACATGGAATAGTTCATTATTCAAAGAGCAGTTGTACTGGGGAAAAAAAAGGGGGGGTACTTAAAATTTTTTATAGTAACTGAAAGTGAAAGTTAGTTGCACAGTTGTCTCCAACTCTTTGCGATCCCATGGACTGTAGCCTGCCAGGCTTCTCTGTCCTTGGAATTCTCCAGGCACGAGTACTGGAGTGGGTTGCCATTTCCTTCTCCAGGGGATCTTTCCGACCCTGGCATCAAAGCCAGGTCTCCTACACTGCAGGCAGATTCTTTACCAACTGAGTTAATAACTACTAGGGAGAAAATGTGATTGGGATATTATTTGAAATTAATCAAAAAGTATGAAAATAAATTTTATTTTTTCTTATGTTCAACAAAATTACATTTTGATTTTACCCATGCCCAGGTTTTTAGAATGGAGAATATGTCAATGGATAAATATTTTTGCCTAAGTTTTTGAGTCAAGTTATATAACATCAGAGTGGTACATTCTTTGCTTAAATTTGAGCTCAACAGTAAAATCTGAAAAGGAATCATTTTTAAAAAAGCTTCCTGAGATTTTTTTATTTACTTTCCCAACAATCTCTCTTGACATTTGGAGAACTAAATTATTCCTTCTGAAGCAGCTGTCCTCTCATCTTCTTTGTCCATTTTCTTTCCTTTCCTTAAATGTCTGACTGGTCTAACTCTGTCATGTTGGCCAGTGTTTTGGCACTTGACTCAAGCTGTTCTCTAACATTACTTTTTCAGCTTCACTGATTATTTCATCTTTTGCAATATTTGCAGTAGATTCATTCATTCTCCCTCCCCCCTCAAAAAAAACTATTTTTGAGCATCTACCATGTGTTCTTTCAGAAGCTGAGATATAACTGTGAACAAAACAGTCCAAAAATCCTTGCTTACATTCTTTTTCTGGAATAGTGGAGACAGCATAAACAAAGTGCTATGGAGAAAAATTAAGCTAGGATAGGATAAGAAGTTTGGATGGAAGGGATTTGAAGGTTTAAAAAGAATGATCCAGGTAGGCTTTACCATGCAACCAATTATCTCATGATCTAGTGACTTAGAATAACAAGTGTAAACAGTATACATGTTTCCATGTGTCAGGAATCTGGCAGCAGTATAGCTGGGTGCTTCTGGCTTGCGGTCTCTCCTGAAGTGGCTGTGAAGACTTCAGTTAGGGTTGTGATTCTATCTGAAAGCTTGACTGGGGCTAGCAGGTCCACTTAATTGCTCTTGGTAGAAGGCTTTGGTTCCTTGCTGCCTTTTGCAGAAGGCTTCTCAGTGGAGCTGCTTGAGTATCTTAACAATTCAGCAGCTGGCTTCTCCCAAAGCCAGAGATTCAAGGAAGAGCAAGGTGGAGTCCTAATGCCTTAGACCTAGCCTTGGACATCACAGTATCCTAGTGATTATACAGTCAGTGCAACTCAGTGTAGGAGGGGACAGCACAAGGTGTGATTATAGAAGGCAAGGATTGTTGGGACCATATTAGAGGCCGACTACCTCAGTGGGTCTTGCCAAAGAAGTGATATTTGAGCGTCATAGTGGTCATGGATTTTCAATTTCAACATCTGTCAAAACAGGACAACTAAGATTCAATAGGTTCAACTATTGAATGAAATATAAAGAGTTATTTGGGTGGGAACCAGTTTTATAAATGTTCATTTCATTAATAATATATTTTTAAATCATATGCTTTCTTTTTTTAAATTGAGGTAACTTTGGAAAAATGGTTTGGGTTCTCAAGATCATGGCTGAAATTCTGGAACAGGAACTATGAGGTCTCTGTGTTTATGTGTTCATATGTGTCTGTATGTGTGTTATAGATGTGTGATATTGCCAAAAGTTAATTCATAAAGGAGCTCTATTTAATTGACTTAAAGGAAATTAAATACTCATAAATATTCAAAAATACAAAATAATCAGGTCAGAATAAATTTCAGGCTCATATTATCTGAAAAATGTTCAGGACAAAATTGATATCTGGTATTGAAAGTGGTTTAAGGTTTTTGGTGGGAGAAAACTAAGATCATGGGATCTGGTCCCATAACTTCATGGCAGATAGATGGGGAAACAGTGGAAACAGAGGCTGACTATTTTTCTGGGCTCCAAATTCACTGCAGATGGTGACTGTAGCCATGAAATTAAAAGACACTTACTCCTTGGAAGGAAAGTTATGACCAACCTAGATAGCATATTAAAAAACAGAGACATTACTTTGCCAACAAAGGTCCGTCTAGTCAAGGCTATGGTTTTTCCAGTGGTCATGTATGGATGTGAGAGTTGGACTATAAAGAAAGCTGAACACCAAAGAATTGATGCTTTTGAACTGTGGTGTTGGAGAAGACTCTTGAGAGTCCCTTGGACTGCAAGGATATCCAACCAGTCCATCCTAAAGGAGATCAGTCCTGGGTGTTCATTTGAAGGACTGATGTTGAAGCTGAAACTCCAATGCTTTCGGCCACCTGATGCGAAGAGCTGACTCATTGGAAAAAACTCTGATGCTGGGAGGGATTGAGGGCAGGAGGAGAAGGGGATGGCAGAGGATGAGATGGTTGGATGGCATCACCGACTCAATGGACATGGGTTTGGGTGGATTCTGGGAGTTGGTGATGGACAGGGAGGCCTGGCATGCTGCAGTTCATGGGGTCGCAAACAGTTGTACATGACTGAGCAACTGAACTGAACTGAAATATAGACAAAGAGTTACACATGGGCAGGATTTTCTAAGATTGGATTAAATTTGGTTGGGTAAATGGATTTTGTTAGGAATGGGCTAAGACAAGACTGGATTTGATTTGTCTCTCCAAAGTATTCTTGAAATGCTACTTTTGACAGATTGAGATGAGTTTCTTCAGCTGTAATTGATTTGTATTTGCTTTTGAGATCTTCCCTGATAGCTCAATTGGTAAAGAATCTGCTTGCAATGCAAGAGACCCCACTTTGATTCCTGGGTCGGGAAAATCTGCTGGAGAAGGGATAGGTTACCCACTCCGGTATTCTTGGGCTTTCCTTGTGGCTCAGCTGGTAAAGAATCCACCTGCAATGTGGGAGACCTGGGTTCAATCCCTGGGTTGGGAGGATCCCCTGGAGAAGGGAAAGGCTACTCACTCCAGTATTCTGGCCTGGAGAATTCCATGAACTACAGTCCATGGGGTTACAAAGAGTTGGACACGACTAAGCGACTTTCACAATGTTGGCTTCTAACATTATGTAAGTTTCACATGTACAACATTATATTTCTACTTGTGTATATACTACAGCACACTCACTACAAAAAATGTAGTTTCCATCCATCACCATCCAGTTAATCTCCTTACTCTTTTTGCCCTACCCTTGCCCACCCCCACCACTTCTCCTCTGGTAACCACATTCATTAGTTCCATCTGTAACCCTGTAACTGCAGGGCTTGTATCACAAACCCCAGTCTAATTAGCACTGTTGTGTTATATCTCAGCTAATTTTCAAAGGCACCATTAAGGGTGCGTGTCTTTATCTCCGCTTTAGAGATAAAGAAATCAAGACCAAGAGTAGAAAAGTGATGTCCCAAGGCCATGTACTTGGGAAGTGGCAAAGCTCGGATTTGAGTCTGTGTGTGTCTGACTGAAAAGTCCACATTCTTCACACTATCAGCCTATCAATGTGTTCTTTCATTTTGCAAACAGAAAAATGGCAACAAATCAATGATTTCTTTTCTCACCACCAGCTTTATCAAGCAGTAAAGGCGAATTCTTGCTCAATGGAGACTTTGTTGTCACAATGTCCAAAAGGGAAATCCGTATTGGGAATGCTGTGATAGAATACAGCGGGTCTGACAACGCTGTGGAAAGAATCAACTCCACAGGTCGCATTGAACAAGAACTTCTGCTTCAGGTAAAAACTTGGCCATGAGCCCATGCCCCTTTTCTAATTCCATGAGTTGCCAGGCCCACATCCATCCTCTCCATTTTCTCTGTGCATTCCAGGTATTGTCGGTGGGAAAGTTATACAACCCCGATGTGCGCTATTCTTTCAATATTCCTATTGAAGACAAACCCCAGCAGTTTTACTGGAACAGTCATGGACCCTGGCAAGCATGCAGCAAACCCTGCCAAGGTATCTACTTTTAGGTTGAGTTCAGGGGATTTGACATGTTTTTTAATTCTTTTATTTCTTTCTTTTTGTGGAGGCAGCCAAATGTATGTAATCTATACAGTTTTCTGTCTGCATCCATTTTCTAATCTTTCTCTACCTCTGTCTGGTTACTTTGGGCTGGCAAGTTGAACTATGTAAGGGATTTAGGACATGTTTGGTTTCCTCAGCATGTGTGAAGCCAAGCAAAATCAGCTCTGCCAAATTGACTTTCCCAAGACATAAATTTAGTAGTCATATTATATGCAATTTATCTGGTTTCCTTTTGTCTAATTTATGAGTTGGCAAACTACAGCCAGTGGGCCAAATACAACTCACTTCCTGCTTTTATAAATAAAGTTTTATTGGAACACAGTTTTTTACATCTGTAAGTGGCTGCTTATGCCCTATAACAAGAGTTTAGTAGTTGCAATAGAGATCATATGACCCACAAAACCAAATATATTGACTATCTAACCCTTTCCAGAAAATGTTTGCCAGTCTCTGGTCTAGATAGTTGATGGAATAGGTTACTTTGTCTGAAAAATATTTTTTCCTCCTTGCTTAGGGGAGCGGAAACGAAAACCTATTTGCACCAGGGAATCTGATCAGCTTACAGTTTCTGATCAAAGATGTGATCGACTGCCTCAGCCGGCACCCATTACTGAACCTTGTGGCACAGACTGTGACCTGAGGTGAGGCCGGTGTTTCCTCTTGGTCTTTATTACTGAGTTGTGAAGGTTTGTAAGGAGCAGGTGGGATATTAGTCTTTAGGCCCCTTTCTTGTGTTTCAGTGAAAGAAGCATTAGTTAATTTTCTATCCCTCTGAAACTGATTATCTAAGACATATGCCTGCAAGATTTCTTGTTCTTTTCCCAAGAATTAAAAAAATAGCTAATAGAGTGTGGCAGCTGCCCAAGAAAGTGCTCATTGGACCCTCGCAACTTGCTGCACAGGTATTATTATGACTGAGTTACATTGAATGCAAAAGTTTGTGGTTTTTTGGGGTTTTTTTTTTTTTTGAAGTTTGTTTTTTTTCTGTTTGAAAGACTACAGAAAAGGAGAACCTCATCCATCAAAGTACCTTTAATAGTCAGTATCCACCCAGAATGTTTATCACCAGTATAAGAAGTTTTATATACATGAAAGTTGCAGTGCACTAAGGTAGTCATGGAAAGAACTAGAGGAAAATTTATATACAGATGGCAACCCGCTCCAGTAGTCTTGCCTAGTAAATCCCATTAACAGAGGAGCGTGGTAGGCTACAGTCCATGGGGTCGCAGAGAGTCGGACATGACTGAGTGACTTAACTTTTCACTTTCGTGTAAACAGTTCAATATTTAAGAAAAGTATGAAATTTGAGGCAGCAAATGGTGAGTGAGTAGAGAATTATAAAGCTTTTCCATTTTCCTGCAATTGACCATGTCATGTTTGAATGTTCACCAGCCTGGGGGTTGCATTGTATAGTCTACATGTCAGTTAAATGCAGGTAAGATAAGCTGATGCTTGTCCTCCTTTCAGAGAAGAAATTACCAGCAGGGAAGAGTTTGGGAAATTGTTAAGGTCTCATCATTCATAAATAGCAAAATGAACACAGAAATATTTTTTAGGTTCTGTGTCACCATGCCAAATCCTATCAAGTGGTATTGTCAGCTCCTAGGGCTGGAGTAAAGATTATTAAGTACCCTCAAGGCTCTGAGAGAAGAGAGGAGTGCTGTGATTAGCTAGTTATGTCTGGCAGTATTACGTTAGGCAGTATTAATTCGTTTTGAGTTATGTTCGTATAAACCCATTGCTTCAGTCAGTGGAGTTAAATTAGTTAAATTAGACTTTAAGTCTTTTCATAAAATAATTAGCTAATTGCTGAACTGCATTAATCACTAAAACAGGGAAAAAAGATTGAGTTGGTAAATAGATTGCTTGATTTAACCTCATTAAATTGGGAAAGATGATATAAGATTAGCCTTATTTCAAATTATCACTGAAAATAATAATTAACTAGTATTAATTAGTACTGTGAATATCATTCAGCAGTAGAGTGGACCATTTACTAAGAACCATATTTAAATATTATGTTTTGATTCCTTGCTTGGGAGGATCGCCTTGAGGGGAAAATGGCAACCCACTCCAGTATTCTTGCCTGGAAAATTCCATGAACAGAGGTGCCTCGTTGGCTACAGTCCATGGGGTCTTAAAGATTCAGATACAACTGAAGTGACTGAGCAAGCACGAATTATCCTAATATTTGTATATTGATTGTTATATAATCTTAACTAACATCCTACTTATTTGTATATCCTATAAAATTAATACAGTAATTCTTCAAACAGCACAGTGGTGTAAGTAGTATTATTATCTCCACTTCAGAAATAAGGAAAACAGAGTCTGAGAGAGGTATATCAAAGGTGATATTCTAAATTCCCCATTTGGAGAAAGTTACCTTTTTTTTTTTTAATACTAACTTAAAAAAACTAAAAACCTAAACTGTACTGATACCAAAGGAGGAAAGTAGCTCAGGAACAGGCATGGATGATGATGGCACCTCTGGCTGATTAAAGAAGAGGAAGTGAAGGAATTTTAGCCTTGCTTTTTGGTACAAGTATCTATGGTAGAAGTGACACACCTTGAGGATAATAATTTAGAAATAAAAATAAAAAATTATAAGTTTACTGCTAGTTTTCACAGCCTTATAACTAGACAGGTATATCCTCACATCTTAAGTAGAAGATCATGTTTGTTTTTTGGCTACACTGCAAGGCTTTTGGGATCTTAGTTCCTCAACCAGGAATTGAACCCAGGCCCTCAGCAGTGAGAGCAGAGTACTAACCAGTAGACCATCTGGGAATTCCCTCGAAGATCATGTTCATTTGTCAGCATTCAAATGCATATCTTGCTGGTGTTTACAGACTGTTGGAAGAATAAAGTTATTCATTGAAAAATATGCAAATGCAGAAACAAAGTTCAAATAAGCATTACTGTCTTCTCTCTGTCAACCTGAAAACTGCTATTAATTGTGATTTATATTAATTATTGCCAAGTATCTGTGTGCAAAATGGAAAAATAGTAGAGAGGATTGCCCTGGTTGCTCAAACGCTTAGTTTTCCCCAAAACATTTTTATGGAACACTAGTTCAGCAAGTTGATCCAGAGCAAACCAATATGTGAGAAGAATTACTGTCTCCTCTACTATGTGAAGATTTGTAGCTTGGATTAACGATTTGAGGGCCCTGAGAAGTTCTGCAATAGAAGAACCTACTTATATCAGTAGTTTCCCAAATTATTTAATGCCACAATGCCCACACACACCCACTGCTGCTGCTAAGTCACTTCAGTCGTGTCCGATTCTGGGCGACCCCATAGACGGCAGCCCACCAGGCTCCCCCGTCCCTGGGATTCTCCAGGCAAGAACACTGGAGTGGGTTGCCATTTCCTTCTCCAATGCATGAAAGTGAAAGGTAAAGTGAAGTCACTCAGTCGTGTCCGACCCTCAGCAACCTCGTGGACTGCAGCCTTCTAGGCTCCTCCATCCATGGGATTTTCCAGGCAAGAGTACTGGAGTGGGGTGCCATTGCCTTCTCCGCCACACACCCACAGAGAAATACAATTTTTTTCTGTTCTCATTTATTAACAAACACTTTGCCGTTCTGCAATATAAATTGTCACATGACATGAATGAATAAATTCAAAACACTGAAGGTGAGATGACTTTCCAGGTGAGAATAAATGAAGTGAGTAATAGCATTTTGAGACCTTTCCTAAGGCAGTATTGTGACCTTTCCGCAGACTACATTCTCTGCCCGAATTCCGGGGATTGTGCGAACATCAGGGAAACTCTAGCACACTGTTCCAGCCCAAGCTGCTGGTGTGCTTTCTTTTGGGGAGGGAAGGAGGATTCCTGCCTCCCTTTTCCAGGATGGAAAATAACCTTTCCACAAGGAAGTGATGATGAAGGCAAAGAGAAGGTAACCAGGAATCAAAGGGCAGATGGAAGTTTCAGATGCCTCTATTGAACTGGTCCACATTTCTTGGCTCACTTCCTTAGGGAAGTGAGAGTTTGCCCAGATTAAACTTTGACAGGATGAGATAAAGCATTGTCGTACAATCCCCATATAACATCTTCCGGTTAGAACAAATCCGCCAAATACTGTGTCACTCTCACAGAACATCTCAGTAGCCCACTTTATATGCCAAATGTAGAAGTGGGTCAACTCTGACCTACTTTTGAGCATTTGTGAGAAATTCCAAGATAAGCATGTGTCCAGCGCTCCTCTTCTTCCTAAGTGTAGAAGGGAGAACTCTTAGGGCTTTGGTATTTGACAAACCACCGAGTTTCTGAGCAGGAGAAAATTAATGATCAAGAGTGAAATCATCCTTTTGGGATTGCTAAATTTGATCGATGTAACATGTCTCAAGCTCATTTATTTAGACTGTTCTATTCAAGTAATTTTTTTTTTCTTTTTAAAGCACTAGCCCCATTGCTGGAGTGTTAAAAGAGCCACTTGATTTATCAGTACATACTGAGCACCTCCTGTGTGCCGAGAAAGGTTTATTATATGTGCTAGGGATACAAAGTTGACACAAGTTTGTAAACTCAAATCTAATTTTAAAAGTGAATAATTGTGGGGCCGGAAGGGATAGATAGGTGGAGCATAGAGGATTTTTAGGTCCATGTGATACTATAATGGTGGATATGTTTCACTATACATATGTCCAACCCATGGAATATACAGCATCAAGAGTGAAGTCTAAGGAAAGATTTCAGTGATAATGATGTGTCAACAAAGATCCATCAGTGTGATATATGTACACTCTGGTGGGGGTGTGTTGTAATCAGGAGGCTGTGCATTTGTGGGAGCAGGGGTGTATGGGGGCAGGGGTGTTTGGAAATCTCTGTACCTTCCTCTCAGTTTTGTCATGGAACCTAAAACTGCTCTAAAAACATTAGTCTTTAAAAAAAAAATGGTAATTGAGTTACATATATGGTCCATACAATCTTTATTCATCAAGTAAAGTTTATGATACTTGAAATTCAGTTATAGTTCCAATTAACTATTTAATTCATTGCAATCCATTCCTTTATTAATTCATAGAATGTCCATTGAGCATTTTCCAGCACGTGGCCACCTAGAAGTTTCCGAGAGAATGTTTCCAACAGTCGTTCGTTCTCTGTTAAAAAGCAACCTACTTGACAAACAAAATGCTGGGTTGCATGAGTCTTTTAAATATAAAAATTTTTTTTTTTTTGCTCTGTTGAATTCCTTTTTTTTTTTTAATTTTTACTTGCTTGAATTTCAGATTGACTGTATTGGGGGAGAATCTTCATAAAGATAGAACCTCTGACTGTCATTCTGTGACTTTGATGTATGTTGGCAATGATGAAAAATACATGGAAATGTCGGTTTCAAATTGAATTTCGGTGACTGACTGTGGTTTTGGGTTCATGGTATTTAAAGAAGAAAACAGAATTCAGCTCTTCCACCAGTTGAGTCTAGACAAGACATATATATTTAACAGTAATATTGGTTTCTCCCCCATGGTTTGTGTGTAGGTGGCACGTGGCCAGCAGGAGTGAATGTAGTGCCCAGTGTGGTTTAGGTTACCGCACATTAGACATCTACTGTGCCAAGTACAGCAGGCTAGATGGGAAGACTGAGAAGGTTGATGACAGCTTTTGCAGCAGTCACCCCAAACCAAGCAACCAGGAAAAATGCTCAGGAGAATGTAACACTGGTGGCTGGCGCTATTCAGCTTGGACTGAAGTAAGTTGGTTCTCATTCAGAGAGTCTTCTTGAATGTTAAATCTGATTAGCTGATGATGACTCCTTACAGAGCTGCATTGAGGAAACCTCATTAAGAGTACCATGATTGACTTATAATGCCTGCCCTCATTAAAACTACAGAAAAGAGTAATAAAATCGATCTGTGATGTCTGGTGTGGGCATAGCGTATGGAAAATTGGAAGTAGTGGAACAACTTAGCCAAACACTTTTTTCATATCCCACAGGCCATTTCTGATTTTGTTGTCCTATACCAGTTTGCTAATATTGGCTTTGTTATGAACCTGGTAAATAAATTGATACCATAAACATATACCCTTAAAAGAGCAAGTAGAACTGACCAGGCTTTGTTGGGTGGTTGTTTCCTTAGAATTGGAAGAGACAAGATAGCCTAGCCAGTATCTTAAGCATGCTTGATGAGAAACTTAGCAACACTTTGGCTTCATTTTTTTTTTTCCTTTCAGTGTTCTAAAAGCTGTGATGGTGGAACCCAGAGAAGAAGGGCTATTTGTGTCAACGCTCGTAATGATGTACTGGATGACAGCAAATGCACTCATCAGGAGAAAGTCACCATTCAGAAGTGCAGTGAGTTCTCCTGTCCAGAGTGGAAATCAGGAGACTGGTCAGAGGTGAGATGGGAAGGCTGTTAATTCCCCAACAGGTCATCTCTGATGCTCAGTTCTGAGCCTCTCCAGGTCAGTCCAAAGTTAAACCAGCTGCACCTTTCTCCCACCTCCCATTGAAGAAACAACTCTTCTTCCACCCACCCTGTGATTGTCTTACTGGACATGACTGATCCATGGGTGATCTCAGAGTTGCAGTGGATTTAGCTGGATCACCCACCATAATAGCTTCTATTGGGGATTTTTGAAGTTCTAGTCCCTCACCTTCTTTCCTCTTTCAGACCTGGCTAAGTTGCTATAAAGGAAATCAGAGCTTTATTAATTATAAAGTTGCACTGGTTTAGATTTGAAGTTTAAAAAAAAAATGAGATTCCCTGATTGCTTATCTTTGAAATTAGAGAATTGAACCCTAACAAGTGACCTATTTGATTACCCATCCAGTTGCTAGTGGAAAACTTGGGGAAAAAGAAAAAGGACCAGGCTGAGTGTTCCAGGTTTATTATGCTTTGCTTGTCTCTTATTTGAGGAAGCATATCAGATTGTTTAGAAAGGTGATCCTGGGACAACAAGAGAAAGAAGATGAAGCCTCTTTCTCAATTTTATAAACAGTGCTAGTATTTCCCAATGAGACTGTCTCTGAGCAGGCCCCCCCCTCCACGCACCGCCCCCAATGCACCTTCCTTCAGAGGAACACATGGCAAGGGAACAGAAATTGTCTTATTCATTGGGCCGAGTCAGGAATGTGGGGGGAGAGATATTTCTGCAGCTTCTGTATCCATTCCCTTATCTCATTCAGGTAAGTGAAATATTAACTGTATACTTTCAACATTAATTAAAATTTCAGTCTTAAAAGAATACTGTTAATGTCTCTAAATGGCAGAAAAGTAACAGTACATGTGATTAACAGTGTCTGTCTCCTGGACAGATTAACAGGAAAGCTAGTGCTTGTGTTTATGTTAAAAGCAGCCTTAGCTTCAATCTTGATCCCATATTTGGTTTAAAAAAAAAAAAAATGAAAGAAGGCATTGGATTTAAGTTCTACCTAGATAGCTAATACTAGATAAAGTATCATATCAAGTTATGTAACAAACCTTTCCAAAAACAGATAATGAAATAGAGGTGGGAAATATCAAAATATATATTCAGTATGATCTATATGTTCTATAGCTAAAAGAGGAAAAGAGCAATATTTTAATAACGGTATCCCTAGGTAGATAGTGAGACTTGGGGCTTATTATATTTTTCTCTTTTATGTTTTTCTGTATTTTTCAAGTTTTCTACAATGAATGTAGATAACAATGATTATTATATGTAAGACTCCTTAAATGAACACGCGCTAAGCATTTCACTTGGGTTTTTCTTATTCAGTTTTCATAATTGCTGGCCATTAACACTATTGTATTCCCATTGTACAGCCAAGAAAACTGAAGTACTGGGAGATCACTTAACTTAGTATCCATGGTCAATTGTATTAGGTTAAAACCCAAGTTAATCTGACTCGTAAATTCCCTACCCTTAACTCGTATGCTGCCAAGCCATGGATGCTGTTTTTCAGGATTTCAGAGCATGATGCTGTGTGAAATTTGTGCTGTGCTTGAAACTGGCCCAGAGCCTGGGTAAATACAGAATGAATGAACGAATGAGTGACAGAGCCGAAAGCGTACGGCTTGATACGTTTACAGATTGCGATGAGAGAGAGAGAGAGAGAGAAGAATCGCTCTGGGAAAAGAGCACACCTGGTTTTGCTAATCGATGACTAATCCGCAAGAACCAGAGTGCATTGTTCAGAAATGACCCTGACTAGCTGTGCCTTTTCTTACAGTGCTTGGTCACCTGCGGAAAAGGGCATAAGCACCGCCAGGTCTGGTGTCAGTTTGGCAAAGATCGATTAAACGATAGAGTCTGTGACCCTGAGACCAAACCAACCTCCATGCAGACCTGTCAGCAGCCAGAATGTGCGTCCTGGCAGGCGGGTCCCTGGGGACAGGTATTTTGAATGATAAAGTTCTTAACTACATTCTTTCCTTCTTATCTGGAGCAGGCCTGCAGAGGGGCATTCCAGTGGCAGGGATTTCACCACTGTAGCATGTGGCAGGCACGGTCCCTCTGTGGCGCCAAGCGCTGGAAACCCTGTAAGCGTTCTGCCACACTTCTGAGGGTTGTTGTTCCCCTCCTGGAGCTGATCATTCCCTTTCCAGGCCCACGTGTGGGCATTCGCCCTTGGGTTAAAACTGTAGATTGAGCACACGCACATTGGAACAAATTCACAACAGATCTCCTCGCGCCTGGCTGATGCTATCTACTAGCATGCGGCTGTGGGTCTGTAACAGAATGTGACCCAGCGCCAGTGTCTTTGGCAGGAGGGTCTGGGCTGGGATTTGAAAGGGATGTTTTAGCTCCCAATGTCATGCTTCCTAAGCCCACCTCTTAAAAATAAGTCAGGCTTTTCAAACAAAATTAATTAGATCAAAGTTTGCAGGCATCCTCTCTCTTTGAAAGAATCTCTTCCAAGTCCCTATTGTTGGTTTCACAGTCATTTGAACTATTCTGAAAGGAGAGAGTGAGAATCTCCCTTGGGCTTGCATTAAGAAGTCACGACTCTTAGAATTAAGTCTTTCCTAATATAGAAGCAAAAGCGTTCTGGGTACTATTTAAGTAGCACTCCACGTTCCCTAGAGAAGTAGAGCAGCTGTTTGCTGTCACTTACGTAATCTCTCTAAGACTGCCTCTCCCTCCACCCAGTCCAACCACAGCCACAGCCTCGTCAGCCCCCTGGCTTATGTCTTCATTTCCAGCATGCGTGAAGTGAATGAGAGCAGCTTTATTACTGCACCCTTACAGTTTCTACCATTCACACTGGGGCTCTTCCAAATATGCCCTGTTAACACAGCATCCCTGGTGGTCAGAATGGTTGATCATGTTTGATCACACTCAGTAAATGGGTGGAGTCTGCCTACACTCCACACCTTGCCTCCTTTTTGTCTACATCTGCATATCTCTTGTGGAGAGTGCATCTCAGGGCCACTGTTAAGATTTGAAGATAACATCTTGTAGAATTAACTGACCTTTTTTTTTTTTTTTTTCCCATGTCTATGGCATGTCAGTCTTAGCCAGAGATTTGTCCTTCCTCTGACTAAACATACAGTTCACGGCAACCAACTGTTCTTTGTTGTTGTTTTTTCTCCCTTAATATTAGTGAAGTTTTACAAAAAGCAATTTAGCAAAAAGGAGATAGCCATACTCCTAACTCTGTATTTCAGAGTTAATACATTTATGATTTTCTTCTGTTTTAAAAACTAGTATTAGAATTGTACTTATTTTGTTAACTGAAGTAAAACGCATGTAACAAAATTAACCATTTTGAAGTGAGCAAATCAGTGACATGTAGTACACTCAGAATGTTGTGCAACCTCCACCTCTGTCTAGTTCTAAAACATTACATCACGCTGAAATACTCATCAAGCTGTTAGTCCCCATTTCTCCTTCAAGCCTGTAGCCAGCATTCTGCTTTCTAGCTCCACGAGTTTACCTATTGATTTCATATAAATGAAATCATGCAATACATGATTGTTTGGGTCTCCAGCTTCTTTCACATAGCATAATGTTTTTGAGGTTCATCATACTGTAGCACACATCTCTACCTCATCCTTTTTATGTCTGCATAATATTCCATGTGTGCATATATTGTAATTTATCCATTTATCCCTCTAAGGATATTTGGGTTGTTTGCAGTTTTTGGTCATTGTGAATAGAGCTTAATTCTTCTATAAATGTTTGGTAGAATTTACCAGTGAAGCCCTCTGGTCTTAAGACTGTTTTTATTATGAGATCTTTGATTGGTGAGTCAATATTTTTACTTCTTTTTCGTTTCTTCTTAAGTCAGATTTTGTGATTTGTGTGTTTCTGGATAGTTTGTATGGGTTTGGAAATTCATGTGTTTCATCTCGATTGGCTAATATCTTGGCATAGAACTGTCCACACTACTTTCACTATCCCTTTTTATTGCTATAGAGTCAGGACCAGTGCGCTCACTTTCATTTCTGCTTTTAATTGTTTGCCTCTTCTCTATTTTACTTTTAATCAGTCTATGTAAAGGTTTATAAATTTTGTTATCTTTTTAAAGAACCCTCTTCTTTAGGAAAACCTGATTCTGCCACTTTTTGCCAGTTTGATAGCTTTTACAGAGAGGGGGAATGGATCAGTTCTTTACTCTCTGCCCTTTCCATGACATTACTCCCTCTACTTACTGTTTTTTTAACCACTTTTAAATATAACAGTTAGCCTTAGTGGACATATTTCCTTTATGATCTGTTTGCTATGGTGCATTGAATTGACTTTGGTTCTTTCCTATTTAGGTGGTTTCTAATATTTTGTCTTTTATAAATAATATTGTGATGACCATTCTTGTATAGAAATATTGATGCAAACTATATTTCTTTAGGGAAAATTTTCAGAAGTCAAATAAGAACTTTGCAAAGTACCTATTTTAGCCACAGCATTCTGCTAGGTATAGTGTGAAAGATGTAGAAATGATTGACATGTACTCTCCTCCGTCCAGGGGTTCGCAATCAAGGAATTAAACTACAAACATCATTCCTATGGGAGGTAGAAGTAATTCCATGTGATATCTCGATAATTAATCAGTGTAATTTGTACAAAGTAGAATTACCTGCTCTTAACTAATTTCTTGGGGTGCCAGTCCTCTGGCCCACTATGATGGAAATATTTTTTCTCTTGTGAATGTTACGGGTGAAGTTAGGGAAAGAGAATATTTGCTAGATTGTATATCCTTTCTGTCTTATTTCTTCCCCTCAGTGCAGTGTCACTTGTGGACAAGGATACCAGCTAAGAGCAGTGAAATGTATCATTGGGACTTACATGTCAGTGGTGGATGACAATGACTGCAATGCAGCGACTCGACCAACTGACACCCAGGTAAGGCCCCTTTGTCTAAATCAGTTATTGACCTTGGGCAAAACTTCCCAGGAGCTCAGTCAAAACAGAAGTCCTTTCATAGGTAAGTATGTAGGTAGAGGAAACAGTAGATTAACTAAATTGTTCTGGATTTACTTATGTGTTACATTCTGGATCTCATTTTTTGATGTAGTACTTTTGTCTTCTCTATTTTTTTGAATTGTATGTAGATTCTGATTCTGATTCTGAATTGTATGTAGATTCTTAATTCTGATTCTTCCTAGGTGGTGAAGATTGACTCTTTGTGCTGGTTTTCTTGAACTCAGATTTTTTTTTTTTTAATAATTCCAATGTCAGTCAGTTCAGTTGCTCAGTCGTGTCCGACTCTTTGCAACCCCATGAACTGCAGCATGCCAGGCCTCCCTGTCCATCACCAACTCCCGGAGTTTACCCAAACTCATGTGCATCAAGTCGGTGATGCCATCCAGCCATCTCATCCTCTGTCGTCCCCTTCTCGTCCTGCCCCCAATCCCTCCCAGCATCAGGGTCGTTTCCAATGAGTCAACTCTTCTCATGAGGTGGCCAAAGTATTGGTGTTTCAGCCTCAACATCAGTCCTTCCAATGAACACTCAGGACTGATCTCCTAGTTGGATCTCCTTGTAGTTCAAGGGACTCTTAAGAGTCTTCTCCAACACCACAGTTCAAAAGCATCAATTCTTCGGCGCTCAGCTTTCTTCACAGTCCAACTCTCACATCCATACATAACTGCTGGAAAAACCATAGCCTTGACTAGACGGACCTTTGTTGGCAAAGTAATGTCTCTGTTGTTTAATATGCTATCTAGGTTGGTCATAACTTTCCTTCCAAGGAGTAAGTGTCTTTTAATTTCATGGCTGCAGTCACCATCTGCAGTGATTTTGGAGGGTTCCAAAATTCCAGTGTAGGGTTCAGCAAATGGTATCATATGTTCAGGCCGCATGTGTTGGAGCTGTCTTGCTGCAGCTCACAAGTGATGGTTGGTAAATTTGCAGAAATTTTGCAAGCTGGTTGTTATATACTGCCATTGTTGAAAATTGAAAATAAAAACCTATAATTAAATAGATAATATTAAAAACAGGTTGAGAAATAGAGCTTATCACTTGCTAATTATCTTCCTATATTTTACTATTTTATTTCTTATTACTATGGTTTACATTACATTTGTATGTATTTGCATGGTGAAAATACTGTATAATGGTGAACCATTGCACATCCTTTCCCAGTCTGTGTTCACTGATATTAACTTGTTAAGTTGACATTGGCCATAGTGAGAGTACTTATACCACAGAAATCAGCAAAAGCATGTTAACTGGGAAGTATTAGCTGTGACATCTGAACAATCAAGAAATGAAGGCTTAGCAACTCCCTTAGAAATTCACAAAGTATATTTCTAAGTTATTCGGTAATAGTCATGAACTGACTATAGGGAAGCTTCTGCATTTGTAGCATGCGAATAAATTTTTCACTGTGTGCCAAGTTCCCTGTGCCTTTCTTTGGACCCAGGTAGAAGAATCAGCAAGCTGGTCCACTGGAGCAAGCTAACAGAATTTCTTGTTTGGTCTGTAAGCTTCCTAAAGGCACTTCAGCCCCAAGCCTCTAGCACTTTGCACTGTGCCCAGGGCTTCCTGAGAATTTAATGGGTATGCATTTAATCAAAGAACATTTGATAACCACTGATGCTTGGAATGATAGTGATCAGATGTGGACTTTCGTTTTCCCATTGTAAATCTGGGAATATTATCTATGCATGGATAACCTCAATCCATTATAGGAATTTCCTCTGATTGAGGGGTGTGATACAAATTCTAGGCTTTGGGATATTGAACACACCTCTTAATAGCTAGATTTGACCTTCTTCAGGGCTTCAGGAGGTATCTTCAGGTACACTTGGAAAGCACATTCATGGCTAGCAAAATCTGGCTAGGAAACGAAATGTAGGAACGGAATTTGGCATTCAGAATTTGTTTTTAAGTAACAATAATTTTAAAAGGGCATATTGCTTTTTCATAAATTATGTGCCATTTTATAATATTTTTCTTCACACAAATAGGTAAATCAATATGCTTTTGAAAATCATGAAGTAGGGAGTTCCCTGCTGGTCCACTGGTTAAGACTTACTGCTTCCACTGCCGGGGGCACCGGTTCAATCCCTGGTTGGGAAACTAAAATTGCAAGTGGCATGAGGCATGGCCAAAAAAAACAGAAGGAAAATCATAAAGTAAACTCCTGCTCTGTATTAAGGCACCCACAAAGGGACTCAGATTATATCCCATTTTACAGTTGAATTTGTGGTTGGAACTGAGAGATGTCATGTGAAAATAAAAGTGTTAGTCACTCAGTCTTCCCCGACTCTTTGCAACTCCATGGACTGTAACCCACCAGGTTTCTCTGTTCATGGAATTCTCCAGGCAAGAATACCAAGAATGGAGTGGGTTGCCATTCCCTTCTCCAGGGGATCTTCCCAACCCAGGGGTTGATCCCAGTTTTCCCACAATGCAGGCGGATTCTTTACCGTCTGAGCCACTAGGGAAGCCCAAGATGTACTGTGACTTGTCATGTGACTTGCCCCAAATCACACTGAAACCCGAGATCTTAGAATTATCAGTAGTTATATTTGTATGTGCCATGGCTGAAAAGTAACTTTGGCTCTTTCTTCTCATCCTCTTCTAGGACTGTGAATTGCCATCTTGTCAGCCTCCCCCAGCTGCCCCGGAAGCAAGGAGAAGCACACACAGTGCGCCAAGGACCCAGTGGCGGTTTGGGTCCTGGACTCCAGTAAGAAGTACAATGGAAGAAGTGGAGAGGGTGGAAGGAGAGGCAGATATTCTCTGACATGACTTTAGGAAGTAGGTTACTATCCAGTGAATGACCATTTCAAATAACCTGTCTACATTATTTCACCCCAACACCCAGTGCTCAGCCACTTGTGGAAAAGGTACCCGGATGAGATATGTCAGCTGTCGGGATGAGGACGGCTCTGTGGCTGATGACAGTGCCTGTGCGACCCTGCCTAGACCAGTGGCAAAGGAGGAATGTTCTGTGACTCCCTGTGGGCAATGGAAGGCTCTGGACTGGAACCCTGTAAGCAAGTGAATTCTTTGGAATTGGGAGAGGACTGGGGGAGCCGTAAGAAGGATGACTAGTCATGGGTCAAAAAGGTCAATCAGTACTATTTCAGAATTGGACTTTGGTTTGTGAGTTATTTTTCTCTATGTATGTGCAGCTGGTATGAATCGTAGCCAGATGTGCAAGAAGTGCACATTTCTTCAAAATGTGTAAATTAATTTACAGTCTACTTAAGCCCACATCCTGTTGGGCTGATTGAAAAATGCAATTTTAATTGAGCCAAGCCACATTAGAATGTAGCAGGCTTGTGGAGTGCCAGAAGTGGCAGGGAGAAGTAGAGGAGTAAAGCGGAGCCTCAGCTTGAATCTGGGTGCCTCCTGCATCCTATGGTTCCCTGAAATCCTGTGCCTCTGCTTCCCTGCCAAGAGTAAGAAGTGGGAATCCTCAGCTAACACTATGGATCCAGCCTCCTGTGCACACTGAGAATCACCTGTGGACTTTTATAAAAATAGAAAAAGCCTTTGTCTTCAGGTAGCTGCTGCTTTCTGCTTTGCAAAAAGCTTCTGAGTCCAGGAAATCCAAAGCTCAGGATAGGTAAAGAGAATGGAGGTGAATATCTCAATAAACATCATTAATACATATGTGAAATCTGAAAGAAAATCCAAAACTGTGCAAATCCAAATCTTTGGATCCAGAGAGAGCTGTGTAAACATCCAGACCTTGACGTTAACTGGCTGCATGACCTTGAGCAGTCTGGTGTAAATCCTTGAACTTCAGTTTCTTCTGCTCTCAAAAGAGGCAAAAAAGAATAGCTTATAAGATTATAAGAATTGTTTGAGAGTCTGTCTGTCAAATGCTTAGAATGAAGAAGATGCTCAGTAAGTGGTAGCTAACCTCACTCTTGTGCACTGAGCTTCCAAACATACACACACAGATGTCTTTCACATCCATCAGTCTACTCACCAGGTATTTGTAAAACTTACTAAGAAAGGGCAGTGACTGACAAATAAGAAAGTCCTTGCCTTTATGAAGGTCATGACAGTGGCAATTCCAGTCAATGAGCAAATAATGATATAAATATATGATACAGCACCAGATACTGATAAGTACTAGAAAAAAGGTCAAGCACAGTGATGGTGGAGAGAAGGAGATGATGTGCTTTTAGACAAGGTAGTCAGAAAAGTCCCCACATTGCTCTGACCAGCGCTTGCATGAAGTGAAGCAGTGAGCCACATGGATATCTGTGTTGTGCAATGGAAAGTAGAGTGGCTGCAAAGACCCTGAGATTGGTGTGTTCTTGGCCTAGTCAAAAAACATCCATACGGTCACTGGGGCTGGAGTGTAGTGTATAGAGAATAAAAAGAGATGTGTCAAAAAGGTAGCCAGTGACCACATCATGAAGGGCCTACCAGGTCAAGGAAAGGACTTTGGACATGACTCACAGTGAATTAGGCAGTCACTAGATGAATAACATGATCTGAGTTTTGTTTGCAAGGGTCATGGTTTATGATATGGTTAACATATCTGTGGATAACAGACTTGGATTGTGGGTGAAGGCATCAAGATTACAAACAGGACCCCAGCTGAAAGGCCACTGCAGTAGTCCTGGCGGGGGAAGGTGGTGGCCTGGACCAGGGAGGCAATGGCAGAGATGATGGGAAGTGGCTGATTGGGGGTGTATTTTGAATATCCACAACAGGCATTCTCCATGAAATGGCCTTGTGGTGGGAAGAAAAGGGGAGAGACTGGGATGTGAAAAGTGAAAGTGTTAGTCACTCAGTCATGTCTGACTCTTTGTAACCCGATGGACTGCAGCCCTCCAGGCTCCTCTGTTCATGGGATTCTCCAGGCAAGAATACTGGAGTGGGTAGCCATTCCCTTCCCCAGGTGACCTTCCTGACCCAGGGATGAAAACCGGGTCTCCCACAGTGCAGGCAGATTCTTTACCATCTGAGCCTCCAGGATATATGCCAGGTTTTTGGCCTGAGCAACTGGCTGAATATCCTTTCTCTTTCCCTTTCTGAACATCCAATGTAGTGCTCCGTGACATGTGGGCAAGGTAGGACGACCCGGCAAGTGGTCTGTGTCAACTACAGTGACCACGTGATCGATCAAAGTGAGTGCGACCCAGATTATATCCCAGAAACTGACCAGGACTGTTCCATGTCACCATGCCCTCAGTGGACCCCAGACACAGACCTTTCTCAGAACCCTTTCCTGAATGAGGACTATCACCCCAGGAGCATCAGCCCTAGCCGCACCCACGTGCTCGGAGGAAATCAGTGGAGGACAGGCCCCTGGGGAGCGGTAAGTATTCCCTCAAGTCTTTCCCAAATTTGCCTTCTTCTCTTTCGCATGATATAGTGCTCAAAGAAAAGCAGACTAGAAACACCTCTGGAACATTTTTATCTCAGGAGGGATTGATGTGCATTTTTCATTTGTTGGGGTTAATTGTAGTCCCAGAAGAGGTGTCACTTGAGACAACTCTAAGCTACCTTAACCTCTAACCAGGTGGAGGAGGGGGTGTCACTGCTGGGTGACTTGATCAGGCGGCTTCCTAGAAGGTACTGTGAAGGCCATGATGATTGATCCTGGAGATGGCAGACGGCTCCTCCTTACCTGAAGGAAAATTCAAAGGGCAGAAGAACTTCTCTGAAAGGAAATTTTTAATGAAAGTCATTTTCCTTCTTGCTATTTTCCAGATGAGTGCAGTCTTAAAGTGGCACAATTGCTATGCCATTTGTAGTAGCGGATTAGGAGAGAAACACTCAGCTGGGTAAAAGCTGGGCTTAGAGGAAAAATACCATTGGTATTTTTAACTGCAAAGGTTAAAAATATTAAAATCTCTCATTTAATGGTTAATTGCAAAGGCTTTGAGAAAAGTTGCCTCTGTTTGATCCAAGGACTTACACTTTCCAATTTTGGGGTCTTCAGCTGGTCCTCTTTCCAATTTGAGCCTGTTTCATCAATCTCTAAAACAAAGTTAATGATAGTGGCGACTTTGCTGGGTTGTTGTAAAAATTAAATCAAGCAATGCAAATACTGTTTCACACTCTCCCTGCCATAGAGTGAAAATTAAATGTTGATGATTATTGTTACCATTATCTTTATCCTTTAAATTAGGAAGAACTTGACAAATAGTATTTAACATTCAAAGGAAAAATATGCTCTTAAAAGTTCTAGAAATTTTTACTGAACAGTTTTCCAAAAAATAATTATATTCTGGAATACTGGACATGTCTAAAGGAGCTACAGGAAGGGTAGGGCAGCAGGAGATCCTGGGGGAGGTTTGGGGAATTTGGTGTTTATTAATCTCTCATGAAGTCTTCTTTTTAATTGTTTATTATTTGTTTCTTTCTAGTACTGCTAACCGTGTTTAATTATTTCTGGACTAAAAAGCTTTAGAAGGAACCGGTTAGTTTTCCACCATAGTTATGTTTCAATGAACTAGGCTTACTTTCCTGTGATGTTGATGGGCCCTAAGGGTTTTTATACACTGCACCTCTTGATTGTAAGCAGAACATCTGCCCAGGACCTTCAACACCTCATTCTCCTCCCTTTCTTTCCACTTTGAAGCTTCTTTTGCCTAGGTTAGAAGAAATTTGGGTTCTATGAAATTAAAGAGTGATCAAGCGAGGTCATCACTGAGTGTCCCATGATTTTTCTAGTTGAAAAAATTCACAGCTCAAACATGTGTATTCTAATGATAAAATTAGAACTTAAAAATTGAAGGCTATTCTTATTTAGGACTACATTTGTGGATAATGCATTCCTTTAAGATTGAATGATTCTGCCCTTGGGCAGAGTTCCCAATTAAGGAGGATTAAGTAACCTTTTTGCAGCAATGGGCAATACCATTCTTCTCCTCATTGTGCCTGTTTTTTGTTTGGGGATTTTTTTTTTTTTTCTAAGTTAAGTGAGGCTGAAGGTGGATGATGAGATTTTTTCAGCTCTTGCTTGACGTGCCTGACTTACTCCCAAGAGTGTGTGGCATGCATATGCATCTCTTCGTGGTTTGGGATGTTTGATTCTTCCTGCCTGCAACAGCAGGAAAGGCAGCAGAGAATTATGAATGCTAGAGAATGGGAATCTAGCATTTTCAGTAGATTCTGGAATCAGAACTTCATTTTCCAGGATGTGTTTGTGTAAACTCAAACCTTCTATGAGATTTTCAGTGTTAGCGACTGGGGGTCTCTGGTTGCAAGCAAAAGAAAAGGAACTGGTTCTTTCAAGGGAAAGCAAAACTGTTCATTTAGCCCCAGCAGAGACTGAGCCCAGAGCATCTTCAGGGATCTCACTGGGGCTTGGTAAATTTTTTCTGCAAAGGGCCAGATAATATTTTCAGCCATATGGACCATACAGCCTCTGTTGCAACTAGCAGACTCTGCTGTCTTAGCACAAAAGCAGGCATAGACAAAATGTAAACAAGTGGACACGGCTGTGTTCCCATAAAGCTTTAGTTATAAATGCAGCTGGCAGGGTGGATTTGGCCCCGAGGCTGTGGTTTGCCAGTCTAGATGGAACAATATCTATAAGATCATTTCTTAAACCCTTTTCACTCTGAACCACGCCCAGGTTGCTCTGCTCAGGATTCAAATTCCCAGGAAAATCTGATTGGCTCAGCCAGTTCTACTTACTCCTTGATCAGGAAAGTGTAGAACTTCTTAAAAGATAGTCCCACTGGGACTTCCCTGGTAGTCCAGTGATTGAGACTCCGCACTTCCACTGCAGGGGCACAGGTTCGATCCCTGGTCAGGGAACTAAGATCCTGCATACAGCATGGCATGGCCCCCCAAAAATACAGTCCCACTAAGGTGAGGTCCATTGATGGATTTCTTAAAGGAAAATCCAGCCTGCCTGATATCAATGGGAAATACACGAGGCAGGTTAAAAAAAAACAGATATCCATCATCTCTTGCTTCCCTAATGGCCATTCTCTCTTGTTTTGTAGAGTGTGGATGATAGATACAGGGTTTGTTCAAAGGAATGTTTACCTAGGAAAATATGTTGTCTAAAAAGGGTAGGAAAATTGTTAACAAAAATAGTCCAGAGTGAAATTCTGCAACATGGGAATGGAATGAAGAATCCCTATTAATTTTTTTTAAAAAATGTGGCAAAATTGGACTTGGAGAAAGATCATGTACAATATTTCACCTGGATATGGGAGTATAAAGACCCTGGCTGACCCTGGGTTTAGACTGGTGCAGTGCGAGTTCTAGACTGTGCTGTGCAATTGCTTGGCCCCCAGCTGAGCTCTGTCTCTGGTCAGATTCTCTGTAGGAAGCTTTGGACTGGTCACTGGGCAGCCAATGCATTAAGTTGACCCTGGATCCGTTGTGCTTCCTTGCTCCACTCAGCCGTATTGAAGGGGGGATAGCCTGTGGTTTATGAAACTATTCCTTCCAGAAACTCTAATCATGTGACCATCACTGTGGAACCTACTAGGGATACAAGTATGATACTGAAGTTCTGAGGAGACATCATTTTATTGGGGACAATAACACAGGTGAGATTATTATCTCAGATGAATCAAGATTTTATTATCAAAGGAAAAATCCAAGGGCCAAAGTATATATTCCAGATCTCTTTATACTATTGAAGGTCCTTCCTAAGATTTCGAGTTCTTGGCCCCAAACAAAGCCAATTAAAATAATAGTTCTCTGTGTTTCTTATGTATTAAGTTGTTTAAAAGTAGAAAAGTATTTTTAAGTTTAGAGTAACTATAACAGAACCCTCAGAGAATAGGGGTGGGATTTTTTTAAATCAAAAATTTCCTAAATAATTGCTCAGACAGAATTAATAAATCTCTTTTCCTGCTCTGCATTTAAAAAATTAAGCTCAGTATATTTGAAAATCATTCATAATTTGACCAACATTGGCAGGGAAATTGAACTTAAGTCCAGTACAATAAGTAAATAACTTTTTCACATCTTTATATAGAAGGTGACCAGCAACTAGCAGTATTCACAGTTATTTTTAAATAACACTAGTTTGAGCTGGAGTTTGATAGCACATGTCAACCATTGGAACCTGGAACTCAAAACAATGTTGCAAATACAGTTTGAGACTTGATAAGTTGTGGGAATTCCACTGCTTAGAGGACTTGATGGTTTTTTTACTGGCAAACAGATTTTACAAGTTAAGGGTCAGAGTGAAGGAGACTGGCAAACACATTGGGTTTAAAAGATAAGGAAAAAATGGAAAGAGAAAAAAAACACTCAAGATGCAGATAAATAAGAGAGCTATGAGAAGCTTGTGTGGGAAATAAGCTGAAGGCCAAACATAATTCTGTGACAACTATGGGAGACATGGCTGGGCTCATGCACCTGAAGAGAAGTTGGTCAATATGGAATTCAAGTTCATTGGGGAATAAGAATAAAGAAGAAAAATAAGTCTCGCTACATTAGCTAGGTGAAGGGAGAGAAGGGAATGTTAGCTGCAAGGAAATGATATGTAAGTGACATTCCATGATGCTTTCCTTGGATACTTGAAGGAGTTAGTATAGAAGCTTAATTTCAACAACTGGCAATTTTTAAAGTGATTTGACCCCTGTGTTGAAAAGGAGGTTAAACGTTGGTTCTAAATAAGTGCTAGCAGTTTTGAAAAGAGAAAGAATTTCCCAGTAGACTGTGGTGTCAGTCAGTACGTCTGCACCTCTCAGAGTTGCAGAGGAGGAATCTGATCACTCTGGAAATCACAAGACATGATCACTCATTAGGCAGTTCCTAAACACCTACTGAGACCTAACATGCACAAGGGGAAGTGGTGTTTCTGCCCTCCAAATATTGCTAAGACCTGAACGTTAAGCAGCTCCATGGAAGGGAGATGCTCAGGATTGCATTCTGTCCATTGTGGACGACTTGAGAGTGGTTCTGCCACATTTGTCTCTGACCCTTCAGCCAGCTGCTTTCTGGGTCCTCGAGGTGGAGCCTGAGGTGGGGATTAACCTGCTGACCGATGTCTGCTGTGTTCAGTGTTCCAGTACCTGTGCTGGTGGGTCCCAGCGGCGTGTTGTTGTGTGTCAGGATGAGAATGGGTACACTGCCAACGACTGCGTGGAGAGAATCAAACCCGATGAGCACAGAGCCTGCGAATCTGGCCCTTGCCCTCAATGGGCTTATGGCAGCTGGGGAGAGGTGAGCACAAACTCCACTTATACATCCTTTGGGAAAAAGCAAATACCAAACAGTGCTGTTGTTCATAGTTTATTTGAAGGAAGAAGAACTGGCTCTAGTTAAAGCGTCTTGATTTCAGATTAACTAGGAGATCTATCTTAATTCTGGACTATTTTAAAAGTGCATTTATTACCATATAGAGATGGCTTGACTACATAGGAGAGATGTTAGGAAAGAATACAGATAATGCTAGTTTAAAATGTTAACCTCTGCTGATTAAAACATGGGTGCTTTTAAAGTGACTGGAAGTGTGTGTTAAATGAATCAATAGAAGTTTTGCCATCTTCATAATTTGGAGGTGTTTGTGGTGCACCATTGTTCTCATGGCATTGTGTCTCCCAATATTTCAAATTCGTAATGAACCAGCTATTGTTCATCAGGGATTAGGAGCTGTTATTCTTATCAGGGGTGATGCATTGTAATCATAGAAGTGAGTAATTAGCTGTATAGGCTCGAATAATGAAATTCTTCAGCTCTTAACCTTTTAAGAATTGCTTGCTATGAAAATAGAGACGCAGGGGTAGAGAACAAATGAATGGATACCAAGGGGAGTGGGGAGGAAGAATTGGGAGATTGGGATTGATGTGTATACACTACTGTGTAGAAAGAAGGTAGCTAATGAGGACCTGCTGTAGAGCGCAGGGAGCTCTACGCAGTGTTCCGTGATGACCTACACAGGAAGGAAATCGAAAAAGAGGGGATATATGTAAATGTGTAACTGATTCATCCCATTGTACAACAGAAACTAACACGAAAGCTACTGCTTTTATACTACTAATTGTAAGGCAGCTACATGCCAATAAAAATTAATAATAATAAAAAAAAGGATTGTCAGCTATGATTGATGAAAGGCCGTAGAATATTTGGAGCAGACAAAACTGGGCCCCCGTCCCAGCCCTGGCTCTTACAAGCTTTGTGGCTTTGACAAATAATATAACTTTGCCAAATATCTGTATTCTCATCTGTACATAAGAATAAATAATGGCACCCACTTCATAATATTCATGCCATTATATGAGATAGTGCACGTCAAAACCTAGCCCATAGCCTTCAATCATAGCTGCTATTATAATAATGATAATCAGTATTATTACTAGTAATAATAATTATCATTAGTATGACTGTATTATTGAATGAGTTTTAAGCCACTATCATGTGTAGGACTTAGATGTTTTTTGTTTTGTATTTAGTTAAAAAAGAATATATATTTCTACTCTGGAATCCACAGGGAGAGCACGTACTTAGAGTTTGTTGAGTTGTTCTGTCTTGACTATAAAATTTATAAAATAAAACACAAGGATTAACATCATGGAGGCCCCCTACGCCCACCAAGAGGGGAACAGAGACACATGAGATGGAAGGGCATGTTAGTCTACACCCCTGGCTAATCGAAGTCCCGTGTCCACGTTTCATGCTTTCATTCACGTAAAGCAGTCATAGGCACTCATAACAGAGTTTTGTTAACTTTTGTTGATAGTATGTCATTCTGGAGGGCTTTGCTGAAAGACCGGAAAGGGAAGTCAGGTTTGGAGACACATATATCATGGGTTTCCTGAAACTCCTCATAAAGCTCTATCCCATGGGGCCTGTGCGTAAGCTTCTGTAATTGGATTGAAGCCAGGAGAGTACACGCATTTGCTGGGATGCTGGCTGTCAGCACGGACCAGATCATTCCAAATTCCATGGGAGATCTGGCCTTGACACAGCAGGGGAACAGTCAGTGTTCCTGGATGTGAGCTCTGTGGTACTGTCCAAGAAATACAACTTGTTCCTGCCTCAGAAGCGTGGGTCCAGCCAACAGTCAGAACCATATCCAGCGTTCCCACCACACTGTTGACTCATCCTAGGGGAATGCCATCATTATCCTCAGATTCAGAGATAGCATAAAATATTTGGACGTCAGAAAGGTCTACGGAGACTGGAGTCACAGAATAGCCAAGAGGTTGGTGACAACTTCCTAGAGGTTGTCACCAGCTCGGTCATTATATCCTTGATTTAGTACTAAGTGGTTTTTAGATTTTTATGTGTTTCTTTGATTTTGGGTTTTGAATACCTGAAAGAAAAGGCTGTAATCTTATCCTGGACACCTGCTGCTGAATTGACCTTAATCAAGTTATGCTCCCTTAAGCTCAGTTGCCCCATATAATTATACTCTCCTGTTGATGAGATAATATTAGCATTTAGTACAGATGAAGAGCAAATGCTTAATAAACAATAGCTACCATGCAAGGGGGCTTCCCTGGTGGCTCAGATGGTAAAGAATCTGCCCACAGTATGGGAGACCCAGGTTCAAACCCTGGGTCGGGAAGATCCCTGGAGAAGGGAGTGGATGCCCACTCCAGTATTCTTGCCTGGGAAATCGCATGGACTGAAGAGCCTGACAGGCTACATACAGTCCATAGGATCACAAAGAGTCAGACACAACTGAGCAACTGACACACACACACACGCACATCATGAAAGGACAGGACTCCATTCTGCTGTATATATTACTTTTGGTAATTCAGCTTCATTCTCCTATAGGCTGATCTTGCCTGGTGCCATAATTTGTCTTGGCTAAAACATTTTTGTCACAGGGAAAGAAAATTTGCCACTGGCTGTTCAGACAGAATAACTGCAGCCTTCCCTTCTCTTCTTCCAGTGTACTAAGCTGTGTGGTGGAGGCTTGAGAACAAGGTTGGTGGTCTGTCAGAGGCCCAGCGGGGAACGATTTCCGGATCTGAGCTGTGAAATTCTTGACAAGCCTCCAGATCGAGAGCAATGTAACACACACGCTTGTCCTCAAGATGCTGCCTGGAGTGCTGGCCCTTGGAGTTCGGTACGGCCCTAACTATTCATGTTTGCTAACTAAAACTAACACTCCAATTCCAAGGTGCTCTGGGTCACTCCTTTGAGACAGATTGTCCTCCTCACAAGGGCATCCCTGGAACTGTACCATACACAGTCTCTTCTTTTCTTCATATTGACATGCAACAAAATTCATTTTTTTTAATGATATTGCCAAAGTGACTTTACAGGATATATGTACCTCATACAGGCCCTTTGCCAATGCCAAAAAGTAGCATCCTTTCCTAGAACTAGACTATATATGTTTGTGTTTGTGTGTGTGTGGTTTTTGTTTTTGTTTTTTTTTTTTCAAGAAACTCCATGCCATTTTTAAACTCCAAAGTGATTTAAGCAGACAACTCAGAAGCAGATACTCTTTCCTTTTCTGAGCTGGTGGTATTGACTTTGGCGGGAAGATACCTGCTTATTGAGGCCAAAGCAATTTTTGATTCAGTGACTATACTTTGCCTGTGTGACTCGGGTACAGCTCTCAACACAATCACCAAAAAGGCTGTGCCCATAAAATCAAGTGAAAATTCCAAAGACAAACAGTGGACTCAGTGACCTGATGCCATTCAAGGCATCTAAAATGTTCTCTCTTCTATCAAGACACAAAGCCCATTTGAGACCGGTTTTTCCTTTGGTCCTAGGCTTCCTTTGTCATCTGCTTTTAAACAACATTGTGAGACAGATTTGGCTCTATAAATACTATGCAAACTTCTGGGGCAAATCTTGGCAAACAGAAGGATCAGCTGTGTCAAAACAATACTGTGGCTAAATGGTGCCACAGGTAGGGAGCCATTAGGGTTGTTTCATGTAAATAGAGTAAATTTTCCTGTGAATGCATTAATTGCACTGAAGCTGAATTAATATTATGTGAATTCATATCCAAAAGCCTCTTTTTGTTCTATAGGGTTCTGAGAAAAAACCTTAACCATTCCTGAAAGCAGCTAAAGAGCAGATTAACTGATCTGACATGGCTACTAATCTGTTGACACTTCTAAGAGTCAAAGGTTTCAAGGCTGGAGGTTGTATCTATAAGTAGAATACTAGCTGCATAACTACTATACTCTGTGTTAAGTAAAAATCTAGAAGAATTAGCACATTATCTCAAGTAGTACTGTTTATCTGGGCTGTAAGGATTTTATTCAAGGGCAGTTCAGATGTACTGTTCACCAAGAGTATTTTGTCTGCAATATTGGCACTCTCCCTAAATGAACGTTTGGAAGAAGATCAGAAATAACCTTAGAATGTCAAGAACATCTTCTGACATTCAAGCTTCCCTAAGTCACCTGTCACATATTATTTTTCATGAAATTTTCCCTCTTGAGCCCATTATAGTTTCATCCTTTTCACTTAGCCAATACCAACGCCACACTGTAGTATATATCAAAATATATAGTAGCTCTCCAAAAAGTTGTGTTTCTTTAATATTCACCAGAAAACATCTCCTAACCCTCAGAATATGTGTGTATATATAATATATAATAATATATTATTATTATACATTATATATTGTATATAATATATATACAATATATTATATCATATATATATATATTTGTTACCATGGCATTCTCTTTCTTGAACACTTTCTAAACACAGTTTAATTTCTTTTCCACTGGATTGCCACCCTCTCCCATAGATACTTTAAGAGTTTAAATGCTCAAGTTTTAAAACATGATCTTCTAAATCATTTAACCAAAGATTTTAAGTTTTTCTTATTATAGTGCTTGTTCTTGGGGCTGCACATAGTTTTATGCAACACACAGTGAAAAGGAGAGAGAGATCCTAAATGCTCTGTAATGCACCAAAGCAAGTACATGGATTTTGAAAATGCTTTTGCTGCCTATATGATTTTAGCACTTCCTTTATAAAGTAAATGGGATTCCCTGGTGGCTCAGACGGTAAAGCGTCTGCCTGCAATGCAGGAGACCGGGTTCAATCCCCGGGTCGGGAAGATCCCCTGGAGAAGGAAATGGCACCCCACTCCAGTACTCTTGCCTAGAAAATTCCATGGATGGAGGAGCCTGGTGGGCTACAGTCCATGGGGTCGCAAAGAATCGGACACGACTGAGCGACTTCGCCTTTGCCTTTATAAAGTAATCATTATTCAGATATATATTCAAATGCCTCTGCAGCGTGGGAGCAAGACCGCTTTTACAAGGCTTTTCATGGTGATTTTTGAAAATCAACTAAATCAAAAGCGTTTTATTTAAATAGATCCATTTGTAATATATGACTTAAATTATGCAAGGGCAGCCTTTCAGATTCTTATGGTAGGATTTGTATTTTACTTGTATGTTGATTTTTATGGATGCTTTGGTACCATTTCTTAGTCATTCTAAATTGAAGCATACCTCAGTGAACTGTGTTGATAGCCATAAGCCACTTCTATGGTGCTTCATCATTGTAACTAACAGTGACATTAACAACAAAAAAAACTATATTGGAGGTGCTAACATGTTGCTTTCAAGAGAAAGCAAACTAGATTTATTAGAGACCAAGGGTAGGCATTAGTCCCCCTCTGGCCGAGTTGCTTTCTTTTCCCAAGTACCCCTACACAGGAGATAGTGTTGAGAAGCAACTACTGCTGTGTGAGTAGGTCTTTTCCAAGGTCGAAATAAAGATAGCCTAGTCTAACAATTGTTACTAAGGAGCAATATTTAGGAAAGAAACTCCAAATGGCTGTTAGCACAGTTTCCAGACTCTAAAATGAAGCTTCTGTGAATGTAGGGTTCAAGTACCCATTTTAAGGCTGTTAGTTCTGGCTCAAATCACCAGAAATTTAGAATCATGATTGTTGAAAACTTCTTCCCTAGATTTTGTCTTTTCTGTCCTGTTTTGAATGCATCCTTGCAGTCTGACTTGGCAATGTTTTGTTTTTGAAATAAGGTTCTTAACACTGATTTGCCTATTGCATGCACACATCCTGTGGCTGGCTAGAGGGATAAATTGGAAAGAGAGCTGTCAAACTATAGTGAGGAGTGGGTTAAAACTCTGTAGCATTCTAAAGTAAGCCACTTTGAGATAATGAAAGTTGAAAAGGTTGCTAATCTGTCCAAGATGGTCATCTAGCTTTCCTTTTTTGCATTGCCCCATTGGCACTAGTGGTAAACAACCTGTCTTTCAATGCAGGAGACATAAAAGACCTGGGTTCAATAATCCCTGGATCAGGAAGATCCCCTGGAGGAGGGCATGGCAACCCACTCCAGTATTCTTGCCTGGGAAATCCCATGGACAGAGGAGCCTGGTGGGCTACAGTCCATAGGATTGCAAAGAATCAGACCTGATTGAAGCCACTTACCACAGGTATATCTGTTTGCTGACTGCCTTGGAGTCCATGGTTCTCCTTAGGAGGAATTGCTTGTGTGAATTTTTTCCTGACAAACTTTCAAGTATTCTCTGAGCCTTGCTTTAGGTGCTTTGGAATAATGCCTGTCAACCCAAATAATGAGAATTTATGGGCTCACGAAGGAACTGTGCTTTTGTTTCTGCCTGGTCAATTTATGAATTTGTCTACCTCATTTTCATATGAAAGTTTGCAGCTTCTGTAGGTAGGTCGAGAAAATGTCTGACATCAGTGTTTTATCACCTCACTGCATCTATCTAGGAAAAATAAAAACCATACTTTCTGAGTACAATTTTAAGCAACCAAGCCTCGTGTTATCTGAATATTTTGAGCAGTACAGATTTCTATGTGTTTATATAATAAAGCATATTTATTTTTTCCATGTTATTTAATTTTATATACAATGTTTAAAAATCAGTGTTTATCAGCAGACTGTAAAGACAAATAGGCTGTGTGCTTAGAACTGCGTGTATATGTTTCCTTTGGTTTTAAAAAGACACTTTTTAATTTTGTAAATCTCTCCCAACCTGTACTATCTCTCTCCCAAATCTGAGTAAACATGTGGCAAGCTTTATGTAATTGGATAGTTTAAAATGTGTATTTTAAAGGGATACTTTAAAAAATATTTCTGAATTTGGAAATGATGCTTAGTGATATAAACAAAAATATAAGAGGCCTAACATTTTGTTGCTTTTTTTCTTTTCTTTTCTAATATTGTTGTCCTGATTCATTAAGTCTCAACTATGAAATATGTATGCTATTTATTGAATTTATAGATAATGATAAGGCATAGCCAGAAGTCAAAACAGGTAATTAGGAGAAATGGTTCTGAACATGTCAGAGGAGCCAGGTACAGGGAAAAGCTTACCCTAATGCACACCAATTTGATCATAACTTATTCTTTTTGTTCGGATAACTGTAAAAGACTTAGAACATTTGTCAATTTTGTGATTTGTTCACCTGTAATACGTATCAGAAGCATTTCTCATTAAAGAAAAATAAAGAAAACAACCATAAACTTGTGAGATTAAAGAGAACCTGTACTTTTCAAAATGTGGTAAATCATAAAGATGACCTCAGATCTCTACTGATTCCGCATTGCCCTGCTGAGCCTCCATTTTGTGCTGTAGTTTCTTATGGTATTTGAAGGGGAAAGACCAAAATAAGGAACTCCCTATATGCATTTGAGGACTTCCCTGGTGGCTCAGAGGGTTAAGTGACTGCCTTCAATGCAGGAGACCTGGTTTGATCCCTGGGTGGGGAAGATCCCCTGGAGAAGGAAATGGCAACCCACTCCAGTATTCTTGCCTGGAAAACCCCATGGATGGAGAAGCCTGATGGGCTACAGTCCATGGAGTCACAAAGAGTCGGACACGACTGAGTGACTTCACTTTCACTTTCACTTTATATGCATTTGAGGATTTTTTTTTTTTAAGGAGGTGCTGTATAAGATAACATCTCCAAATCAGAAGATGCTCACTAGCGTTGACTCAGTATTTATTATGTACCAAATCAGGCTAAGGTAATTGGTGTCACATTTAGCCCCCATGTGACCATGTTGAGAGAGGTGTTTTTATGAATCCATTTGAATGTGTGATAATCTATTGAGTACTTTAGTGATAAGAATTTTTTTATTACTTGCAGCCAGTAAGTAGAACACCAGGGATCTTTCCCAAAGTAGTGTCTCCCAGTGTCAGTATGCTTGACTATATTAATCCTATTTATTTTGGTAGAAAGAAACAGGTTATGTTCAGAGTGAATTTTTTTAAACTCCTGCTTATACTCAATAAAAGGATATTGCTGAAAATCACCCTCCATCTAAACTTAACATTTTTTAGCTAATATTGATGTCCATTTGACTCCATCAATAGAAAATCTGAATTTATAACTCTTATTGGTAAATTCCCATAACCAGCAGCTCTGAACACTTCCAATAACTGACTGTGTTTAGGGAATGGCAGAACATCTCTCACTTTTATTTTTGAAATATCTAACATTAATAGCCAAATTCAGATGATGATATAAAGATTTTGGCTACAAGGAATATCATATTAAATATGAATGCATTTTTTATAAAAACAAGGATCTTTTTACTAATGCAGATATATCTTAAACATTCTGCTAGTATCTTTTTTAAAAAGAAATAAACATTATTTGTCTCTATCAATATAGAGTATAGAAATAAGATAGTTTTTTAATGAAAACATTACAACATATGAAATTATAAAATTTATTTGAACTCAGAGTAGATTAAGACTCTATAAACCACTCATCTCACATGTACTTAAAAACCACAGAACGCACTGTCCTTGCATCTGTTTCATTGGAGATAAAACTTAACTGGACTTTTCTTTTTTTTTAGTATTTACAGTGATTGTATGCTTGTCAGAGATTCTGTTCCTGCTTTCTGACAGCTGATATTTCATGATTGCTTGACAGATTTCTGTTCTTACAGTTTTAAAAAGTCCAAAGGTGGGAATGGGGGCAAGGGTAGAGAGACATTAGACCCTGAGGAGTGTAGCTCCTCCCCCTGACTCAGGTCAGGGAGTTTGCCCTCCTGGAATGGACACAAATGGAAACTTTGGAATGTGGAGTGGGAGGTAGAGGCTGAGTCCAAGTCTAATTGGCTGGGAGGGAATCCTGATTATTAAACGTGGTTGAGGAAGATTTATTTTATGAGGAGGGAGTAAAAGACTCCAGGTCATTCCTTCAAAAAAGAAGTCATTAATTTTTCAGCTAATACTTTTTATTTGCCTACTGTGGGGCTAGTCTCTTCTGGGATGCGGAGGATATAGCAGTGCACAATCAGAGCTATTAATTCTACTGGGAAGAGAGAAAATTCGGTATTAAATAAAGTTTAACATGTAAAGAACTGACAATTTTTTCCTGACAGCCTCACTACAACCATAAAAATAAAAGTTGCTATTAGGATATGTGTGTGTGTGTGTGTGTGTGTGCGTGTGTATCTTCATGGTTGCTAATGATCTTTGTTCAATAAATATAAATTATTGATCTTGTCTTTCTTTTTCAATGTGCAATCACCCAGTAAATTTTCAGTGATAAATGCTCACTTGCTGATGGCATGGAACATTTAAAAACCTTTTGTCAGGAAGTATGTTTCTGTTCATCTTTTCATTAGAACCCAGACATGAGTTCAGGGGTCTAAGACTCAGGATAATTAGAGGGCCTGGCCTTCTGCCTCTCCCTGCAGGGGCCCATGAGCCTCCACACCCACATGGGAAGTTGGGGCTGAGGGTACATTCCCCCCTTTGTACCAATAAAAAGATCTGAAATGTGTGGGTTGCCATACTGCCATCTTCGCTCCTTGCTGTTGTTGTTTGCTCTAAAGTGGGATTGTTTTCATGGATCATTTTAATCACTACAAGACCCCTTTCCAGAAATGTATAAAGTAGAGCATTCATTGGCAGCCAAGAAAGGAGCAGGAAGTAGTATGGAAAACAATCAGTATAGGCTGAACCTACAAAGTCACCATTCTTAGTGAGGCCTGCATCCCCTTGCTCTTATTAGAATGAAGTTATGCACTGGCCAAAACAGTCCAATAACTATGATGATGGATACGTTCTCTTTCCAAATATTCTCTCTTCCATATTGCTTTCCAGTATGAAAGCTACTAGCCACAAGTGGCTAATATTAAGCACTTATTATGTGGCCAAGTACAATAGGGATAACGCATTTTTAAATTATGTGTAACTTAATTATTCTAAATATACACAGCACCTGTGACTTGTGTCTACTGTATTAGACAGGGCAACCTTGGGCAATTAGCAGTTAATATTCAGTTTGTCAAGGGGTAAGTAAACTTATACAAATAAATTGGGGAGAAAAACCCTGTGTCAGCATGTAATGGATCCCTGTGTAGGATGTCTTTGCATCTAGTGAGTACCATCCGCTTGTCCTTCTTCTGTTTTACACCTTTGGTTGAAAACACTTCAGTGGTTGTTCCCTGACAGCTGAGCATTGAGAAAATAGGACAGTGAAAAGAGAGGCTTTTAGAATCAGCCGTCTTCAGAATAGTAACTCCAGGGCCTCCATGTAAAAGCAGCTGTTAAAACAAACTCTCCTCTTGTGCACCTCATAGTTCAAGTTCATCGTGGCAGTAAGTTCAGTTAAGGAGAAAGAATGTTTATGTGTTCTATGGGTCAAAAGGGCAAGGTTTGATTGGTGTTTTTAGGAGAAGGCAAAAACGGACAACACCAGGTAGCCACCTTGTAGAAGCTTGAATTCCAAGAGATCATGCTGTCTTTGAGAAGTTTCAGGAAGGCAGCTTTCACATTCAGTGATCCCTGTAGGTAGAGGTTGAGCAGATTAGATTGATAGAGCTTTTTCAAAGACACTTTAGAAGAATAAGAGCTGAACCAAATGTCTCCTCCATCACTGTAATTGCCATCATTTACCTTCACTTCCCCAATGTTAAGAAAACATTATAGTTTGTTTCATGTTTATATCCCATATTGATGCCCCCAGAAATTAAAATGTATGTAGCAACATTGGTTCTTTTCTAGTGATCAGATAGAGTTGTGGGTTTGTTGGGGTTTTTTTTCCCCTTTAGGGCAACATCTGAAGTAAATGATAAACAATAAATGTTCAGGTGGTCTGTATTTTTAAAAGCTGTTTTTAATTTATTATCCTCACACTTGGGTTGTCTCTGTACTAAATTGGGAAGTAAGTAAAAATAACTCTCTTCAGCCACCTTTTTCTGATGTATTTCAGAAAGTAGTGGAATGGATTGTTTCAGTTATCCACAAAAGAGCTAATTTCCCCTTATTTAGTTTTGAACGATGCATTTCCTCCCGTAATTATTGTGATGGTTTTGACTTTTTATTATCACAATAACTTATCACTTACATATTCTACTAGGAGTTATGCAAAGCAATTCACTCCTATTATCAGATTTAATCTCTTCTACTTAATGAGCTTAGTACCATCGGAGAAGTTACCTAGTTGGTACTAGGTCAATCTGGCTGAATGAGGATTTGAACCTATTAGTAACCAAGATGTAATCCCCTTATCTTACTCTTTAGTTGGTGAAGTGGTGAAAAGCTGTGGGAAGAGGTTATCTACAATTTAAGATTTTCTATTTTTCCATGGGGTAGCTACTTGAAACATTCTGGAATTATTGAGCCATTTACAGAGTTTGCTCAGAGCTCTAAAGGGATGAATATGAGAAAATTATTTCTCTTAAATGTAAGCCAGGTGAAGAGCAAGACTGGGGCCCTCTAGAAGATTTGGAGGGAAAAAAAAAAAAGCATCCAGTATTTATTAAGGACACATTAAGGGATGTTTCTGACATTTTAGTAAGCAAGTTCAGTTCAGTTCAGTCGTTCAGTTGTGTCCGACTCTTTGCGACCCCATGAATCACAGCATGTCAGGCCTCCCTGTCCATCACCATCTCCCGGAGTTCACTCAGACTCACGTCCATCGAGTCAGTGATGCCATCCAGCCATCTCATCCTGGGTCGTCCCCTTCTCCTCCTGCCCCCAATCTGTCCCAGCATCAGAGTCTTTTCCAGTGAGTCAACTCTTCGCACGAGGTGTCCAAAGTACTGGAGCTTCAGCTTTACCATCATTCCTTCCAAACAAATCCCAGGGTTGATCTCCTTCTAGAATAACTTGAGGTAAATAATCTGTTTTTTCTTTCAGTAGATATATAGATGATTGGGATGATAGGTCTCAGGCAAGCCAATTAGAGGTGATTAGGTTAATTGTAGAAAGTGATATGCTATTTTATTACAAGTGAATTATGAAAAATAGTGTAATTTAAAAAAAAATTTAGTTTTCCTTTTTAACTCATTTTTTATTGGAATGTGGCCAGTAAACGGACAATGTTGTGATAATTTCAGGTTGAACAGTTAAGGGACTCAGCCAAAAATATATATGTATCCGTTTTCCTGCCAAACTCCCCTCTCATCCAGGCTACAACATAACGCTGAGCAGAGTTCCATAAACTACACAGTAGGTCCTTGTTGGTTATCCATTTTAAATATAGCAAAGTGTACACGTCCATCTCCCTAACTATCCTTCCCTCCCAACCTTCCCACCCCTGGCAACCATAAGCTCCTTCATTCTTGAAGTCTGTGAATCTGTTCCTGTTTTGTAAACTAAGTTCATTTGTATTATTTTTTTTTTTCAGATTCTACATATAAGGGATGTCATAGGTAAAAAGTGATCTCACACTAGTAACTCTCTGCTTGAAATGATACATATTAAATGTATTGAGTTATCTTCCAAACTCTTGAGCTAAAACTAAGCTACAGGAGTTGAACTCTTCTGTTGATGCCAAGTTTTACTCTTTAAAACTGGTAGGACAGACAACCACTGTGAGTTCCGTCCTTACATTCACTTTGTTCTTCATTCCTCCTTCTCCCAATCACTGATGCATCCCTCCATCCAAGTGGAAAGTGCATGTGAGGACATGGTTATGGTTTGGGAGCTGTGTAAGATGAAATGAGGGAAAAGATGATATAAAAAATTAACTGGAAAAGGGAAGAAATATAGACATAGCCACCACATTTCAAGTGAAATTCTCTTTAAATCATTTATTGAATTGCCCCAAACCTTAATTTCTTTTGGGCTATAGAGGCCCACTGTTCAAGCTTGGTGCCTTATGCAAAGTAGGCAGACTATCAATAATATCGAAATGAATGAATGAATGAGAAAATCCTAGTTACTCGGGAACTGAAATGATTATTGCACTGGGCAAAACTATGGAAATAAAAAGCTAACATGTAGGAGGGAATCATAAAAAAAAAATGTATAGGTTTAGATGGTGGTGATGTATCAGTAGTGATTTCCTGACTTGGGGAGTTGTATTTATGTGGAAAGTGTCCTTGATTTGGGAAAATTGGACTTTTGGAGATGATGAGACACTATGTGGATTTTCCAGGAAAAGACAAAATATAATGGCATATATATATGTATGTATGGAGGAGGATGGAGGGAGTAAAGGTGGTGAAATGTTGGTAGTTAGGGAATTTAGATAAGGGGAGAGGGAGTTCTTTGTGATATTCTTACCATTTTTCTTTAAGTTTGAAAATTTTCAGAGTAAGTTATTTTTTAAAAGTTCTTAAACATAAATATATTCAGAGTGTGTATTATACTTCACAAGGAAGCAGAGAGTGTAGGTCTGGATTTATTTCGGAGCTTTAAAAAGTCTGACACATTTTAGGAAGCTGTTTTTAATCTCAGATTTGCACTGTAACATCATAATAAAAGTGGGTGCTCCAGTCTGAGCCTAGCATAAAGAGCATCTTTCGTAGTTTTTCATTGGTTTTTTCCCATGAGCTTCTTCCTCTGCCCTCTCTTCCCTTCCTCCGTCCACCCCTCCCACCCAGGCAGCTAAAATGAAAAGGCCTCTGGGAATGGTGTGGTTTGTTGCTCCCCTTTTCCCAGGGAAATCCAGACTTTCACTACCAGGCTTGCTAGTAAATTCCAGTAAATACTTGAATAAATACAGACTCCCCATTTTTATCTATTGCTTCATAGCCAAAACCCAGATTCCTTGAAAACTAAAGAAATTTTTGAAAAATCAGTGCTGTTTTCCTTCTGCCTCATAAAAAGCCCTCACCCAGCCAACTCACCTCTTCCTCCATTGCAGTTTGCCCGTTCTTAGTGAAATTGTGACTTCCTTCTCCTTGGTTGTCTCTTAGTCAGATCTGAAATGTCCGGGAACCCCTGAGCAGTGGCAGGTCACGGCTGCGAGGACAGGGAAGAATGCTTTCCAGCAGAGCCTGCTTGTTTCACTGTAGCTGTAATCTTCACTGCTATGCATAGAAATTGATTTTACGTTGTACATGTCACATTTCTAAGACCAGGGATTCCAAACCCTTTCAACCTAGGATCTTGACCTTGTTAAACTGATGTTCAGTGGGTCCTTTGCCACTCTCATCCCCAAAAAGCACAAAAACAAAAACAAAAAAAAACAGCCCTCTGTGTTCCCTACCCCCACCAAGTCAGTTAAACTCAGTTCGGTTTTGAGAGCTTTCTAAAGGACTTTCTGAAAACCATGAGATAATTCCGTGGTTCTCTAAAAATCAGGGTTGATTTTTATCTACTAGTGGACATTCGACAATATCTGGAGACATAATTGGTTGTTACATATGGGTTTGGGGAGTATTATTGGCATCTGGTTAAGCACAGCCAGGGCTGTTGTCAAGCATCCAACAGCATGGCTCCCAGAGGATAGGGAGGACTCATGATCAGAAGTCATGACTGAAGTCACAGTTGCAAACCCCATAGAAATGACGCTGGTTAGCTATCAGAACATACTTCTCTTGAGAGTCGAATTTTCCATCAAGTAGGATATGGGATCCTAGGAACCTAGCCAGGTCAAAGATTTTCAAGAATAAACTAAAAATAGAAGGGTTCCAAAGTTGTCTCAAGAGACTATGAATTTGCAAACCAACAGGCAGTGTCACTCAGTCTTTTTTGGAGCCAAGAGGGGAAGTTGTGATGTGTACAGATGTGCCCAGTGTGTTCTGTAGACATTCTGCATGGCAGCTTTGGTGGGGGCTACCAACTTTGGATAGAAAGTCATCAGTGAGGGTGAGAATTGCTTAAGAAAACAAGGTTACTCCAACATTCCAACATGCTCCTACATTTGGGCTGTATAAACTGATAGCACTCATAGTATAGAGGTGGATGGATGGATGGATAGATGGATAGAGGTAGATCCAGAGATATATAGATACAGATTCCTTTGCATTTTATGTTTCAAACAAACAGCACTTCCCTCATTCATGGTAGAATCTGCATATGTGTAATGGTTCACCTCTATTTAAGAGTTGGTTTCAGAACTGAATATTTAGGAGTTTGGGACAGGAGGTTCTCTTATAAAAGCATATTTAATCCTAGTGAGCATTTTATCTTGGAAATAGGAGACTAGTTTCTGACTAGAAACTGAGACAGTGGTGCAGAAACTGTCCCATGACTTGCATATAGGTCCGAAGCAGGGTTTCCCAGCCTTGGCACTATGATGTTTGGGACCAGATACTTCTTTGTTGTTCTGGATATCATAGGATGTTTGGCCGCATCCCTAGCTTCTACCCACTAGATGCCAGTAGCATATCCTCTTAGTTGTGTTAACAGTGTCTTCAGACATTGGCATATGTCCCCTGGGAGCAATATTATCTTTGTCTCATGGTTCTGTGAGTTTCTTACAGCAGAACTTTCCATATTCTCATGGGCATTAAGTAGGCATAGTAAATTATTATGTTGCAGAGATCACTAGATTTTCACAGTTGTTTTCCCACCAGTTGTTTTTTTAACCTATCAGAAGAAACCATGATCAGCTTTTTCAGATGTGTACGGTTAACCTGGCTTTTCAGTACGTGAACTTATGGGGGAAAAAGTTTCTAAAGTTGTACCCCTTCATACCTCTCCTTTTCCACCTTTCAAATCTTTTCTGCTTTAACAGATGGTAGTTCTATGTATTTACCAGCTTCAGACCCCCATGCCACACAGACACACGTATTTATGATCAAAATGGCAAACGGAACTCCAAGATCTGTGGGACAGAGAACATTTTAGATGATCCATCTCCTGGCCCTAGAAAGAAAATCAATCTCAATTCTTCTTCTTCAAAAAGGTCACTAATGATGGCAATAAACTACTAGTAGTGACTCCAGGTCTTTGAGACCAGACAAGAAATCCATCAGTAGAGGAAAGGCAAACAAAATGAACCCAAGACACTGTCATCAGCCTCAGAAGTTTTATGGTAGGACCCAAACTTTAATGAAATATTGGATTCTTCCCACAATATTTAACCTTTATTGGATGAAAGAGCAGAAATTTTTATAAAAAGAAAGACACACATTGGAGCTCAGTGTAGAAGAGACCTTGGTTCTCCATAGGACAAATGGGTGTCACTTTCCAGAAATAATTGGAGCTTTAAATTACCAATGGGCTAACTATGCCAAAAGCTCTTTGAAATTAGAAATAGAGTTTTGCCTTTTACCCAATTAAAACCTCAGTCCTCTGAATAAATGGGTTTCTCTACCTCCTAATCACCAACTGATGACCAGTGGTCTTATGTACCTTGATGTGGCATGTAAAAGTGCCCATCTGCAGTAGGCCAGATGGATTTTACCATCAGTGGAGAAAGAATAACAAGAGGCCCACATTTACTGAGCAACTTCTTTGAGCAAAGCTTTGGGCCTGGTGCTTTGTAAGAGTTATTGCTAATCCTCATAGAATCCTTGCAGAATGGTCCGTATTGTATCCATTAGGCAGGTATGAAAACTGAGCTCCAGGCAGGCTAAGTAAAATGTACCAGCATCATACAATCAGTAATTCTTGGATCTAGACCCAACTGACTCCCAGGTTTAATGCTTTCCCTCTCTTTCTCTGGAAGGGCTTTCAGAACTTCTATAAATACTCATTTTGATTTGTGACACCTGCAAAAATAGGCTCTTAACCTAGTGGAAATCTGTTTAGCTTTCTTCTACTTTTTAAAAGCCATTGAAGCTGAGTCTTTGGGGTCTGAATTTTTGAATAGATCCTTTTAACACTTCAGTTACTTTTGAACGGTTTTCAAAAGAACTCAGCAATTGAGTTTAGTCATCGAACACTTTCAGACCAGAGCTCTGAAAAAAAGTTGTATTTCCTCTGGACATTTACAGCATGCTAGAACAGTGTGAATTAATACATCTGTAGGGAGATATCTGCTGAACTAAGAAAAGTAGATCCTTCTGGATGAGGCCTAATACGATTATTTGGGTATTAACTACTTCACTTAGTAGGGAGGCTTCTGATGGCTAGCCTGTAGAGACTATACAGAAGAGTGGCAATGATTTAATTCTATCAGGTTCAATCTTCAGTTAAAATCTCAAGCTTGATGTTGGTTTTGTAATCCTGAATACCCTCTACTTTGAGAGCATTTTTCTAAATGAAAGGGAACTAGAAAAATCAGACTCAAACCTAGACGCATTATTTTGGAACAGTGTAAGTCTTTAGGATTTTTGTTTGATTGGTTCGTTGGTTTTTGGGTTTGTTGTTTGTTTTGGGGGTATATTTTATTTGCCTTTTTGTTTGTTGTTTTGGGGTGGTTGGTCATTTTTGCTTAATGATGTTTCTAGCCAGAATGGAGATAGACAATACCTGGCCCATATAGAACCCATTCTCACCCATTACCTTTCTTTTTAGTCTACTTTCAGTCTATATATCTACATTTTTTTCCACCTGGCAAAAGTGTTGATCTAAAGTGACACCTTTGGGGAGGAAAAAAGCATTCTGTGACCCTAATAGTATATGGCAGTCTTAGTGGCTATGAGCCAAGCTTTCAGTGTTAGTCTTGCCCGTGCAGAACCCAGGATTCTGCTACTTGCTATCTGTTATCTTACATCACGTTCTCAGATAACCTTCCTCTTAGATGTCCCCTGTGCAGTATTTAGTCCTGTAACTATGCATTAAATATTAAACCACAAGTGTGCTTAGCCAGTTTTGGAGTGAATAGACACAGAAGATAGGAGCAAGCAATTGTTATTTATTTGAGCCTTACCAGTGAACTAAGCATTGTGTCGAGTGTTTGCTTCACCCATAAAAATTCTTGTGAGATAAGTGATTCTAGCCTCTATTAGATACTATTCATTCATGCATGCATTTGTATGTTCCCTAAGTATTCAGGTGTTTTCTATAAACTAGGCACTGCTCTGAGCACTAGGGAGATAACAGTGAACAGAACAGACAGAAATCCTTGAGCTCATCAAGTTTACATTCTAGTGGGGAGGGGGAATAATGCATAAGTCACAAACAAAAGAGGTGAAATATATATTGTGAAGGAACATGAACGGTGCCATGGATAAAAATAAATTAAAGAAGAGAGACAATAGCATGTAAGAGGAGATGGGAAGATGGGAACTGTAATTTTTAAGGTCAGACAATTATCCTGTAAAAGGTAACAACTGAACAGAGATCTGGGAAAACAGAAAAGTTAGCTTTGTGGATCCTCAGGAGAAGAATGTTACAGCAGAATGGTATTTCAGGTGAAGACCTAGAGTATGCCAGGTATATCTTGACAATTGCAAGGCAAATGCGGCTGAAATAAAGGGTGGTAGGATGTGAAATTAGAGATGAAATTGATGGAGGGGAACATGAACGTTCTTCATGGTAGAGGGAGAGAACAAGACCACTAGAGGAATTTTTGCTTACATTTGCTGAAGTAGGAAGCTATTGGGGAAAGGGAGAGTTGAGTAGAAATGTGGATTTGTTTAAAAGAATGAGCCTGGCTTTTGAATTTAGGGGAAGCTACAGGAGGAACAAAGATAGAAGCAGGGAGAACATTAAAAAGCCATTGAAGTAACTCCAATGAGAGTGTTCAGTAGAAGTCATGAGAAGTGGTAGGATTCTGACATTTTAAAGGTAATGCTGAAGAATTTGGTCCAAGTTTAGATGTGGGAAACGAGAGAAAGAAAGGAGTTGGAATGACTCCAGCCAAATTTTGTGCACTGACTAAGTGGATGAATAGTTCCCATTGATTGAAATGGAGAAGCTAATCCGAAGATCAGAACAACTTTCGGACATGTTAGATTTAAGCTGCTTACTCACCATCATTTCATACCTGGTTAAGCATCTCACATAAGATCACAAATGAAGAGACAGAGAGATAGTAGTCAAACTAGATCTGATTGATTCCAAAACCAAGTTCTTACACGTGCTTCTGCCTCAACTCTGGGATTTCCATTTGAATAAATCTCAGAGTAGTGCAGGAATAATTTAAATTCACAGAAAACCATCAAACAAAATTTTAGCCGCTTCTATGCCCACTCTTCCATGTTGTGAGCCACTTACATTTTAGCTAGGTTTTATTTCTTCTCATCTCAACCTTTCATAGTGGTATTGAGTCTTTTCAAGGTAAGCAGGAGGGAGAGACAAGGAAAGCCACAAAGGACTTGACTAGTGCCTATTGATAGTAATTTGGTTTTATCTGAAACTCCCAGAAGAACATTGCAAAGTTGAAGGGTGAGCATCTCATTCAGTAATGGTTAAGATGACCTTTTCCCTCTCACTGAGATATATTTCTCTAATTACAAACTCAGAGGTATGCACATTTCAGTTCTGGGGTGGCATTAATATCCACCCAAAGCAAATTCAATACATGAACTACCTACCTCTCCAGCTGTAACTTTTTCGATGTAAGATACTTGACATACTAGCAGATAAAGATGTTCCTTTCACATGAAGCTGATGGAGGAAGGACCAGACAGGCAGAGAAAGCAAGACTGGAAGAGGCAATTAAATGAACTGCAACCTAGTGTTTTTTAAATGGCTGAATATACTTAGGCTAGCTCTTTGGGAGGGGGAAGAAGCTCAAGGCCAAACATTGGTTGGGTGTCTGAAAATCCACATATAGCCTATCTGGATTGCTTTTCTATGGAGGCATTCCCAAAGGTACCTTAAGTTCCCATGACTCTCCCTGGCTGCCTGGGACAGTAGTATTAATGAGTGGGTCTTCTCAGGTGCTATCATCTAGCAGAATGACATCTCCAGATAGCCTTGAACCCTTCAGCCTGGGCCTTTAGTTACAACCCACCTTCAGAGTATCAAGAAACTTGGGTCCGTGTTCCCACCACACATAACATTTCTATCACTCAGGCTCTTCTGCACATACCTTTGGAACAGCTGAGAATAAAGGATCCTAGAACAAAAACGTCACCCACTACCCTCCCCATCTTCCAGTCTGCCTTCACAAATACTTCTGTGGTTAGAGGATGGGTCCCGGTACCATCTTCACCCGTTTCCTGGAAAGTGACAATGTCATGATTTTGCTGAAGTCAGATTACAAAAAAATCATCACATCTAACCTTGCAAGGGAAAGAAGCATTACAAAAATCAGCACTGTGCTTGGGAATGGGGAACTAGGGGTAACAGAGCCTGATAACATAATATACCTCAAATCCCTGGAGGCACTATTAGATGTGGCCACGCTAGAAGTCACCATGTATGGCTTTTGCAGATTTTCTTGGTTTTTGTTTCTGTCTTGATGGGGAGAAAAACTGTAATGTTTATATTCCTGCAGAATAAGAAGATACCCAGTTTGGGTTTCACAAGTTCCATGTGTGTGTGTGTGAAGTCACTCAGTCGTGTCCAACTCTTTGTGACCCCGTGCACTGTAGCCCGCCAGGCTCTGTCCATGGGATTCTCCAGGCAAGAATACTGGAGTGGGTTGCCATTTCCTTCTCCAGGGCATCTTCCCAGCCCAGGGATCGAACCCAGGTCTCCTGCATTGCAGGCAGACGCTTTATCCTCTGAGCCACCAGGGAAGCCTCACAAGTTCCGTAGCTAACTTCATATGCTGCTGTATTTCATGTGAAAATGTTTTTCTATCCTCTGATACGAAGTTGTTATATTATGAGGCTGTAGGATGCAACTGGAGAGCATCCACTTTTTGGAAGTGATGGAAGGTGGGGGTCATGAACATCTCTCACTGCCTCCGCTTCTTTTCCTGGCCCTGCCGTGTCCCTTGCGAGGTGATTGTGGGGCCACCTACTTGGATATAGTATTGACAGGCGCCTTCAAGTGTGCTCAAGAGCTGACATGTGAATCTTGGTTCCCTTTCTTCCGTAGTCTTAGACCTTTGTAGCATTGCACAGGCTGGGGTTCGGGAGGGGTCACGGGGGAGGAAGGATGGCCCAGTGCCCCATCCGGCGGCAATGACTGTAACTTGTGCATCTGCTTTCTTCTGTGGTGCTCCCTGCCAATCTCATGCTTCCGCAGCTCCTTTTCATGGTAATAAGTGCCATGGTGGTCCTGGACATGAACGGCCATCAGGCAGGCCTGTCAACACTGGCTTTACGCCCTGAAGTCACAGCCCTTGTTTCCTGGCCAAGCTTTTTCTCCTTCCTCCTCCGTCATTTTGGTTCCCTGACGCCCCTGTTCAGAGCCATTCTTGTATTGTGAGAAGCCCTATAAAAATTTCCCTAAACATGTTCACATCACCAATGAGAAGATATGCTTTTTGACAAAAGAGTCTTAGCATTCCCACCACTGGGGACCGAGTCGGGGAGTGACTGAATATGGTTATCACTAATGTGGATTCTGTGCTTCAGGACATTGAAAGAAACAACATGACACACACACACAAAAAGACAAAAGGCGTTCTTGAGATAGTAAATGTGAACAGGAAATGATGGAGCAGAGATGTGGCTTTCAGTCGTGATGCCTTTCTTTCTCTTACTTGTTTTTCTGTCTTCTGTGTTAGAAGAGCCTGTATTACTGAGTAATAGTCTATGAGAGTAAAAAAGGCACTGCAGAAGCGAAGGAATCGTCCAAATTTATGTCTGCCCTGGGGATCTCTGTGTGACCTTTAGAAAGGAAAGTACTTCCCCCATTCACAAGAGAAAGATTTTTCCAGACTTGTTCACCCAGCAGTGCCTGTATTAGAATGTTAACTTTAGACTCCATAAGTCAACATATATTTTAAAAAATATTCACCTTTTAAACTACGTGTTAGAAGATGTTTTTAAAGAGTCCACCAAATACTCTGAATGTGTGTCGATTTTTACACTGTCCAGCAAAACACCAAAGGCTCTGTATACTTTGTCATATCTGGTTGTAAGGCACCCTTGTTGTATATATATGGTGGTGTTATCTTCCTTTTATTTTCCCCATTTTACAGAGAACACATCTGAGCTGAGACAGGTTGGGTAACTTGCCCCAGATGGCACCATGATAAAACAGCAGATTGCACTCCTCCCTAGGTCTGTCTGACTCCAAAACCTGTGTCTCGAAGGCTGAAATTTAGGGCAAGGTGAAGACAAGTGCCATTCCTCAGCAGTGAGCTGAGGTATCCCGATTCGTGCACAGCCACCTCTTGAATTTGTTCTTAACTGGTATCTTAGAACAAGAGGTAGTGAGACCTGTGCTTTTTCATATTTGTGTTGGTAATCCTTTAAAGCCAGAGGTGCAGAATCTACTCCTGCCCTGGGTAGCCCCAGACCATGCTGCTAGCGCTATGTGGGCATGACCGAGTTGGAGTAGAAAGAATTGGGATGTCTGGTCAGCTGTGGGTCCCAAGCAACACGCAAAACACCAGAATCTATTCACAGATCCCCAGTGCAGTTGGCACCAAGTCATGTTCTGTGCTGGGCCAGGAGCTCCTACATCCATCTATTGCTTCTTTCCTGTGTGACTATGAGCACGGCGTGTCTCCTCTTCCATTGTGTTGAATTTGTAAAAACAAATACATGGACTGAATAATCTCTGAGATGACCTCTAGCTCAAATATTTGAGAGTTTAGTCCTTGGTGAATCGGCAGGGCAAAATTTACAACCTGTAACCTTCCATTCCTGACCATGCAAAGGGCCATTCAGCAGTGAATAGAGAGGAAAACTCAGCATATGACCTCAGGCCGAATGCAAGGGGTGAATCAACCTTGAAAACTGGCCACGAGAAAACCAGACTGTGGCTCTAACTGAAGGGAAATGTGGCTCTTTATCTTCACGTGAGATTGTACATAGTGGTATGCTCACTTTTCATAGCGTCTTTCTTCCCGGAGTGCTAAGACGGTTGTATTAAAATGAGAAACACATTGTATAACCATCCTCTTCCTGGGAGACTAACGAGTCAGAGATCTCTCAAATAGTCTTAGGAAGCGTTTCTTTGAAGTCCCAGTTCTCTGTTGTCAACATGGATAAGCAGAGGTGAACGAACAGCCTGCTGTCTTAACCAGGTCTTCTCTTCAGACTGACTTAAGGAAGAAAATGGTCATTCTGGAAACATACCTGCTGTATTTAGAGGCTAACTCTGCTGTTTCCTGGCTCTGTGACCCTGGGCAAGTCATGTCACCTCTTTAATCCTCAGTTTCCTTATTCATTAAGAGGAATCCTAATAGTACCTGAGCCACGGGGTTGCTGTAGAGATTAAATTGGAGAAGCTAGTATCTTTGATCTCATGGTCCCACTCATATAAGAGGTCAATAAAAGTTAGCTGATGTGATTTCTAATAGTCCTGCTCCAACTCTTTGAATCCAAATAGCTGTGCCAAATCAGGTGGGTCACATTCCAGGTGGTTCTTTCTTGAAACCATTAGGAAAATATGACATTTGGGTCATAGTCCATTTCTGTGATGGTTGAAGCCTTCATGTGTTCATTCATTCCTATAAATAATTTCTCAGAGACTACAGTGTGGAAAGCAGTAATAAACGTATGTGGATTGCAGTTACTATCTTTTTCCCATGTTACAAAGCCCACATGGATTTCTAGGTCTTGCACTGAACAGTTTTGAAACCTTGATCCCTAAGTCTATATCTCTCCTCTCACATTCTTGTTTATTTTTTCTGGTAAACAGTGGGTTTATATTTTCTGGAATCCTTTGCTTTTCATGATGGCAAGATGTTCATGCAATATTCACTTCACTTATCACCATAATTGGCAAAGGCAGTTCTGAACCATGGGCGTATGCATTGCCTGCTTTCTGATATCATACTTTCCAGATGGGATCTGACTATGCTTTTTAAACAAAATTGGAATGAGAGTGGAATCAAGAAGAGCTTATTGTTATGAAAGGACACATTTCATTTTTTATATTAAATGATTTAGATGATTTTTTCATATTTTATAGAATCACT